>NC_135232.1:1012553219-1012856250 GCF_051348905.1 Ranitomeya variabilis | reverse complement strand
CGTCCTCTCCCTGTTGTGTGCATGGCTCCTCCGTCCTCCCCCTGTTGTGTGCATGGCTCCTCCGTCCTCCCCCTGTTGTGTGCATGGCTCCTCCGTCCTCCCCCTGTTGTGTGCATGGCTCCTCCGCCCTCCCCCTGTTGTGTGCATGGCTCCTCCGTCCTCCCCCTGTTGTGTGCATGGCTCCTCCGTCCTCCCCCTGTTGTGTGCATGGCTCCTCCGTCCTCCCCCTGTTGTGTGCATGGCTCCTCCGTCCTCCCTTTGTTGTGTGCATGGCTCCTCCGTCCTCCCCCTGTTGTGTGCATGGCTACTCCGTCCTCCCTCTGTTGCATGCATGGCTCCTCCGTCCTCCCTGTTGTATGCATGGCTCTTCTGTCCTCCCCCTGTTGTATGCATGGCTCCACTCGGCTCCCCCGTCCACCTCACCCTGCTCGCGCTGTCCTCCCTCGTCCTCCTCACCCTGCTCGCGCTGTCGCTGCAAGTCACTGCACCTCTCTGTTGTCCCGGGACCGGCAGCTTCTTCCTGTGTTCAGCGGTCACGTGGTACCTCTCATTAAAGCAATGAATATGCGCTCCATGCCTATGGGAGTGGAGACGCGTCCATATTCATTGCTTTAATGAGTGGTACCACATGACCGCTGAACACAGGAAGAAACTGCCGGTCCCGGGACAACAGAGTGATGCAGGGAGGACTTGCAGCGATCGCTTGAGGAGTGGGTGAGTACGATGTGACAGCCACCGGCTCCTGCCTCTCCCCCTCCTCTGCCGTCCCCCTGGGATAATGACCCATGTATAAGCCGAGGGGGGCGTTTTCAGCACAAAAAAATGTGACGAAAATCTCGGCTTATATATGAGTATATATGGTATGTTCAATATGTAAAATAGGGGGCAGATCACTGTGGGATCAGTAACCTATCATAAGCCATACAGGTGAATATGTAAGCAGAGCACCACATAAAGACCCCCCGACAGGCTCCCAAAGCATGAGAATATCAAGTGAAAACTATATCATTTTAAAGGGAACCTGTCACAAGGTTTGGCCAATAAGAGACACGGTCATCACCTTTCAGTGCTTATATACAGCATTTTATAATGCTGTATATAAGCCCCCCAACCCAACCTGTAAGAGAAGAAAAATAACTTTTATTATTCTCACCTGGGGGGCGGTTCAGTGTGATGGGTGTCGCTGGTTTTGGTCCGGCGCCTCCCTTCTTCTTGTGATGCCGCCCTCCTGCTTCCTTCATGTGCATGATACGTTTCCTTGGCACCGCGTTCCTACGCAGGTGCAATTTTCTGCCTGTTGACAGCAGAGCAAAGTATTGCAGTGCGCAGGTGTCAGGAAGGGTCAAAGTGCCCTGGCGCATGAGGGCAGAGAAGTACACCTGCGCAGGAGCGCTGTGCCGAGGAGACTGTGAGGATGATGAAGGGATGCGTCATCCACAAGAAGCAAGCAGGAGGACGAGGATCGTAAGAAGATGGGAGGCGAGAGACGAAGACCAGCGACACCCCTCAGACTGGACCACCCCACAGGTGAATATAATAAAAGTTATTTTTCTTCTCTTACACGTCGGGCTGTGGGCAGATATACAGCATTATAGAATGCTGTATATCAGCCCTGAAAGGTGCTGGCCTTATCTTATATCGGCCAAAACTGTTGACAGGTTCACTTTAAAGTCAATTGTAAAAAAAAAAAAAAAAGAATGCAACACAAAAAGAATGTAATTCAGAGTTACGTAGAATCTAGATCAGCGGTCATTAACCTATGGCACTCGTCTCTCAGCTGGTACCTGGATCATGTAAAGGGCAGATAGGATCCAGCACTAATTAAAAACAGAGACTTTGGCTCCTCTGTGTCAGTCAGAAAAGGAGACAACCAAAATAACAAAAAAAAATTGACTAGCAATACTTGGAGACAAGGCGGACACAGACAGCTTGGGGCCCCAGTGCAGGAAATGTGTCTGGGCCCCCCTCTTTTTAAGGCGACAAAAAAGATTTTATATACATATTTCTATATATATATAAAATTGTCTAAGGGGCACTTCCGTCTGTCTGTCTGTAACGTAAATCCCGCATCGCTGATTGGTCGGCCGAGACCAATCAGCGACGGGCACAGTCCGGCCGAGAATTAGTCCCTCCCTACTTCCGTCCAGTCAGTGCCCGGCACCTGCTCCATACTCCCCTCCAGTCAGCGCTGACACAGGGTTAATGGGAGCGTTAACGGACCACGTTATGCCGCCAGTAATGCACTCCGTTAACGCTGCTATTAACCATGTGTGACCAACTTTTATACTATTGATGCTGCCTATGCAGCATCAATAGTAAAAAGATCTAATGTTAAAAATAAAAAACCTGCTATTCTCACCTTCCGTCATCCGCCGATGCGCGCGTCGCTGCCACCAGCTTCCATTCCCAGAGATGCATTGCGAAATTACCCAGAAGACTTAGCGGTCTCGCGAGACCACTAAGTCATCTGGGTAATTTCGCAATGCATCTCTGGGAATGGAAGCTGGCGGCAGCAGCGCGCGCATCGGGACAGCTTCGCTGGATGCCGGCGGGTGAGTATATAACTATTTTTTATTTTAATTACTTTTTTAACAGGGATATGGTGCCCACACTGCTATATACTACGTGGGATGTGTTATATACTGCATGGCTGCTATATACTACGTGGCCAGTGTTATATACTGCGTGAGCTGTGCTATATATTACGTGGCTGCTATATACTACGTGGGCAGTGTTATATACTATGTGGGCTGTGCTATATACTACGTGGGCTGTGTTATATACTGCGTGGGCTGTGTTACATACTGCGTGGGCTGTTATATACTGAGTGGGATGTGCTATATATTATGTGGGCTGTGTTATATACTACGTAGGCTGTGTGATATACTGCGTTTCTGCTCTATACTACATAGCTCCTATATACTACGTGGCCTGTGCTATATACTATGTGGCTGCTATATACATTGGGTATTCTAGAATATGTATGTATGTATATACATACATATTCTAGAATACCCAATGCGTTAGAATCGGGCCACCATCTAGCATATATATATATATATATATATATATATATATATATATATATATATATATATATATATACACACACACACACAGTGCCTTGCGAAAGTATTCGGCCCCTTAGAACTTTTCAACCCTTTCCCACATATCATGCTTCAATCATAAAGATACCAAATGTAAATTTTTGGTGAAGAATCAACAAGTGAAACACAATTGTGAAGTTGAATGAAATTTATTGGTTATTTTACATTTTTGTGGAAATTTAAAAAGTGAAAAGTGGGGCGTGCAATATTATTCGGCCCTTTTACTTTCAGTGCAGCAAACTCACTCTAGAAGTTCATTGTGGATCTCTGAGTGATCCAATGTTGTCCTAAATGCCTAATGATGATAAATATAATCCAACTGTGTGTAATCAAGTCTCCGTATAAATTCACCTGCTCTGTGATAGTCTCAGGGTTCTGTTTGAAGCACAGAGAGCATCATTAAGACCAAGGAACACAACAGGCAGGTCCGTGATACAGCTGTGGAGAAGTTTAAAATGCGATCATATTGAAATGGAAGGAGTATCATACCACTGCAAATCTACCAAGACCCGGCCGTCCCTCTAAACTTTCATCTCAAACAAGGAGAAGACTGATCAGAGATGCAGCTAAGAGGCCCATGATCACTCTGGATGAACTGCAGAGATCTACAGCTGAGGTGGGTCAGTCTGTCCATTGGACAACAAACAGTCGTACACTGCACAAACCTGGCCTTTATGGAAGAGTGGCAAGAAGAAAGCCATTTCTCAAAGATATCCATAAAAAGTGTCATTTAAAGTTTGCAACAAGCCACCTAGGAGACACACCAAACATGTAGAAGAAGGTGCTCTGGTCAGATGAAACCAAAATCGAACTTTTTGGCAACAATGCCAAACGATATGTTTGGCGTAAAGGCAACACAGCTTATCACCCTGAACACACCATCCCCACTGTCAAACATGGTGGTGGCAGCATCATGGTTTGGGCCTGCTTTTCTTCAGCAGGGACAGGGAAGATGGTTAAAATTGATGGGAAGACAGGACCATTCTTGAAGAAAACCTGTTGGATTCTGCAAAAGACCTGAGACAGGGACGGAGATTTGTCTTCCAACAAGACAATGATCCCAAACATAAAGCAAAATCTACAATGGAATAGTTCACAAATAAACTATCCAGGTGTTAGAAAGGCCAAGTCAAAGTCCAGACCTCAATCCAATCGAGAATCTGTGGAAAGAGCTGAAAACTGCTGTTCACAAACGATCTCCATGAAACCTCTCTGAGCTCGAGCTGTTTGCCAAGGAAGAATGGGCAAGAATTTCAGTGTCTCTATGTACAAAACTGATAGAGACATAACCGAAGCGACTTGCAGCTGTAATCGCAGCAAAAGGTGGTGCAACAAAGTATTAAGTTAAAGGGGACGAATAATATTGCCCGCCCCACTTTTCACTGTTTGAATTTCCACAAAAATGTAAAATAACCAATAAATTTCGTTCAACTTCACAATCGTGTTCCACTTGTTGTTGATTCTTCACCAAAAATTTACATTTGGTATCTTTATGATTGAAGCATGATATGTGGGAAAAGATTGAAAAGTTCCAGGGGGCCGAATACTTTCGCAAGGCACTGTATATAGCCACACACACACATACATGTGTATATTACATAGTCTCCTTTATTATGTATACTGCTGTCCCGTATTATACAGTGCCCTCTCTTGTTATGTACAGCACCGTCCCTTACATATTGGATTTTATAGAGCCCTGTTTTTTATTACATACCGTCCTGTCTTGTTAGCTGTATAATGCAATGATGGTTGAAGGAGCATGGGAAGGCCTCTTTTCTAAAGGAGGAGCTGATGGACTTGTCGTCTGGTCACCGGCTCCTCCATCAGCAGTCATTTTATATCTAAAAAGAGAGGGGACTATGTAATAAAAGAGGGTGCTGTGAATAACAAAAATAACAAGAATGCACTATGTAAGAGACACAACTGTACATAACAACAGAGTAAGCTATATAATAAGGGAAGGCACCATATATAACTACAGAGAATGGTATGCAATTAGGGATGGTGTTATGCATAACAAAATTATTGCCCATTCCACCAACTCCATCATTACTTCCTCCCCAACACCCCCATCATTGTCCTTTCCGCTGCCACCATCGTTGCCTTCTCCCCCACCTACCCATTCCACCACCTCCATCATTTCCTCCACCCCCACCACCCCCATCATTGTCATTTCCAACCGCCATTATTGTCTTCTCCCCCACCATCCCCATCATTGCCCACTAAATGACCTCCATCACTTCCTCCTCCCCTACCATCCTCATCATTGCCCTTTCCACCACCACCATTATCTTTTCCCCACCACCCCATCATTGCCCATTACACCGCCTCCATCAATTTCTCCTCCCCACCACCCCCATTATTGCCCATTCACCACCTCCATTATTTCCTCCTCCTGCACCACTCCCATTATTGCCCTTTCCATAACCTCATCATTGCTTTCTCCCCACCACCCCTATCATTGCCCTCTGCATCAACCCAATCATTGCCTTCTGCGCCATCACCCCCATCATTGCCCTGTCAACCCAATCATTGCCTTCTGCCCCATCATTGCCCTCTCCTCCACCTACACACACACACAGACAAACATAGCACCATTCACCTCTCTCTCTACACACACACACACCTCACCTTTGCGCACGGTATCCTGAAGCCGCATCTTCATCAGCAGCTTCCAGTCTCACACAGCTGCAGCGCTGAATGATGATGTCGCTGAGGGCAGAAAGCAGGGCAGATCCATTAATCCCTGTAGCTCCGCTCTGCTGCCATTTTCTCTTGCAAGCAGCGGAGCTGCAGGGATTGCTCCCTGCCCACCGCACATGAGGGCAATCTGGCCAGGGGCCTCCCGGAGCCTCAGGGCTGGAAAAACTGGCCAGACTGCCCTTATTATTAGCTGCCCTGCAGGGGCCCCCCGATGCAGCTGCACCAGTACCAGTTGAACAGGTGGTATGTCCGCCCATGCTTGGATTAATAGCAATGGGTGCCATTATAAGTAACAATAAAACAGTCATCCGGATTTAGTTTTTTCATTTCTCTCATTATAGTACTGAACATGTTTCAACTCTTCATGGTTTTTTTGGCATTTCAGTTCTTAAAACAACCATAGATTGACATGTTATTAAAGTTCCTGATTTTGTTTTGGCAGTTTTTAATTTCAGAAATAAACTTTATGGAGCTGATATAATAAAAAGTTGACGACTCCATGCATTTGAACAGAGTTTATAAAAAGACCATATTGTGTCAGTTGTCACATTCGGGTCGGGAGAGCCGCCTGCCAGACTGAGCATTGCGTTGCGATCTCCATCTGAGTTATATGGCCGAAGCACTCTCCACTAACTCAGAGGTGGTGCAGACCTATAATATACCTATGTGTATGAGATATGTAAAACATTAAAGACTGATAAGTCTTCCTTTTCCACGGCGGAATAATCTTTATCTAGATAATCTGCACACTGCTCAAATGATAATTGATTTCTCATTTTAAAAAGGATTTGTTCTTGCCCTTCAATCAGCAACATGCCATCAAATTTGCCAAAATTTGGATATTCTTAGAAATCTTTGAACAGTTGACAGAATAGTTTTGTCTTCAATTTCACATCATGCTGTCTTAAATGTTTCATGTTACTAATAAGGGTTATTTTGCAATTTGTGTCTCAAGGGGTTTGCTAATACCGCTGAGAGAAAAAGATTATTTTTCATTCAACATTAAGTATAAATCAAGGTCAAGGCAAAAACAAAATCACGTACTTTTAGTTCAATAATTAATGCATTTAATTATTACCTGAACTGTGATGAAAGACATTATTTTAGGTGATTGCGACATACTTTTCTTGATCTTGGAATGTCAAATTCAAAACTTGTCTGCATAAAAAACTAAGTACATAGTTACAAAGTTATCAAGAAGACTGTGATCATTAATGTGATAAAAGTATGTTAAACTCCATCCAGTTTGATTAACGGCCTGAGTACAGACCGGCTGCCTGACCCAAACTCAACAAGTAGGCCCTCCGCCCGTCCGCACATTGTGTTCTGTACTTAGACTGTTAATGTTGGATGTGTGAAACTGGCCGTAAGGGGAACCTGTCAGGCTATTCATGCTGCCCAAACTGTAGGCAGCATAAATTGCAGCCTGAACTAGATATATTAATCTCTGAAACACTCCAGTACTTTGAAGATTCAGCTGGGGACCATAGCCGGAGACCATATTATTCAGGCGCTGCATCCAGCCGACTTTTCCCATCGCCAATCTGGGACTCGTCAATCACCTCAGCAGCGCTGGTAAAAGATGGTCAGGGGTAGCGCCTGACTAGTATGGTCTCCGGCTATGATCCCCAGCTGGATTTGTAAAGTATATTCCCTTGTGAAAGGCTGAAGCCTTTAGGAGAATTTTATAACGGCTTGCAATTATGCAGCCAAGCACAATTACTGTTAACTGAGGTTTGGACAGCATGAATTATCTAAATTGAACTTATCCTATCACATAAAGCTAGTAGAAAAGCATGGTTTTGCTGTCCTCATCCAACAGCACAAGGTTAAGCTGCTTTTGGTGCAAATACAAGTCTAATATTTTTAGGAACTGTCTCAATTCTGATGCTCTGTAATTTGTTATTTGCTGATCTCAGTGGGCTGTTCTTCATCAGCATTCTGTCAGGACTATAGATGTTAAAGTTTCTTCTCTCATTTTAAAGCAGACATTGTTCCTACCATTGTTAAACAGCTTGCCAGTCCTGTACTAAGAGCCTGCCCTGTCAATATTCAGTCTGCAAGACAGAAGAGCAGGAGCAGAGACAAACCTCCATTTCCTGAAATTTGTGTGTCAGCTAATAGAAACAAAATACACTATACATTAAGCAGGGGCAGCAAGTTAGACAGAGGAAAGTCACATAGTTAGCATTTTGGAGTAATTTCCCTGCTTAAGGGCTCCTTCACACGTCCTGATATCTCTGGTACCGGAAAAACCATATAGGTGTCCATGTGTGTATAATATGTGAGGCAACCGTGTGCCACATCAGTAAGACACATACTGACACCTGGGAATCAGCAGTACTGTTCAAGCTGTTCTCCGGCGCCAGGTGCTGAAGACAGCTCTCATCATTCTACCCGGATCGCACTGCAATTAGCGCTAGTTCTATTAAACTGATAACAGCGATAGCAGGTAGCAGCTGATGGGAGTATTCATCAGCTGCTGCCTGCGCTATAAATAAATAAAAAAACAGAGTGGGTTCCCCTGTAATTTTGATAGCCAGCCAGGCAACCCTGAGCTGTCAGCTTCAGCAAAGCTGGTTATCAAGAAGACATATCCACACAATGTCTTTTTCAATTTAAATTAATAATTAAAAAAAACGCGTGGGGTCCCCTCGATTTTTGACAACCAGCCTTGCTAAAGCAGACAGCTAAGGGGCTGGCATTCTCAGGCTTGTAAGGGGCCATTGATATTGCCCCCCCCCAGCCTAAAAATAGCAGCCCGCAGCAACCTAGAAAAGGCGCATCTATTAGATGGGCCAATTCTTTAGCTTTGCCCAGCTCTTCCCATGTGCCCTCTGGCGGTGGCAAACTCAGTCACATCTTGGCACTGTCCAGGTTGAAAACTGTTGTGAATTAGACTTTTTGGCTCCCTCTTGTGGTTACTTGTGATATGACTCTGGGATTGTCTTTCCTCAGTTTGGCACCCACCTGGGTCGTTAGTCCAGGGGTGTTGCTATATAAGCTTCCTGGATCCTTAGTCCAGTGCCTGGCATCGTTGTAATCAGATCCTTTCTGTTTGCTCCTGTCTGCTGGTCCTGGTTCGTGCAAAATTAAGCTAAGTCCGGCTTCCTTGTTTTTTGGTTATTTGCTTTGCTCTTATATTTGTCCAGCTTGTACTAAATGTGATTCCTGACTTTGCTGGAAGCTCTAGGGGGCTGGTGTTCTCTGTTGTGGATTCTGTTTGCGGGCTCCCTCTGGTGGTTACTGCTGGTACTGGGTGACTTTGGTGGGTTGCGGCCTTTGGTTTCCATCTGTCCATCAGAGGCTGGGTGTTTCCTATTTTACCTGGCCTCTCTGTCATTTCCCTTGCCGGCTATCAATGTGTTCAGATGTGCTCTGTTTGGTTCCTGCCTACCTGCTCCCAGATCTTTCAGGATAAGCTAAGTGCTGATTTTCAGTTGTTTGGTTTTTTGTCCAGCTTGCTTAGAATGTCTCTTTGTTAGCTGGTTGCTCTAGTGGACTGAGGTTCTCCCCATGTGCCATGAGTTGGCACATGGGTTCTTGTAATCTCAGGATGGTTTTTTTGATTAGGGTTTTTTGCTGACCGCTCAGTCCCCTTTTGTGTCATTCTGCTTTCTAGTTTTCAGCGGGCCTCTATTTGCTAAAGCTATATACATCATCTCTATGTGTGTGCCTTCCTCTCATTTCACCGTCAATACATGTGGGGGGCAACTATATCTTTGGGGTTAATTCCTCTGGAGGCAAGTGAGGTCTTTGTTTTCTCTGCAGTACTAGTTAGCTCTTAGGCTGGTGCGTGGCGTCTAGAACCAACGTAGGCACGCTCCCTGGCTATCTCTAGTTGCGTTTGTCAGGCGTAGGGCAGCGGTCAGCCCAGGTTCCATCACCCTAGAGCTCGTCCGATATTTATTATACTTTGCTCATCCTGTGCTATCCCTAGCCATTGGGGATTCATGACAGTATAGCCGGCCCACAAAGTGTTAATTGTTTGGGCTGAAGCAGGAGAATAAGAAGTGTTCAAGGAAATTTTTTTTTTTTTCCTTCAGAGTTTTGCTGCCTAGCCCTTAATTGCTGTCTAGCTGCTTCTTACCTCCTCTTAACCCTTGAATGGCTCTGATCTTAGCTGTTTATCATGGATGTCCAGAGTTTGGCTTCCAGCCTGAGTAATCTCGCAGCAAAGGTTCAAAACATACAGGATTTCGTTGTTCACACTCCCATGTCTGAACCTAGAATTCCTATTCCAGAGTTTTTTTCTGGAGATAGATCTACCTTCCTGAATTTCAGGAACAATTGTAAATTGTTTCTCTCTTTGAAATCTCGCTCCTCTGGAGACCCTGCTCAACAGGTCAAGATTGTTATATCGTTCCTACGGGGCGACCCTCAGAATTGGGCATTTGCATTGGCACCAGGGGATCCTGCATTGCTCAGTGTGGATGCGTTTTTTCTGGCATTGGGATTGCTCTATGAGGAACCTAACCTAGAGATTCAGGCTGAAAAGGCTTTATTAGCCCTCTCTCAGGGGCATGATGAAGCGGAAATATATTGTCAGAAATTTCGGAAATGGTCGGTGCTTACTCAGTGGAATGAGTGCGCCCTGGCTGCAAACTCCAGAAATGGTCTTTCTGAGGCCATTAAGGATATTATGGTGGGGTTCCCTGCGCCTACAGGTCTGAATGAGTCTATGGCTATGGCCATTCAGATTGATCGGCGTTTACGGGAGCGCAAACCCGTGCACCAGTTGGCGGTGTCTTCTGAACAGGCACCTGAGACTATGCAATGTGATAGAATTCAGTCCAGAAGTGAACGGCAAAATTATAGGCGGAAAAATGGTTTGTGTTTTTATTGTGGTGATTCAGCTCATGTTATATCAGCATGCTCTAAACGCACAAAAAGGGTTGATAAATCTTTTGCCATTGATACTCTGCAGTCTAAGTTCATTTTGTCTGTGACTCTGATTTTTTCACTGTCTTCCATTTCCGTCGATGCCTATGTGGATTCAGGCGCTGCCCTGAGTCTTATGGATTGGTCATTTGCTAAACGCTGCGGTTTTAGTCTATTGCCTCTGGAAGTTCCTATTCCTCTGAAAGGAATTGATTCTACACCATTGGCTATGAATAAACCGCAGTATTGGACACAAGTGACCATGCGCATGACTCCCGTTCATCAGGAGGTGATTCGCTTCCTTGTACTGTATAATTTACATGATGTACTAGTGCTTGGTCTGCCATGGTTACAAACTCATAATCCTGTCCTGGACTGGAAAACAATGTCTGTGCTAAGCTGGGGATGTCACGGGGTTCATGATGATGCACCTCCGATTTCTATAGCTTCATCTACTCCTTCGGAGATCCCTGCGTTTTTGTCGGATTATAGGGATGTTTTTGAGGAGCCTAAGCTCAATTCGCTCCCTCCCCATAGAGAGTGTGACTGTGCTATAGAATTGATTCCTGGCAGTAAGTTCCCTAAGGGTCGTTTATTTAATCTGTCACTGCCAGAGCATACTGCTATGCGGAATTATATTAAGGAGTCCTTGGAAAAGGGACATATTCGTCCATCTTCGTCCCCTCTGGGAGCAGGTTTTTTTTTCGTGGCAAAAAAGGATGGTTCCCTGAGGCCTTGTATAGATTATCACCTTCTGAATAAGATTACAGTCAAATACCAGTATCCATTGCCCTTATTTACTGATTTGTTTGCTCGCATTAAGGGGGCTAGGTGGTTCACTAAAATAGATCTTCGTGGTGCGTATAATCTGGTGCGGATAAAACAGGGTGATGAGTGGAAAACCGCATTTAATACGCCTGAGGGCCATTTTGAGTATTTGGTAATGCCTTTTGGACTCTCCAATGCTCCGTCAGTCGTTCAGTCCTTTATGCACAATATTTTCCGTGAATATCTGGATAAGTTTATGATTGTGTATTTGGATGATATTTTGGTGTTTTCTGATGACTGGGAGTCTCATGTTCTACAGGTCAGGAAGGTGTTTCAAGTTTTGCGGGCCAATTCTCTGTTTGTGAAGGGCTCAAAGTGTCTCTTCGGAGTCCAGAAGATTTCTTTTTTGGGGTACATTTTTTCTCCTTCTACTATTGAGATGGATCCCGTTAAGGTTCAGGCTATTTGTGACTGGACACAACCTACATCTGTTAAGAGCCTTCAGAAGTTCTTGGGGTTTGCTAATTTTTATCGTCGGTTCATTGCTAATTTTTCCAGTATTGTTAAACCTTTGACTGATTTGACTAAAAAGGGTGCTGATGTTGCTGATTGGTCTCCTGCGGCCGTGGAGGCCTTTCAGGAACTTAAGCGCCGGTTTTCTTCTGCTCCTGTGTTGTGTCAACCAGATGTTTCACTTCCTTTCCAGGTGGAGGTTGATGCTTCCGAGATTGGAGCGGGGGCGGTTTTGTCACAGAGAAGTTCTAATGGCTCGGTGATGAAGCCATGTGCTTTCTTCTCTAGAAAATTCTCGCCCGCCGAGCGCAATTATGATGTGGGTAATCGGGAGCTTTTGGCCATGAAGTGGGCATTTGAGGAGTGGCGTCATTGGCTTGAGGGTGCTAAACATCGCGTGGTGGTCTTGACTGATCACAAGAATCTCACTTACCTTGAGTCTGCCAGGCGTTTGAATCCTAGACAGGCTCGTTGGTCGTTATTTTTTTCTCGTTTCAATTTCGTGGTTTCATACCTGCCAGGTTCAAAGAATGTGAAGGCAGATGCTCTTTCCAGGAGTTTTGTGCCTGACTCTCCTGGAGACACTGGGCCTGCTGGTATCCTTAGGGATGGGGTAATATTGTCCGCCGTATCCCCAGACTTGCGACGCGCATTGCAGGAGTTTCAGGTGGATAAACCGGATCGATGTCCACCAGAAAGACTGTTTGTTCCGGATGATTGGACCAGTAGAGTCATCTCCGAGGTCCATTCTTCTGTGTTGGCTGGTCATCCTGGAATATTTGGTACAAGAGACTTGGTGGCCAGGTCTTTTTGGTGGCCTTCCTTGTCTAGGGATGTGCGTACCTTTGTGCAGTCTTGTGAAGTGTGTGCTCGAGCTAAGCCTTGCTGTTCACGGGCTAGTGGGTTGTTGTTATCCTTGCCCATCCCGAAGAGGCCTTGGACGCACATTTCCATGGATTTTATTTCTGATCTCCCGGTTTCACAGAAAATGTCCGTTATCTGGGTTGTGTGTGACCGCTTTTCTAAGATGGTTCATTTGGTGCCCTTGCCTAAGTTGCCCTCCTCCTCTGAGTTGGTTCCTTTGTTTTTTCAGAACGTGGTTCGTTTGCATGGGATTCCGGAGAATATCGTTTCTGACAGGGGATCCCAGTTTGTGTCTAGATTTTGGCGGACGTTTTGTGCCAAGATGGGCATTGATTTGTCTTTCTCGTCTGCATTCCATCCTCAGACGAATGGCCAGACGGAGCGAACTAATCAGACCTTGGAAACTTATTTGAGGTGTTTTGTTTCTGCTGATCAGGATGACTGGGTTGCTTTTTTGCCACTGGCCGAATTTGCTCTTAATAATCGGGCTAGTTCGGCCACGTTGGTCTCTCCTTTTTTTTGTAATTCGGGGTTTCATCCTCGTTTTTCCTCTGGTCAGGTGGAGTCTTCGGATTGTCCTGGAGTGGACGTGGTGGTGGACAGGCTACATCACATTTGGGATCAGGTGGAGGACAATGCCTGGGTGGTCGCCTCCGATGTTCATGCTACTGATTTGGTCCGCGCCTTCCATAGAGCTCACCCTGATCGCCCTGGGGGTTCTCGTGAGGGTTCGGTGACCCCTCCTCAAGGGGGGGGGTACTGTTGTGGATTCTGTTTGCGGGCTCCCTCTGGTGGTTACTGCTGGTACTGGGTGACTTTGGTGGGTTGCGGCCTTTGGTTTCCATCTGTCCATCAGAGGCTGGGTGTTTCCTATTTTACCTGGCCTCTCTGTCATTTCCCTTGCCGGCTATCAATGTGTTCAGATGTGCTCTGTTTGGTTCCTGCCTACCTGCTCCCAGATCTTTCAGGATAAGCTAAGTGCTGATTTTCAGTTGTTTGGTTTTTTGTCCAGCTTGCTTAGAATGTCTCTTTGTTAGCTGGTTGCTCTAGTGGACTGAGGTTCTCCCCATGTGCCATGAGTTGGCACATGGGTTCTTGTAATCTCAGGATGGTTTTTTTGATTAGGGTTTTTGCTGACCGCTCAGTCCCCTTTTGTGTCATTCTGCTTTCTAGTTTTCAGCGGGCCTCTATTTGCTAAAGCTATATACATCATCTCTATGTGTGTGCCTTCCTCTCATTTCACCGTCAATACATGTGGGGGGCAACTATATCTTTGGGGTTAATTCCTCTGGAGGCAAGTGAGGTCTTTGTTTTCTCTGCAGTACTAGTTAGCTCTTAGGCTGGTGCGTGGCGTCTAGAACCAACGTAGGCACGCTCCCTGGCTATCTCTAGTTGCGTTTGTCAGGCGTAGGGCAGCGGTCAGCCCAGGTTCCATCACCCTAGAGCTCGTCCGATATTTATTATACTTTGCTCATCCTGTGCTATCCCTAGCCATTGGGGATTCATGACAGTTCTCCCCCCGGGCCGTTAGACGGTTCGGGGGTTCTTGAATATCCAGCGTGGATATTTTGATAGGGTTTTTGCTGACCATATAAGTCATCTTACTATATTCTACTATTAGCTAGTGGGCCTCTCTTTGCTAAATACCTAGCTCATTCTTACGTTTGTCTTTTCCTCCTACCTCACCGTTATTATTTGTTGGGGGCTTGTATCCAACTTTTGGGGTCTTTTCTCTGGAGGCAAGAAAGGTCTTTCTTTTCCCTTCTAGGGTTAGTTAGTTCTCCGGCTGGCGCGAGACGTCTAGAACCAACGTAGGCACGTTCCCCGGCTGCTGCTATTTGTGGTGCTAGGATTAGATATATGGTCAGCTCAGTTACCACTGCCCTATGAGCTGGTTTTTGTGTTTGCAGACTTAGTAATTATTTCTGAGACCCTCTGCCATTGGGGTCATAACAATATGCCAGGCCCACATTGAATGTTTAATGCATTGCAGAAGTGGGATAATAAGAAAGGAAATTCTGAGTTTTTTTTTTTTTTTCCCTCTCTTCCTCCCCTTTACCTCTGAGTGGCTTGTGCTTGCTGCAGACATGAATGTCCAGACCTTGATTACAAGTGTAGACCAGCTTGCTGCTCGTGTGCAGGGCATACAAGATTTTGTTACCAGTAGTCCAATGTCTGAACCTAAAATACCTATTCCTGAACTGTTTTCTGGAGACCGATTTAAGTTTAGGAATTTCAGGAATAATTGTAAATTGTTTCTATCTCTGAGACCCCGTTCATCTGGAGATTCAGCTCAGCAAGTTAAAATTGTTATCTCTTTTTTACGGGGCGACCCTCAGGATTGGGCTTTCTCGCTAGCGCCAGGAGATCCGGCATTGGCAAATATTGATGCGTTTTTTCTGGCGCTCGGATTGCTTTACGAGGAACCCAATCTTGAAGTTCAGGCAGAAAAAGCCTTGCTGGCTATTTCTCAGGGCCAGGATGAAGCTGAAGTGTATTGCCAAAAATTTCGGAAATGGTCCGTGCTTACTCGGTGGAATGAGTGTGCTCTGGCCGCAAATTTCAGAAATGGCCTTTCTGAAGCCATTAAGAATGTGATGGTGGGTTTCCCCATTCCTACAAGTCTGAATGATTCCATGACGCTGGCTATTCAAATTGACCGGCGTTTGCGGGAGCGCAAAACCGCTAATCCTCTGGTGGTGTTGTCTGAACAAACACCTGATTTAATGCAATGCGATAGAATTCAGACTAGAAATGAGCGGAAAAATCATAGACGTCAGAATGGGTTGTGTTTTTACTGTGGTGATTCTACACATGTTATATCAGCATGCTCTAAACGCCTAACAAGGGTTGTTAGTCCTGTCGCCATTGGTAATTTGCAACTTAAATTTAATTTGTCTGTGACTTTAATTTGCTCATTGTCTTCTTACCCTGTTATGGCGTTTGTGGATTCAGGTGCTGCCCTGAGTCTTATGGATCTGTCATTTGCCAAGCGCTGTGGTTTTGTTCTTGAACCGTTGGTAAATCCTATTCCTCTTAGAGGTATTGATGCTACGCCATTGGCGGAAAATAAACCGCAGTTTTGGACGCAGGTAACCATGTGCATGACTCCTGAACATCGGGAGGTGATTCGTTTTCTTGTTCTGCATAAAATGCATGATTTGGTCGTTTTGGGTCTGCCATGGTTACAGACCCACAATCCAGTCTTGGATTGGAAGGCAATGTCTGTGTCAAGTTGGGGCTGTCAGGGAATTCATGCTGATTCCCCGCCGGTGTCTATTGCTTCCTCTACTCCTTCGGAAGTTCCTGAGTATTTGTCTGATTATCAGGATGTATTCAGCGAGTCCAGGTCCAGTGCTCTGCCTCCTCATAGGGACTGTGACTGCGCCATAGATTTGATTCCAGGTAGTAAATTTCCTAAGGGAAGACTGTTTAATCTGTCTGTACCTGAGCATGCCGCAATGCGTTCGTATATCAAGGAGTCTCTGGAGAAGGGGCATATCCGTCCATCCTCTTCCCCTCTTGGTGCGGGATTCTTTTTTGTGGCCAAGAAGGATGGATCTTTGAGACCTTGTATTGACTATCGGCTTCTGAATAAAATCACTGTTAAATTTCAGTATCCTTTGCCTCTGTTGTCGGACTTGTTTGCCCGGATTAAAGGTGTCAAGTGGTTCACCAAGATAGATCTTCGTGGTGCGTACAACCTTGTGCATTAAGCAAGGAGATGAATGGAAGACAGCATTTAATACGCCCGAAGGTCATTTTGAGTACTTGGTGATGCCTTTTGGGCTCTCTAATGCTCCCTCAGTGTTTCAGTCCTTTATGCATGATATTTTCCGGAAGTATCTGGATAAATTTATGATTGTTTATCTGGATGATATTCTGGTTTTCTCTGAAGATTGGGACTCACATGTGGAGCAGGTCAGGATGGTGTTTCAGGTTTTGCGTGAGAATGCTTTGTTTGTTAAGGGCTCAAAGTGTCTCTTTGGAGTACAGAAGGTTCCCTTTTTGGGGTTTATTTTTTCCCCTTCTGCTGTGGAGATGGACCCAGTCAAGGTCCGAGCTATTCATGATTGGGCTCAACCCACGTCAGTTAAGAGTCTTCAGAAGTTCTTGGGTTTTGCTAACTTCTACCGTCGTTTTATCGCTAATTTTTCTAGCGTTGTTAAACCTTTGACGGATATGACCAAGAAAGGTTCTGATGTTGCTAACTGGGCTCCTGCAGCCGTGGAGGCGTTCCAAGAGTTGAAGCGCCGGTTTACTTCGGCGCCTGTTTTGTGCCAGCCTGATGTCTCACTTCCCTTTCAGGTCGAAGTGGATGCTTCTGAGATTGGGGCAGGGGCCGTTTTGTCGCAGAGAGGCCCTGGTTGCTCGGTAATGAGACCATGTGCTTTCTTCTCTAGGAAGTTTTCGCCTGCTGAGCGGAATTATGATGTTGGCAATCGGGAGTTGCTGGCCATGAAGTGGGCATTTGAGGAGTGGCGTCATTGGCTCGAGGGTGCTAAGCATCGTGTGGTGGTCTTGACTGATCACAAAAATTTGATGTATCTCGAGTCTGCTAAACGCCTGAATCCTAGACAGGCCCGCTGGTCATTGTTTTTCTCCCGTTTTGACTTTGTGGTCTCGTATTTACCAGGTACAAAGAATGTGAAGGCTGATGCTCTTTCAAGGAGCTTTGTGCCTGACTCTCCTGGAGTCGCAGAACCAGTTGGTATTCTTAAAGAGGGAGTTATCTTGTCGGCCATTTCTCCTGATTTGCGACGTGTGTTGCAGAGATTTCAGGCTGGTAGACCTGACTCTTGTCCACCTGACAGACTGTTTGTTCCTGATAAGTGGACCAGCAGAGTCATTTCCGAGGTTCATTCCTCGGTGTTGGCAGGGCATCCGGGAATTTTTGGCACCAGAGATCTGGTGGCTAGGTCCTTTTGGTGGCCTTCCTTGTCACGGGATGTGCGGTCATTTGTGCAGTCCTGTGGGACTTGTGCTCGAGCTAAGCCTTGCTGTTCTCGTGCCAGCGGGTTGCTCTTGCCCTTGCCTGTCCCGAAGAGGCCTTGGACACACATTTCCATGGATTTCATTTCAGATCTCCCGGTGTCTCAGGGCATGTCTGTCATCTGGGTGGTATGTGATCGCTTTTCTAAAATGGTCCATTTGGTGCCTTTGCCTAAGCTGCCTTCCTCTTCCGATCTGGTTCCTGTGTTCTTTCAGAATGTGGTTCGTTTGCACGGCATTCCTGAGAATATTGTGTCTGACAGAGGATCCCAGTTTGCTTCCAGGTTCTGGCGATCCTTTTGTGCTAGGATGGGCATTGATTTGTCGTTTTCGTCTGCCTTTCATCCTCAGACTAATGGACAAACGGAGCGAACTAATCAGACTCTGGAGGCTTATTTGAGGTGTTTTGTTTCGGCAGATCAGGATGATTGGGTGACCTTCTTGCCGTTGGCTGAGTTTGCCCTTAATAATCGGGCTAGTTCCGCTACTTTGGTTTCGCCATTTTTCTGCAACTCTGGTTTCCATCCTCGTTTTTCCTCGGGACATGTGGAGCCTTCTGACTGTCCTGGGGTAGATTCTGTGGTGGATAGGTTGCAGCAGATCTGGAATCATGTGGTGGACAACTTAAAGTTGTCACAGGAGAAGGCTCAGCGTTTTGCCAACCGCCGCCGCGGTGTGGGTCCCCGACTTCGTGTTGGGGATTTGGTATGGCTGTCTTCTCGATTTGTTCCTATGAAGGTCTCCTCTCCTAAATTTAAGCCTCGCTTCATCGGTCCTTACAAGATATTGGAAATCCTTAATCCTGTGTCCTTTCGCTTGGATCTTCCGGTGTCGTTTGCCATTCACAACGTGTTCCATAGGTCTTTGTTGCGGCGGTACGTTGTACCTGTGGTTCCTTCTGTTGAGCCTCCTGCTCCGGTGTTGGTTGAGGGCGAGTTGGAGTACGTGGTGGAGAAGATCTTGGATTCTCGTCTCTCCAGACGGAGGCTTCAGTATCTGGTCAAGTGGAAGGGCTATGGTCAGGACGATAATTCCTGGGTGGTTGCTTCTGATGTGCATGCGGCCGATTTAGTTCGTGCCTTTCACGCTGCTCATCCTTATCGCCCTGGTGGTCTTTATGAGGGTTTGGTGACCCCTCCTTAAGGGGGGGGTACTGTTGTGAATTAGACTTTTTGGCTCCCTCTTGTGGTTACTTGTGATATGACTCTGGGATTGTCTTTCCTCAGTTTGGCACCCACCTGGGTCGTTAGTCCAGGGGTGTTGCTATATAAGCTTCCTGGATCCTTAGTCCAGTGCCTGGCATCGTTGTAATCAGATCCTTTCTGTTTGCTCCTTTCTGCTGGTCCTGGTTCGTGCAAAATTAAGCTAAGTCCTGCTTCCTTGTTTTTTGGTTATTTGCTTTGCTCTTATTTTTGTCCAGCTTGTACTAAATGTGATTCCTGACTTTGCTGGAAGCTCTAGGGGGCTGGTGTTCTCCCCCCGGGCCGTTAGACGGTTCGGGGGTTCTTGAATATCCAGCGTGGATATTTTGATAGGGTTTTTGCTGACCATATAAGTCATCTTACTATATTCTGCTATTAGCTAGTGGGCCTCTCTTTGCTAAATACCTAGCTCATTCTTACGTTTGTCTTTTCCTCTTACCTCACCGTTATTATTTGTTGGGGGCTTGTATCCAACTTTTGGGGTCTTTTCTCTGGAGGCAAGAAAGGTCTTTCTTTTCCCTTCTAGGGTTAGTTAGTTCTCCGGCTGGCGCGAGATGTCTAGAACCAACGTAGGCACGTTCCCCGGCTGCTGCTATTTGTGGTGCTAGGATTAGATATATGGTCAGCTCAGTTACCACTGCCCTGTGAGCTGGTTTTTGTGTTTGCAGACTTAGTAATTATTTCTGAGACCCTCTGCCATTGGGGTCATAACAGAAAACCATTTATCCCCAGACATGGATTACAGCGTGGGACAGAACGATGGACAGGTAAGGGATATGGTTGTATTTTATTTTTGTTTTATTACAGACAAGGGCTTCAATGGAATGGGCGTTAGGTGAGTATAACTGTGTTTGTTTGTTTTTTAAATAGAAAAGTGAAAGTGTGTTTTGTTTTTATTTCAAATAAAAAACTTTATTCTTGCTGTGTGTTTATTTGCAATACAACGATACGATTAGTAATGGAGAGGTGTCTTATAGACGCCTGTCCATTTCTTATCCATGGGCTTGGTGCATCTCAATAAATTAGAATATCACCAAAAAGTTAATTTATTTCAGTTCTTCAATACAAAAAGCGAAACTCATAAATTAGATAGTCATTACACACAGAGTGATCTATTTCAAGTGTTTATTTCTGTTACTATTGATGATTATGGCTAACAGCCAATGAAAATCCAAAAGTCATTATCTCAGTAGATTAGAATACTTTATGAAAAAATGATTTAAATATCCCAAATCGCCTGCATGCCACGGGACATTGATGCAATAGGAGCCCTGAACCAAGTATTGAGTGCATTTACAGAATATACATTTCAGTAGGCCAACATTTCGGATTTTGAAATCATTTTGTCAAGCTTGTGTTCTAAAGTATTCTAATTTACTGAGATAATGATTTTTGGCTTTTCATTGGCTGCAAGCCATAATCATCAACATTAACAGAAACAAACACCTGAAATAGATCACTGTGTTTGTAATGACTCTATATAATATATGAGATTCACTTTTTGTATTGAAGAACTGAAATAAATTAACTTTTTGATGATATTCTAATTTGGTGAGATGCACCTGTATTTATAATATGTAAGGCCTTGTGTCTTTTCACAGGTTATTTTGGCATTGTACTTTGTGTTCAGTTCTATGTGATATCTTTTAAAAATCTAGTAATGGAACACTGACAAACAATAAGTGAAGTTTTCTGTTCTGCCTGTCCTGGAATGATATAAACAGAGGACCGCTAATCTAATCAGCAATGCTTCATTGATGCTCCCTGCAAAAGAAGCCGCAAAAATATTCCAGAAGGGCCACTTCAGAGGAATATTATGCACCCATTCATTCCAACTGTGAATGCAAGACAGGATGTGAAATGCCCAGCTGAAATCTAACAACATCTCACCAGGCTCCAGATGCCCATTCAGTGCAGAATCCAACAGCTGGGTCCCACACTGCACAGCTGGTGCCCCTAGCTGAATGATAATATTCCTGTTACAAACTATGTACAGTAATATAAGAAATATGTTCGCATAGAGGGTGATGAACGCTTCATCCCACTATTCTCTACACTTAATGCACATAGTATACACTGTTGATTCATAGTCTTAATACACTTTCCAGTCAGTTGCTCTTGGCCGTATTGGGTATTATATAGAGTGAAAGCAATGACATGTAAACCTGACATCTTTCTGGGCTTATGTTCCTCTGGGGAATTATCAGTATCTGCTTAAAACCAGAGAAATTAAGCACTGGAGCTTCTGCTCGATGGCTGATGATTTCTTAATTGGTCATTGTAGACAGGCAGCAAAGCTTTGTAGGGACATTTGTCATGCAAGTTGTATATTTCCACCATGTTGAAAATGTTTTTCTTCTTCTCCCTCTTAGCTATATACCTTGTAGAACAGAAGAGGTATGCATTGGATCATGACTTGCTAATCTACCATGAAGACAGCTCTTATCGTATATATCCTCTGGCCTGTAAGGAACTGTAGCAATAAAAGAGTGGGGTTCTCCTCCACCATGACCAAAGTGAGAATGTGATCTCAAGAGATGGAAAGGTTATTTACTTGGTCATTGATTATCTCAGTGTTCCATATCCCAATTCTATTGTCATTATCTAAAATGATGGTCTACTACCGCTCACCAATAATTCTCTTTTAAATGGAAGTTGGGTCCCACAGCAAACGCTCAATTGGTAACGCAACTGTAACAAGAACATCTGTCAACTTGATAAAGATTTTAGGGGCCAAAGTAGATGAATGAAGAGAGTTGGTCACAAAGACTTATTGGCCATTACTTGTTCTTATTTTATACCCTCTGCTCCACGAGTGTTCTGTTTTGTTTTTAGATGCACTATATGGTTCTACATATGTGGGCTTTTTTATTTAGGGCTCTCTTCCATGTTCCTTACGAAGGGGGTGTTGGTCACACACACCTTGGTAAAGACCATAAAAAGTAACAATGACTAGAAATGTCCATTTCTGTGGAACCGTGTTGTGGATTAATATGAAAAAAAATACCTCACAATTCTCAGGGAAGCGGCTACAATAAAATAATAAAATAAGAGCAAAAACTGGTCATTTTAACCTGGTGACAAATTCTCTTAAAGTGTCCAAATCCTAAGGATAGGCCATCAATATAAAGTAGTGGACAACCCCTTTAAGAATATGGAACTGATATAAGTGGATATATCATCTCTGTCAGCATTGCAGTGACTGCTTTTGAGCAGCCCTAGAGGCTTTGATACTAAGCTGTGATTCCAACAGGAAAAAAGGGACTGGTATCACTGATGACAAAATATGTCCAATTTTGTTGAATGTGATGATGATATAAAGGCATCTAAATATATATCCTGTAGTAAAAATAAATATTTATAATGAAAAATAAAGTTTGCTCTCCCCTAACCTGAGTGGCCAAGTGTTCTTCTCTCCTGCACACAGCGCGGGCTAGCACAGGTGGTACAATACACTTATGTCATTGCACCACCTGCACCAGGAAACAGTAGGAGAGCGGTGAGGCCTACCGCTCACTGTCCCACCCTGGGACCCAACGGAATCAGCATCATGGTTACATCAATACAGGTAACAGTGGTGCTTGCCCGGAGATCTAGGGTCCCTAGCCAGAAGCCTGGGCCATGTGCCCTGCCTCAAAACATAGATGCAAGCAACCCACTAGGGCTATTTTATTCTTTTAAAATTTTGCACCTCTAAGAATTTTGCACCCAAGGCAACTGCCCTTGTGGCAACATCCAAACAACACCACTTCTTGAAGGTCCACTATCTGGGTAGAGGCTTCAGAGACCCCCCAGAGAATTATGGTATTGCTGAATAACTAGTTTACTCTATCATATAACACAATAGAAGCTGTACTAAGGGCCACATTGACAGTCATTAATTTTGGGGGGCAGTAATATTTGTTAGGTTCATTTACTACATTGTGTGGGTGGGATAAAGCTGTGGCCTAATAAATGTAAAAATATGTGACTGTATCTTCTTAGGGCAGGTGAAAGAAAAGGGTTAAAGGGGTTGTCCAGGTTTTGAAAGAGTCAGGAGTGACTCTGTGATTGCAGACTCCTGAATCGTCAGAGCGTGCTTACAGCATGCTGTCAGTACCCGCTAGTATAAGAGCGGAGGGTCACATGACGCAATTATGCGATATGCATAAATGCAATACCGTACCGACTAGACATGCTCTACCTTCCTCAATTCATTTATATTGACTGAAGTTACGCACATCAAATCGTAGCTGGAAGTATGGAAATCGCATACTAGGGGTCACCACTATCACTGCAGAGTCCTGACAATGTGTAGTGTGCCCTATGTGAGGATACAGAAGTCTGTAGTCACACACAGTGTCTGCAGATTTTCATCTCAAACCTGGACAACCCCTTTAAGGCAGAGGCTCTTTATGGTCTGTGTATTACCGCTTTTTGTATTAGAACAGCTCCCTCCTGTAGTCTCATCTACATTATGTGGGCAGATAGTAGAAGCATATGCTCTGAACTCAAGCAGCAATCACATCTAAGGAAGCATTTTTAGCCTATAACTTGGAGGTAGCAAAGAAAGGGAATTCAAAGTAAATCTACAAATTTAACTTTTCATTTGGAAAGTAGTTTTGCAGTATTATATTATTACTAGAAGTCAATTTCACGATATTTCAAAATGTCAATGTTTGCTTCTTAACCTGCGCCTTTCACTGGCTGCCTCTGGCTACCGAACGACTGTGAATATATCAGAACTCCAGGGAGAGATTAGGCTTTGAAGGTAGGAATAGTAACGCCTGGCTTGTGGAGTTTGCTTATAAAATCATTAGGGTTCTTCCCGCATCCTCTCAATGCTTACATTTAGATTCTCATAAAAAAGACCTTCTAAGCAGTCTGCAGGGCTAAAATGCTGAGAAGTAAAATGTCAATATATGATTAAGAAGATAATGCAAACTCTAATCCTATTGTTCTCAGTAGAATAACAGTTGGTTTCAGTAGGTTACCCTGTTGAATACTACAACACATCAGTCTAGTAACCCTAGTGCCTTGTAAAATATTGCCATAAGGAGGGAGCATTTGCTCGTTGCTTTGTTGGATGCATTGACTTCTCTAATCCCAAGCCACAAATCTACTTTTATTATCTAGTAAAGGCTCTTCAAAAAAAATCTATGCATTCACTACTCCCAGGTTGGCTCTAAGGTTGTAACAAAACTTTGTGCCAAAAAATCTTGGATGCAGGGTTGGAAGTCAATTCTGAATTCAGGTCCCATGATAATTGAATGGTAACATCTAGTATACAGATATTCTCTGGTTTGCAATGATACTCCCACACAAACAATGCTTCTTTCTTTTCACATGTTTACTTATTTTTAGAGTATCTATTCAAGCATATCTATCTTTTTATGTAAGTTTTTCAAAATAACATGGCGGGGGTATATGAAGAATAATACTATTTCTGCCATTTTTATGACTTGTATCCTGCCTTTTCATCACTTTCCCCTTTTTCAGAGACAGATAATTTGTTTTCTTTTCTCTACAGTACACAAACAAAAGCAGCTGCAGACGCATAGAGGAAGTTATGCAGTAGCACTGAGCTGTGTGGCTGGGAATCCTGCACTGAAGTGAGATAAATCAAGCAGCAGCATAATCTCTCTGTTCACCCGCTGGTCTAACTGCTTCTCCTTCCTCCTGCTCTCTCGTTAATAGTAAAATGTGACGGGACTGTAAGCTGGCAATCTGTCTATCTTTGCCAAAAAAAGGATATTAGCAGTTTTTCATCATTAATGATGCGATCAGGAGATTGGGGAGGGGAAGACGTGGCTCATGATTAGAGAAAGAAACAGATTTCTTTAATAAGATATAATACAAAGTTTCTTACAGTACCAGTAAAAAGTTTGGACACACCTGTTCAATTAACAAATTGAGAACCCCAAATAAAGCCCCACTAGAAGACCATAAAATGTAACTTTTATTTGTATCATTAAAATAAAGTATATACAAAGGGTATAAAAAGTTTTGTCCCTAATTTTCCTATATTTTATGTAACTGATTTGTGCAGTGTACCCATTTTAAATTAGTAAGGTGTATAGCACCCGGTATGCTATTACATATCTGGCAGAATAGGACAATATATTTTAGCATCAGCCTCCCCCCAACATGTTTCACAGTGGTAGCGGCGTCATCAGGGGAGGAGACATAGGCTGTGACAGTGCCACAGTACCGTGGGACACTGAGGGTGAGATCCCAGCCAGGCTGAACTGCGGTGACCTCAGCACCGTGAGAAAAAGTCTGATGGAGCAGCGCTCAGCTCAGTGAGTTCACTGCAGTTCAGCTCAATGAGTTCAAAGATGGGCAAAAAGCCAGAATTGGCGCATCTAATAGATGTGCTTTTCTGGGGCGGCCAAGGGCTACTATTTGTAGGCTGTGGGGGGCCGATATCCATGGCACCTTACCAACCTGAGAATACCCAGCTGTCTGCTTTAGCTTGACTGGTTGTCAAAAATGGGGGGAATAAATGCTGTTTTTTAAATTATTATTTAAATAATTAAAAATTATGGCATGGGGACCCCTCTAATCTTGATAATCAGCCTTGTTAAAGCAGAGAGCTGAGGGTTGCAGATAGCAGCTATGAGTTTTGCCTGGCTGCTTATCAAAACTACAGGTCAATCCATTTTATTTCTTTATGTATTTATTTATAGTGCAGGTGGCTGATGAATACTCCATCAGCCGCTCTCACTGCTATTAGTTGATTGCAGCGCTCAACATTGTCCCCTACTAGCACTGATCGCTGCGCGAGCAGGGGACAATGATGGGAGCTGTCTTCAGCACTCAGCGACAGGGAATAGCGTGAACAATACAGATGATTCCCAGTTGCTGGTACGTGAGCTACTGATGCGGCACACCGTTGCCACACACGGACAACAATATCTCCAGTACTGTTTTCTCTAGTACTGGAAATATCAGGACGTGTAAAAGAGGCCTTAGGCCATGTTCACACTTCGCGGTTTTTACCGCGGATCCGCGGCGATTTTGATGCTGCGGGTCCGCAGCAGTTTCCATAGCGTTTCCATTAACATGTAAACCCTATGGAAACCGCAAACCGCTGTGCACATGCTGCGGGAAAAAACGTGCAGAAACGCAGCGGTTTAAAACCCGCAGCATGTCACTTCTTTGTGCAGAATCGCTGCGATTCTGCACCCATAGAAATGCATTGAACCGCTTACTTCCCGCATGGGGCTGTGCTCACGTTGCGGGAAGTAAGCGGATAATGCGCGGTTGCTACCCGGGGTGGAGGAAAGGAGACTCTCCTCCAGGCCCTGGGAAGCATGAATAGTGTAAAAAAAAAGAATTAAAATAAAAAATGATGCTATACTCACCTCTCAGCGCTGCCCGCGGCCGTCCGGTCAGAGTTGCTGTGCGAGCAGGACCTGCGGTGACGTCGCGGTCACATGACCGTGATGATGCCGCGGTCACATGACCGTGACGTCACGAAGGTCCTTCTCGGCACAGCAGCTTTGGAATCGGACTGCCGAGTGCAGCGCCGAGGAGATCGCGACGTCAGAGGGTGAGTATAACTAATTTTTATTATTTTTATCATTACTATTGATGCTGCATATTGCTGCATATGCAGCATCAATAGTATAGGAGTAAACCCGCAGCGGAAACCGCGGAACAAACCGTGATAAATCTGCAGGGATAACCGCAGCGGTTTTGCCCTGCAGATTTATCAATTCCGCTGCAGGATAAACCCGCAGAGGGACGCCGCAAAGTGTGAACCCGGCCTTAGGCAGATTCTGGGCAGAATCCAACGTTGTGAGCACACAGCCTAAGGTCCCATGCACACGTTAAGTGTTTGAGTTTTTTACCTCAGTTTTTGTAAGTCAAAATGAGGAGTGGGACAGTCAGCGGAAAAGTATAATAGAAATACGTCACCACTTCTGTATTTTTCATCCACTCCTGGTTTTGGATTACAAATACTGAGTAAAAAACTCACCAAATACTGAACCTGCACGTGGCTTATGAATTTCCTGAAGATGTTTCCACTCTTAAGTACACATTTTGGGGTAAATTCATTTTGCTGAACTTTTAGAGGACAAACTGAGTGGAAACTCTCCAAGAGTATGATCCCACAGTATCTTTGAGTTACCAGTGTAACTGCTGTGTTTTCCAAGACAAACAAGTCGGCGGTCGTTTTTCTGAAGCATCTCTTTTCAGCAGTTTTTCTGGATCGTCTGCCACCAGCATCTTTGCTTTCAAACGCAGCTTCCTGAAGAATGAACATGCAACTTCTTTTAATCGCTTCAGTTTCCAAACCTGGCAAAATCGACTTTAAAAATACCCACAGGTTCTGGTTTATCATGGTGTTTATATCAGGGACCCAAAACACCACCTTTAAAATGTTGCAGAATTCGGTCTGGTCTGCAAAAATGTGCAGATCTGGGGAGGAGCCAGGTCGGGATGGGGCACAGTAACTTCCTGACTGGAGTAGCATTTCTGGAGAGGAGCACGCCATGGATAAGATGGGCTTACTTCATTTATTAACATGAATGTGTTTTATTCATCGATGTCCCTCTTTAACCCTTGGGCAAAGGGTTGTCTGGTCTTAAAGGGAACCTGTCACCTGAATTTGGCGGGACCAGTTTTGGGTCATATGGGCGGGGTTTTCGGGTGTTTGATTCACCCTTTCCTTACCCGCTGGCTGCATGCTGGCCGCAATATTGGATTGAAGTTCATTCTCTGTCCTCCGGAGTACACGTCTGCGCAAGGCAATATTGCCATATGACCAAAAACTGGTCCCGCCAAATTCAGGTGACAGGTTCCCTTTAAGCTACAAGTCTGTAGTGTCTCTATGTGACTGCAGGCTTGTGAATCCTCACATAATGATGCGCACTGTGAGGATTCTCCAGTGATGGCAGTGGGCACGTGACCGCAAGGACGCAATAGGCACACTCTACCACATTCTGAGCGGAGACGCGCGGCCTCCTCAATACAAATGTATGTGACCAGGAGCATGAACATCACATCGGTGACATGACTACTGATTCCAGAGAATCCTCACAGCGTGCAGTGCGCACAATGTGAGGAGTCACAAGTCTCCAGTCACATAGAGAGAGTGAGTCTGGACAACACCTTTAATGAATGAGGAAAAAAAATTTCTAGACTTATTTTATATAGTGCACATTTATGGCTGATTAGTAGGATGAGTCTCCTACAATGTACAGGAAGCCACATTAAAGTCATCGCACTTTCTGCAGCGTGTGGTAGAAATCGTCCCTGTTGAGTTTCTCAGCGATTATTCTCATTTATCATCACTTTCTTTTTACTTCTCTTCTTGCACTTTGCTATTGAGTCCTACGTGATTCTGACCTCCTAGGGGTCTCACCTGTGCTCCGTGTCTTGTGCCCACCCCACACAGCTGGGCACACTCCGGCCCGGATAGATGGCCGCTGCCCTATGAGCCGCCGCCTCCGCCTCCGCCTCCGCCCTCCCCTCACCGCTGCGCACACTGCTGTATTTCCGGCAGACATGGAGGGCGGCGGTTCCCCGGTGCTGTACGTGCTGGCGGCTCAGCTATGTGCCGTGTACTCGCAGTCCCAGCTGCCCCTGGTCGTCAACACATGGCCCTTCCACAGCGCGACACAAGCAGGTGAAGGGCCCGGAGGGCAGTAGCCCCTGTGCCGGGCTGTGCAGGGACCCGGAGGGGCAGTGGCCGCGGTGTGGGGGTGGGGGTGGCAGGAGGCTCAGTGCCATGTGATACATAATGATGTGGGGGAGGTGCCAGCAGGCAGTGGTGGGACAAAGTGATCTCATCCCTTCACCCCCTAATGTTTCACCCTCTGCTTATACCATGACCAGTGGGGGGCAGTGTTGTGCCCCGTTAGTCTCTCCTTTTAGGAAGGACCCTGGTTTTATTGCCCATCAGTGGTCAGAGATGAAGGGCTGCCCTACTCTGAGACTCTCGGTAGCTGCCGAGGGCTTTTCCGTTGCCCATATCTCAATGGTCACATAATGGACCATGTTCAAGTTAGGAGAGTTTTTTTTCCATCCTTGTAGCAGTTTGGAAGAGGCGATACTTAGTAGCTTGCGCCAAGTGACGGCTATGTAACCAGGCCACAGTCAGGGCAGAACTTGCCATATATCGATGTACAAACTATTAATGACCTCTGGCTACAGGCCCTGAAAACATATGAAATCTTCACAGTATACTACAGAATCTGGTCACCCCGAGGACCCCATCGTTTATACGTATACAGTATGCCAACCCCCACACCAGTAAATGGGGCTCCAGAGACCCGTCCAGCAAACTTGGCTTTCCTGGTGGCTCATAAAGTAAGAGCGCCACCTTGGCAGATGGTGTGATGTCCTTTCTGCCACTGACTATGGCGGTGCGCTTTTGTATGCAGCCTGGAAGTCGCTCGCGGCTGGTGGATCTCCGTTGGACGCAGTGGAGAAGGGCTGTGCCCAGTGTGAAGTTGACCAGTGTGATGGCACCGTGGGATATGGGGGAAGCCCTGACGAATCTGGAGAAACAACACTAGATGCCATGATCATGAACGGGTAAGATGGTGGTCATCTGGATCTTACATTTGCACAGCTTTATTGCTTTATATTCATTTACTGCTAATGTTGTCACAATTTATTTGTCGCGTGTTCCTTCAGATCCCACTGACCTGCACTCAAGTTAGGCTACTTTCACACTAGCATCGTGCACTGCATGTCGCTATGCGTCGTTTTGTAGAAAAAACGCATTCTGCAAAAGTGTTTGCAGGATGCGTTTTTTCTCCATAGACTTGCATTAGCGACGCAGTGCGATGCATTGCCACACGTCGCAACCGTCGTGCTGCGTCGGTCCGTCGCCACCAAAAAATGTTGCATGTAACGTTTTTTGGTGCGTCGTGACCGTCTTTTCCGACCGCGCATGTGCAGCCGGAACTCCGCCCCCGCCTCCCCGCACATCACAATGGGGCAGCGGATGCGTTGAAAAACATCTGCTGCCCCCATTGTGCGGCGCTTTCACTGCTTGCGTCGGTACGCTGCAACGACGCAATTCGTCGTTCGTCGTACGACGCTAGTGTGAAAGTAGCCTTATGTGACTCCTTAGTGCAGGGGTGGGGAATCTTTTTTCTGCCAAGGGCCATTTGGATATTTATACCTTCCTTCAGGGGCTGTAGAAACTCCACCCACAAAATGCAGCCTGACTCTGGTGCTGGTGTCAGGACTTAAAGGGAACCTGTCACCACGTTTTTGGAAGATGGGATAAAAATAGCGTTAAATAGGGGCAGAGGTGGGCGTTACATTAGTGTGTGTGTTATGCGTTTATTACCCACCTAAGTTGCCGAAATAACTTTGCAAAGTCTCCGTTTTCGCCTGTCAATCAGGCTGGTCAGGTCGCATGGGCGTTGTCTTCCCCCAGATTTGGCGTAGTTTTCCGTTGGTGGCGTAGTGGTGTGCGCATGCCCAAAGTCCGGAATCCTCTTCCAGGGGATTTAAAATAGCGCGGTGTTCGTTATTGCATTGGTGATCGGTGGGCGCGGCCATCTTCCTTTGGCCGCGCGTGCGCAGAAGCGGCGCTCTGCTGGCCGCGGCTTCAGGAAAATGGCCGCCGCGATATCCATCTGCGCACGCGCGGCATCCCGCGGCCATTTTCCTGAAGCCGCGGCCAGCAGAGCGCCGCTTCTGCGCACGCGCGGCCAAAGGAAGATGGCCGCGCCCACCGATCACCAATGCAATAACGAACGCCGCGCTATTTTAAATCCCCTGGAAGAGGATTCCGGACTTTGGGCATGCGCACACCACTACGCCACCAACGGAAAACTACGCCAAATCTGGGTGAAGACACCACGCCCATGTGACCTGACCAGCCTGATTGACAGGCGAAAACGGAGACTTTGCAAAGTTATTTCGGCAACTTAGGTGGGTAATAAACGCATAACACACACACTAATGTAACGCCCACCTCTGCCCCTATTTAACGCTATTTTTATCCCATCTTCCAAAAACGTGGTGACAGGTTCCCTTTAATCTTTCATTGCATGCCCTTCAATGTTCCGTAGTGAGCACTGCATGTGTGCGCTAACAGAGCAAGAAGAAATTAATGAGCTGGTTGTAATCAAAATACATCTCCCTGCCCAAGAATGCAATCCCTGAGAATCTTCCCGGGGGCCTGATAAAAGACCATCGAAGGCCGTAAATTGCCCTGGGGCCTGAGGTTCCCCACCCCTGCCTTAGGCCACATTCCCACTATCAGTATTTGGTCAGTATTTTACCTCAGAATTTGTAAGCCAAAACCAGGATTGGGTGATAATACAGAAGTGGTGCATGTTTCTATTATACTTTTCCTCTGATTGTTCCACTCCTGGTTTTGGCTTACAAATGCTGAGGTAAAATACTGACCAAATACTGAATGTGTGAACATGGCCTTAGTGTAATTTATATGGTATGGACTGTGGCAAGAATATCTGTATACATGTAGACCCCAGTGTAATGTGCCATGTTTTTTCCCCTGTCAGATTTAAAATCTATGGGGCAGTAATTTGTCAATGTTTTTTTGCCAGATTTACAGTGGGGAAAAAAAGCTTTGAAAAATTGCAAATTTCTTGCACAAGCTGAGGTTGTGCAAAAAAAATGCCACGTCTGGTGTTTTCATGCCAGTCTTGTCTCAGCTCCGGCAACGTAGGAAGAGATGAGTCTGGACAGGGGAGTGACCGGGTGTGGTGACCCCCACTCATCAAATTAATGAGGAGCGGCGGCATTTGATATGCCACAAATCTTACACTGAAAGAGGCACACGCCACCTTGCGCCTCGTAGGGTCTGTTCCCACGGTCAGGAACCGGCAGCGCTTTGGACGCAGCACATGTCCGCTCCTTCCAAAGCGCTGACGGCTCTTGTATGTGATTCCACATGTGTTCATTGTACCGTGCGGAATCAACTCGTCCAATACACTGTACATGGACATTTATCTTGTGGAAACTAAGCATTTCCATAAGATACCGTAAATAGACATGCTGTGCGGTCTGGAAAGACGCGTCGCATGTCCGACTCCACAGGGAAGCCGGAGGTGTCCCCAGGGTGGATAAAAATCAATGTTTTTTTAAAAAAAATAAAAAAAAATCGGATTTTTTTGATTTAAATCGGATTTTTTTCAATAAACTGCTTTTTGAGGAAAATATTTTACCATCCAAAGGTTCTTCCATCATGAGATAAAGCTGAGTTGTTTAACTCAGTAGAATAAAGGCTGTATATGTGTAACATTCACAATGCCATGCTCTTCCAGAGGTTTCTGTAGGATGCTGACTATCCAACAAGTTTGGGCATGTCAACTGAATGGAAAAAGAAACTAAACCAAAAGTGAAACCAAGCTAGAAGTGTGGAATTAAAGGGGCAGTATGAACAAAATGTGGAGGCTATTAATAGTTTATACAATTAAGACATGCTGCTTTTAAACACCTACCTATTGCCATATAGTAAAACAAAAAAGATTTTTACTTACTTTGGGGTCCCCCCCTCACCCTGGCGTTAGATCGTTGCCCCTAGTTTCGTCCGTGTAACTATGGGCGCACATGCGCACTGCTCTCACTTCTCATTTTAATCGTGATTTATATTAAAAAAAACCTTTTGATTTAAATCAGTGATTTAAATCATGATTAAAATCATGATTTAAATCGATCCGATTTAAATAGAAAAAAATCTTTTGATTTAAATCATGATTTAAATCGGCGTGATTTAAATCAATCCACCCTGGGTGTCCCTGCTCGCATAGTGGAGATGGGATTTTTTCAAATCTCATCCACTATGCTGTAACATCTGGACGCTGCAGCTGTACGCAGCGTCCAATCCGCAGCGAATACTGACCGTAGGAACATACCCTTAAAGGGAACCTGTCACCAAGTTTGGCTGATATGCGTTACTGCCACCGCCTTTCAGGGCTTGTCTACAGCATTCTATTATGAAGTGTATAAGCCCCTTATCAGACCTGCAAGAGGAGAAAATTTTTTTTTATTATACTCATGTGGGGGTGTTCCGGTCCTATGGGTGTCGCAGGTCCCGGTCCGGCGCCTTCCATCATCTTGCAATGGCTGTAACTCGTATCGGCCAAACCTGGTGACAGGTTCCCTTTAATGAATCAGGAGCATCCACTTCAAAACATCCCCTCATTGAGACTGGCGAGAGAATCACCGCTCTTGATGACTCTCTCCATGTGTCTACAGTGAGGCTGTGGACACACTACATTTATGGCCACTGTCAGGCGCTTATATTCATGCGTTAAATGTTTCCAGTACAGCTACAAAAATGGGATTGCAGATTCATTAGCCAAGTGGAGGCCAAAAGAAAACACTTGTTGCCTTCATCTAGTAATGATAGACCCAAAAGAACATTATTAAAAAGTGTGTGCTGGAAAAAGTTCCTGATGTATACTTCGAGCTGATTGCAGGAACATAGTATGCCTTTACCCGTGGAGACAGATGGAGGAACAATAGTCACCTAGTGCCTCTAAGGAAGTCAGACTATTTCTTTGTATAAATCAGAGCTGTAATATCTGAGATCTTCGTGTATCCTCAATTTCTGTAGTTCCTCATTTGATTTCGAAAGTGACAGAATCGCTCTGCAGCCACTACCACGTAGTGTAATGCAGGTGACTGGGGCCGCCGTGCCATCCCTGGGGCCGCCGTGCCATCCCTGGGGCCGCCGTGCCATCCCTGGGGCCGCCGTGCCATCCCTGGGGCCGCCGTGCCATCCCTGGGGCCGCCGTGCCATCCCTGGGGCCGCCGTGCCATCCCTGGGGCCGCCGTGCCATCCCTGGGGCCGCCGTGCCATCCCTGGGGCCGCCGTGCCATCCCTGGGGCCGCCGTGCCATCCCTGGGGCCGCCGTGCCATCCCTGGGGCCGCCGTGCCATCCCTGGGGCCGCCGTGCCATCCCTGGGGTCCTGCGACCGTGACAAGCAAGTAACAAAAAAATCCATCTGGCTGTGACTGCGTGTGACTTTCTGGTTGTGGTAGCCTCGGGGTCCTACTCACCTGCATCACAATGCTATGTAGCAGCTGCACAGAGTGATCTTTGGCAGCAATGCCTGTGTATTTAGCTGCAATTTAACACATTATTTTTGTGGTATCCCACAGTGTCCATTTCTATGGGATACTGGATATATAGTGGGTTTTCATATAAATGCTGTGAATTTTTATGTGGACTGTGCATTTTACATACATTGAGACCTGCTGACAGCACAAAAAGGGTTAATTTTCTCCTCACAGGCTTGATCAGGTGACCCAGCTCTGTTTTAATATGCAGAATGTTCTGGAAAAACGCCTCAGGGCAGTCAGCCAATGGCTGCAGCTCTACAGTCACATAGAAGGGGAGGAGCCAAGTCCTGTGGGATAGTTTTAATTTGAAGGGGCGGTTGGTGGTCGGACATCTTGAGAAGAGGAAGTCATTTTGTAGGTGAAGGAATTACCGACCTCTTCCTGCCTGCTTTTCTTAAAAAGGGGACTGACACGATAAGGGGAGTTAATAGTCTTCATATGAGGAAGACTACCATTGCACCTCTAGGAGGAAGAATTACCTCAGGGCAGAAACAGAGCACAGTGCTGAAGAAGAAGTATTCAGACTTAATAAAACCAGAGGTTACTAAGATCTGCCTGTCTGCAGGTACACAGCAATCATCAGCCGTGAGCGTAATCCTGTACCTCAGTGTTCTGCTGTTTGTAAATAATATTTTGCCCTATTACCTTCTGTAAAAAGACTTCTGTTTTAAATTCTTACGGCTGCTTCATGACTGGGGCTCACATGCACCAACTACTACCACCATCATCATCTTCTGCCTAGAGGCAGTTACTGTGCAAACATTGTACTGTGGAGTTTCCTGTGTGTGTAATTTGAGAAGGAAAGACTCTTCTCCTGACAGAAAGCTTGGCCACCGTAAGATAGATCATACCCTGTCAGGAGTACAACCCTCAGCCACAGGTTCTCTCCCCTCTGCAGTACTAAGGCAATTGGGATACCATGAAGACTGAAGTGTGGGAAACGCTGGTCTACATCTGCCCACTTTTTAGGAGAGTAGCAACACAGTGTCTTTGTGTGGAGCCGCTGACTAACCACAGATTGACATACACCTAGGTATTTAGCAGTGCATCTGTAGAGCTTGACATGTCTCTATAGCACAGCTTCTGAAAGTTGGCTTCCCTCATGGTGAAATTCACTAACTCGGTGTTTCCCAAACCCCGTCCTCTCAGACCCCCCCCCCCCCCCCCTTCAACAGATCATGCTTTCAAGATTTCCTTAGTATTGCATAGGTGAGAGAACTGGTGGCAATTTCTGATGCCTTAAAGGGGTTGTCTGGTCCAAATTGATAAGTCTGCAGTCACTCTTTGTGACTGCAGACTTATAAATCACCCTAACTCGCGCACTGTGAGGAGTCACAGATTTCTCAGTTGTGATTAGAGGGTGTGCGTTATACATACTTCCAGGCAAAGCCCGTCCAGTGGACACAGCCTCGCTCCATTGACTGTTATGGAGCAAAGCCGTGCCCACTAGTGGACCACGTCCACTGAACAGCGATGTCACTGACTGGAGCGTTGCCTCGCTTCATAGAAGTGTATGGAGTGAGGCCACGCTCACTTGACAGGCTCTGGCCGGGGTTATTTAGAACTGGACCCTTTGAAGCAGTAACACACAAAACGTCCGTCATTCTTTCCAGCACTCCCCGCATTCCTTCATAAGCCCGAATCCCGCACTCAAATGCATGCACCATTGGTGAAATAAAGGATTTTTGAGAAATACTGCAAACGTGGTGCCACTTTTTTTTTTTTTCTTTTTTTCTCTTTTGTCAAGCATTCTGTAAAACTGATACATACCCTCCAGTCCCGGTTCAGAAACAGGCGAATCCTTGCAGTGAACAGTGCATGCACTGGGGGATTCATAAGTCTGCAGTCACAAAGAGTAACCACAGATTTATCGATTTGGACCGGAAAACCCCCTTAATAATAATTCCGTAACCTGTGCAATAGTAAGGAAATCCTGAAAACATGGCGTGTGGGGGCTGTGAAAAGTGGAGTTTGGGAAACCCTGCACTAACCAGTTTGGAAAAGCTTTCAGCAACCAAACATTGTGTGCCCTTATATAATGTTCAAATCATTAGACCCACACTACCAAATCATCTCTTTAGCTGAATCACCTCAAACAATTCGCTTCTGAAGAAGTCATTATAACAGAGGTTCACTTACTTTTTCTTTCTTTACTATAAATGTTTACTCGATGTGCTAAGGCTACCTTCACACTTGCGTACGGCTTTGCGGACAGCTGCGTACTTCCTCCCTGAAGCTCTGCCCACTTCCGCACTTCTTTCGTTTTGGTCCGCCTACTTCTGCATGCGTCCTGCGTACCTATCTTTAACATTGGGTACGCAGGACATACGGATGTATGTGGATGCGTCGTTCTGACGTGCCCGCCGACCGCACAGGGACGCAACAAGTTGGTGTTCCCGTGCATTCGGCGGGCGTGTCAAAACGATGCATCCGCATACATCCACATGTCCGCAAAGCCCCGGTATTCAAGTGTGTACGTGGCCTTAGTGAGTGACATGAGTGATGGAGCTGTTTGTAGTAGTAGGCTGGTTAGTTTAGTGTTTGTACAGTTGTAGCCAAAAGTATTTACACCCCTGCAATACTGTCAGATAATACTCCAGTTTCTTCCTGAAAATGATTGCAAACACAAATTCTTTGGTATTATTATCTTCATTTAATTTGTCTTAAATGAAAAAACACAGAATTGTCCTAAAGCCAAATTGGATATAATTCCACACCAAACATAAAAAAGGGGGTGGACAAAAGTATTGGAACTGTTCTAAAAATCATGTGATGCTTCTCTAATTTGTGTAATTAACAGCACCTGTAACTTACCTGTGGCACCTAACATGTGGTGGCAATAACTAAATCACACTTGCAGCCAGTTGACATGGATTAAAGTTGACTCAACCTCTGTCCTGTGTCCTTGTGTGTAGCACGTTGAGCATGGAGAAAAGAAAGAAGATCAAAGAACTGTCTGAGGACTTGAGAAACCAAATTGTGAGGAAGCATGAGCAATCTCAAGGCTACAAGTCCATCTCCAAAGACCTGAATGTTCCTGTGTCTACCGTGCGCAGTGTCATCAAGAAGTTTAAAGCCCATGGCACTGTGGCTAACCTCCCTAGATGTGGACGGAAAAGAAAAATTGACAAGAGATTTCAATGCAAGATGCTGCGGATGTTGGATAAAGAACCTCGACTAACATCCAAACAAGTTCAAGCTGCCCTTAAGTCTGAGGGTACAACAGTGTCAACCTGTACTGTCCGTCGGCGTCTGAATGAAAAGCGACTGTATGGTAGGAGACCCAGGAAGACCCCACTTCTTACCCTGAGACATAAAAAGCCAGGCTGGAGTTTGCCAAAACTTATCTGAAAAAGCCTAAAATGTTTTGGAAGAATGTTCTCTGGTCAGATGAGACAAAAGTAGAGCTTTTTGGGCAAAGGCATCAACATAGAGTTTACAGGAGAAAAAAAGAGGCATTCAAAGAAAAGAACACTGTCCCTACAGTCAAACATGGCGGAGGTTCCTGATGTTTTGGGGTTGCTTTGCTGCCTCTGGCACTGGACTGCTTGATCGTGTGCATGGCATTATGAAGTCTGAAGACTACCAACAAATTTTGCAGCATAATGTAGGGCCCAGTGTGAGAAAGCTGGGTCTCCCTCAGAGGTCATGGGTCTTCCAGCAGGACAATGACCCAAAACACACTTCAAAAAGCACTAGAAAATGGTTTGAGAGAAAGCAATGGAGACTTCTAAGGTGGCCATCAATGAGTCCAGACCTGAATCCCATAGAACACCTGTGGAGAGATCTAAAAATGGCAGTTTGGAGAAGGCACCCTTCAAATATCAGGGACCTGAAGCAGTTTGCCAAAGAAGAATGGTCTAAAATTCCAGCAGAGCATTGTAAGAAACTCATTGATAGTTACCGGAAGCGGTTGGTCGCAGTTATTTTTAAGTATTAGGCTGAGGGTGCCAATACTTTTGTCTGGCCCATTTTTGGAGTTTTGTGTGAAATGATCAATGTTTTGCTTTTTGCTTCATTCTCTTTTGTGTTTTTTCATTTAAGACAAATTAAATGAAGATAATAATACCAAAGAATTTGTGTTTGCAATCATTTTCCGGAAGAAACTGAATATTATCTGACAGAATTGCAGGGGTGTCAATACTTTTGGCCACAACTGTAAATACCCCACCTGGAATCAGCTCCAGACCTTTTACCTACTTAATTGATGACAGGTTATTGAGGGAAAAGCCCTTGCTGTCCATTAAGGAGCTTTTGAGATAATTGTCCAATTACTTGATAAAGAGGCAGACACATATTAAAGAACTGTAATTCTGAAACCTTTACTATAATTAGGATGTGATACCCTCAAATTAAAATGAAGAGTCTTCACTTTAAAGGGAATCTGTCACCCCAAAAATCGTATATGAGCTGCAGCAACCGGCATCAGGGGCTTATCAACAGCATTCTGTAATGCTGTAGATAAGCCCCCGATGTAACCTGAAAGGTAAAAAAAAAGGGTTATATTATACTCACCCAGGGGCGGTCCCGCTGCGGTCCGGGGCCTCCCATCTTCTTATGATGACGTCCTCTTTGGTCTTCACGCTGCGGCTCCGGCGCAGGCATACTTTATCTGTCCTGTTGAGGGCAGAGCAAAGTACTGCACTGTGCAGGCGCCGGGCCTCTGTGACCTTTCCCTGCGCACTGCAGTACTTTGCTCTGCCCTCAACAGGGCAATGTACGCCTGCGCAGGTGCAGCGGCAAGAAGACAAGAAGAGGATGACATCGTATGAAGATGGGAGGCGCTGGACCGCGACGCCCATCAGACCAGATCGAACCAGGACCACCCCTGGGTGAGTATAATATAACCTGTTTTTCTTACCTTTCAGGTTACATCGGGGGCTTATCTACAGCATTACGGAATGCTGTAGATAAGCCCTTGATGCCAGTGGCCTTAGCTCATATACGATTTTTGGGGTGACAGTTTCCCTTTAAGCCCATATTGATTATATAACTGTATCTCGAATGTTTTGGTAAACAGCTAAAATGCCAAAACTTGTGCCACTGTCCTAACTGTATGAATATGCATTTAACCCTATGCAAAGCTTTGATTTACAGTGGCGTATCCAGGGAGGGGCAGCCGACAGAGGGGCGCCAGCGGGCCGCCTGATGATGCGTCCAAGGGGGCTCCTCGTCCTGTACTGAGCGGTCATATGGTACCGCTCATTACAGTAATGAATATGCAGCTCCACCTCCCATAGGGGCAGGAGAGTATAACGGGGAGGGGAGCGCTGCGCTGCGCGATATTCACCTGCTCCTCGTTCCGGCGCCACTCCGTCTTCAGCAGTGACGCTGAGGTCAGAGGGCGCGGTGATGTAGTTAGTGCGCGCCCTCTGCCTGAACGTCAGTGCTGAAGATGGAGCCGCGGCTGGAACGAGGAGCAGGTGAATATTGAAAGTGCTGGGGGCCTGAGCGACGGAGAGGTGAGTATGTGATTTTTTTATTTTTTTTTTAATCGCAGCAACAGCAAATGGGGCAAGTGTCTGTATGGGGCATCTTATAGGCCCATAACACTTGTGCAGCACTATAATGGGGCAAGTGTCTGTATAGAGCATCTTATGGGGCCATAACGTTTGTGCAGCACTATATGGGGCAAGTGTCTGTATAGAGCATCTTATGGGGCCATAACTTTTGTGCAGCACTATATGGGGCAAATATCTTTATGGAGCATCTTATAGGGCCATAATCAACGTTTCTGCAGCACCATACGGGGCAAATATCTCTATGGAGCATCTTATAGGGCCATAATCAACGTTTCTGCAGCACCATACGGGGCAAATATCTCTATGGAGCATCTTATGGGGCCATAATCAACGTTTCTGCAGCAATATATTGGGCAAATGTGTCTATGGAGCATCTTATGGGGCCATTATTAACCTTCATGGAGCATTATATGGGGCTCCTGATTCAATATGGACATTCAAAAACACTTAACCTACTGATGTCTCAATTAATCTGTATGGAGCATCTTATGGGGCTATGTGCAGCATTATATGGGGCAAATATCTTTGGAGCATCTTATGGGGCCATAATCAGCATTTGTGCAGCATTATATGGGGCATATTTTAATATGGAGCATCTTATGGAGCCCATCATAAACTGTATGGAGCATTATATGGGGCGTATTTTGTATGGAGCATCTTATGGGCCCATCATGAACTGTATGGAGCAGTATATGGGGCTCCTGATTCAATATGGATATTCAAAAACACTTAACCTACTAAGTGGGGGGGGGGGGGGGGAGGGCGCCAAACTGATCCTTTGCCCTGGGTGCAGGAAAGGCTAGATACACCTCTGTTGATTTATAACCACCAACATTCAAGCCTACAGATCTTTCAACAAGTACAACCGTTTGTCTCTTTTTTGCCATACAGAGCTCTTACTTATAAGCTCTATCACATTACTTCTGCTCTCAAGTGTAAAGCTGAATTTACACATCCATGTTCTGCGGTTTGTAATTCCCAGACTGGCCACAGGTCTCCAGACCTAAATTCAAGAGCTTCATAGGCATATATGAGGGCTATCCAGTTTGGGCAAGGAGACCTGCCACCAGTCCTTATTTTGCAGTCCATACTCAGACTGCGACACACATGGCCTTGTGAACCCAGCATAATTCTCTTCGATGCCACTTAAGTGTTATGTAGAATAGCCTTATAACACATGATCGGGACTATTTCCAGAAAGGGCAAATTTAAAAAAAATCGTTCAAATAATTGTTGTCCTAAAATTATTGAATCAGACCAAAATTTCTGGATACACTTTTAATCTTCTTAATTACATTTACCGTATCTGTATTTCAGAAACACAATGGAGGTGGGCGCAGTAGCCAATCTGAGAAGAATAAAAAATGCCATCGGTGTGGCCCGGGCTGTCATGGAGCACACAAAGCATACTTTTCTGGTTGGTGAATCAGGTATATTATTCCGAATTATTACCTCTCATTTTCTGATGTAGTGAAGACTTTTCAGTACTATTTGAATTAAAAAATAATCCTGTATGAAAAAAGTGCTGTATTTAATAGTGTAATTACCAAGATGAGTTACAAACTTGGTTCAACCAGATTGTGTTGCATACAATGTGTTTTTAAAATGTAAAGAAGACAAAAAAAAATCCTGTATTTGGTTACCTTCCTTATCAATTTATTTATTTTATTTATTTTTTAAAAATTTTGCCTTCTTAAGCACTGGTGTTTTATTCCCTCCATGTACTGTACTTATCATCTTGGCCGGCATACTTTACTGTGGCCAATAACTTTTTTGCTGAAGTGTCGTATCTGGGCATAATCCTGAATGTTGGACCACACCCAGGTCCAGGTGATATGAAGTCAAGTCACAGCTTTGGATTTATTGTTCTATAACAATAAAAACCGCACCAGAATTTGCTTGTGTTGCGTACGTATTATGATGCAGATTTGCTGCAGACTCGCTGTGTTCATGGCTGAAAAAAACTGTATGTAGGAGCCAGAAAAGTTTCAGACATAGAAGTGAGTGGGAGTTACAGAAACAGAGTAGCTCAGTCATCTGTTGTTTTGGTAATCCTGACCACTTCTGGATGCTCCATATGGTATTCCCATATCCGCTTTATAGGTGTCTTACATGGAAATAGCCCTTTAACTAGCGGCTTCACGGAAGCTCATTCACACCTGTGGATGACAGTTCTGATCTTTGTTTTGCTTCATAAGCTTCAGAACAAATATACACAAAAAAGTGTATTTTTTAAATGTACCCATTGACTTCAGTAGGCTACAAATTGTACTAACATGAATCTGTTAAAACACAATGCTACAAAATGCAATGTGCAAAAAAACAAAAAAGCACTTGTTTTATAATGGCAATGTAAATAACTCCCTATAATAGTGTGATTTAGCCATTGTACTTCTTTTTTTTTTTTATGTGAAATGTCTGGTTTATTCCCAGGTGAAGAATGAAGTGTTATGGTTCTGTAATTTATTTTTTGCATTAAATTCATCCTAGGACACTTTTTTTTCTTTTATTTTTTATCATGCAGTGAAGAGAAGTTGACTGTCCTTGTAAGTTCCTCTCCATCCCGACACATTAGGAAATTGACAGATGTTTGCCGTGATGTTGGACGCCACATTTTTGTGGCTCCGTAAAGTGCCGTCTTGTGTTTTTAAAATGCATTTGAATTTTACTTTGCAAAGTGTAATGTGACCATCCAGTTTATGAAGCAGCACAATATCCATTAAAGGCAGACTGTAACTGCAATCTATCACTTCTAGCATCCTTGTTTGCTCAGAGTATGGGATTTGTGTGCGAAGACTTAACCACCAACAGATCCTTTTCCATTTATTCCAAATGGCTCGATCAGCAGTGTCAGCCCAACTTTCGGAGGGTAAGTAACATCGGTGATCTATATATGGGGGATATATTTGTGTACGCAACAGCATTTACATTTTATACATTATAGTATGCACCAGTCAGCCATAACATTAACCCCTTCGAAACTTGCTATGTTTTTTTTTTTTTCTTTTTCATTTTTGCGATTTTGTCTTGCCTCCCCTGCTTCCAACAGTCATAGCTTTTTTTTTTTTCTATCAACATAGCCGTATGAGTGATTAGTTTTTGCTGGACAAACTTTTGACAAACCTGATGCACTGAAAAACAGGAAAAAAAAACTTCCAATTGTGAAAAAACTGCAATTGCCCTATTGTTTTTCCGGCATTCACTGTGCAGTAAAAAAATACCGGTTAGTATGATTATGACAATACCAATACACACACTTCTTTTGAGTGCGTTTTCAGTGTATGGTTTAAATAATGGTGCACAAGGGCACTGGCGATTGTGCTAGTTAAATGAAGCTGTCAGCGAATGACAGCAGCGATCAAGGCTATCTCTGATCGCTGCTGTTATAGGCAGATGCTGGCTGTGTAACACCGCTGGTACCCGTACCTGCCAAGTATGATGCAGGCTCAGCTGCATGCACCCTCACTGTGCATGAAGGGGTTAAAACTACGAAAACGATAGGTATTGTGGAGTGTTTCCAGTATGTAGTGGTTAGTACCTACCTAAAGTGGTCCAAGGAAGGACAGCGTGCGAGCTAGTGACGGTCTTATGGTGCTTGTGGAAGCAGATGCCGTAGTGCGCACACAATATCTAGATTTATTTTTATTATAGCGCCATTTATTCCATAGCGCTTTACATGATTTATATATTATAATATACACAGGGCTTTACGCAAACAACTTGAATACAGTATTAAACCCCCTGGCATACACATGATATTACACATTTTTGTTTATAGAATAATCAATAGGAAAGAACCTCCTGGAAGACACAAAATGCCAAAAGGAAATGCTCTACAAAAGTGCCCTGTACGGAGGATTGAAAGAAATGTCATTTTAATATAAAACGCTTCTATTTTATACAATTCTTCTTTATTCAGACATTGTTGCAGCATTTTAGACTGTAAATGAATCTGTACCACATATGAATAAATTGCTATTATAAAGCTTTGAAATCAACTTCCAGGGGTTGAGCTCAATGGGCAACAAAACTGCGTGACAGCTGAGATGAAACAAACCTCACTTGTTAGATTACAGCTTGTCATGCGGAGTGAAATGTGGGATCAGCCTCACATAATACAAATCCAAGGAAATTGCATTTAATCAAGTGCCAAAAAAAGTTTTTAGAAGCTTTTGGATAAAATATACTGACTAGTATGGAGATAGGAGGCTTCTTATAGTACAGTAAGTGACGCTGGTTATCAGTGTAGCTTGTATAATGGGAACAATGTAAGTAATCCGTGCATGTAGAGCATGTGACGAGACATGTTTCTTGGCATAGAAAAAACTGACAGGTAAAGAACATACCGTATATACTCGAGTATAAGCCGAGATTTTCAGCCCAAATTTTTGGGCTGAAAGTGCCCCTCTCGGCTTATACTCGAGTCATGATCGGTGGTGGGGTCGGCGGGTGAGGGGGAGAAGGTGCTGAGGCATACTTACCTAGTCCCGGCGATCCTGTCGCTCCCCCTGCCCGTCCCACGGTCTCCGGGTGCCGCAGCCTCTTCCCCTGAGCGGTCACGTGGGACCGCTCATTAGAGAAATGAATAGGCTGCTCCACCCCCCATAGGGGCGGAGCCGCATAATTCATTTCTCTAATCAGCGGTGCCGGTGACCGCTGATGGAGGAAGAGGCTGCGGCACCGAAGACCAGCTGTCCGGGGGAAGGAGCGGGACGCCGGGAGCAGGTAAGTATTTCATATTCACCTGTCCGCGTTCCACACACCGGGCGTCGCGCCATCTTCCCGGCGTCTCTCCTCACTGACTGTGCAGGTCAGAGGGCGCGATGACGCATATAGTGTGCGCGCCGCCCTCTGCTTGATCAGTCAGTGCGGAGAGACGCCGGGAAGATGGCGCCGAGGAGCTGCAAGCAAGACAGGTGAGTATGTGTTTTATTATTTTATTGCAGCAGCACAGCTATGGGGCAATAATGGACGGTGCAGAGCACTGTATGGCACAGCTATGGGGCAATAACGGTGCAGAGCACTATATGGCACAGCTATGGGGCAACGGTGCAGAGCACTATATGGCACAGCTATGGGGCAATAACGGTGCAGAGCACTATATGGCACAGCTATGGGGCAATAACGGTGCAGAGCACTATATGGCACAGCTATGGGGCAATAACGGTGCAGAGCACTATATGGCACAGCTATGGGGCAACGGTGTAGAGCACTATATATATGGCACAGCTATGGGGCAACGGTGCAGAGCATTGTATATATGGCACAGCTTTATGTGGAGCATCTATGGGGCCATAATGAACGGTGCAGAGCATTATATGTGGCACAGCTTTATGTGGAGCATCTATGGGGCCATAATGAACGGTATGGAGTATCTATTTTTAATTTTGAAATTCACCGGTAGCTGCTGCATTTTCCACCCTAGGCTTATACTCGAGTCAATAAGTTTTCCCAGTTTTTTGTGGCAAAATTAGGGGGGTCGGCTTATACTCGGGTCGGCTTATACTCGAGTATATACGGTAATTGCCTCCGGAGTTACCAAAATAAGTTAATTTTATACCACAAGATGTATGTGTAGATTAATTTATCACCACCTTAATTTTTAACCCCTTAATGACCGCCAATACGTCTTTTTACTGACCTGAGATATAAGAGAATAGCATCCCCATACAGGTGACAATCCAGCAGCTGTCGGCTGTACACTATAGCTGACAACCTGCTGTATCATCACACACAAAAATGATATAAAATCACTTTATTGGTATCAAAAATGTATATACCATAAATGGTCCTAAAAAGCCAAACATGGGCAGCAGGTAAGAAACAACAAACACAGAAAAAAACGGTAGACACCTGGTACACAGTCATAACAATATATACATACATATATTAATGCATCTAATACGCTCACATTGCATTTAGCATCCAGTATTTCAATCCATAGTTGGATATAATCTAACAGTATTTTACACAGAGAGTGTCTAAATACAGTTTTAGCACACAGTTTTCACATGTGGTCCCGTATAAAAGGCTAATGTGCCGTATGGAGCCACATAAAACAAGATCACACAGAAGCGTAACCAATAATACAGATATTTATCTGGTATGTTAAATGACACACCAGCACATGTTTACCAGACAATGGAGCAGGAGCCAGGAGTCCACCACACCCGACGCGCGTTTCGCACAAAGTTGCTTCGTCCAGGGGTGGTGAGACGCTGGTAAGGTACCTTTTTATAAGACTTATGGCCACAAATAACAAAAAACAGCTGTGAAGAGAAGAACACACGCCAACGCAGAGAACCGGAAGTGACGTGAGAGCGTTACTATGGTGATCGTATGCACCAAAGTTATACAAAAACTTGTAAAAAACCCCCAGTGTATTATAAGCGAAGAGTCAGATATTAAAGTGCTGTATATCAGGAGAGTTACGGACTCAATTATTCGCAATCTTATAGCGCTCCAATATACAAGCACTTCTGGGTGACCGGCCGCATAGGGCAGAGTGACGTGAAGGGGACGTGCCAAGGATTAAGTGCTAGTGCGCAGGCGCTGTTTACACTTGGTAACCCAGCAACAGGCACAGCAGGCTGGGAGCCGGGGGGCGGTGCAATAGAGAAAGAAAAAACCTATGGAGAAAGAACAATAATTATCAAGCACAAACAGGTAACCAATACATTGACATTTATCATAAAAGCGCCGATGGCTTAAGCCGTTGGCGTGTGTTCTTCTCTTCATAGCTGTTTTTTGTTATTTGTGGCCATAAGTCTTATAAAAAGGTACCTTACCAGCGTCTCACCACCCCTGGATGAAGCAACTTTGTGCGAAACGCGCGTCGGGTGTGGTGGACTCCTGGCTCCTGCTCCATTGTCTGGTAAACATGTGCTGGTGTGTCATTTAACATACCAGATGAATATCTGTATTATTGGTTACGCTTCTGTGTGATCTTGTTTTATGTGGCTCCATACGGCACATTGCCTTTTATACGGGACCACATATGAAAACTGTGTGCTAAAACTGTATTTAGACACTCTGTGTAAAATACTGTTAGATTATATCCAACTATGGATTGAAATACTGGATGCTAAATGCAATGTGAGCGTATTAGATGCATTAATATATGTATGTATATATTGTTATGACTGTGTACCAGGTGTCTACCGTTTTTTTCTGTGTTTGTTGTTTCTTACCTGCTGCCCATGTTTGGCTTTTTAGGACCATTTATGGTATATACATTTTTGATACTAATAAAGTGATTTTATATCATTTTTGTGTGTGGTGCCTTCTTCTATAGGTATATATTTGATGTGTGGTTAACCACTGAAGGTTCTATTATTGGCGTTGTAACCTGCTGTATCAGCCACGATCAGCATTGGCATCGTCCATATCTGTTTAACCCCTTAGATGCTGCTGTCAATAGGGACTATATTATATAATTGGTTAATAGAGTGTTGGGGCTTCCTCTTTATCCAGATCGGCACCCTGAGATCATGATTACGTGGTCCCGATGTTTGTCATGGCAATTCACAACCAATAAAAAGCCTTAGTGTCTGCTGGCTATAGTGGCCTGTTCAGAAGTCAGTGACATTTAGATGGTAAAAATACACTTGCATTCATTCTTGATAATCACCTCAAGGGCTAATAAACTACCTGACAGCAATTTTCAATGTCAGGTGGTGCTGTTTTTAAAATATCACTTTTTTGGGTTTTCAAATACATCAGACCCCCAAAGTCACTTCAAACCTGGATAGGTCCTGAAAAAAAAAAAAAATAAATTTGTAAATTTCCTTGAAAAATTGCTGCTACATTTTTAAACCTCCTAAAATGCTAACAAAATAAAATATCAGTTAAAAATGGTGCTAAATTAAATCAGACATGAGGGAAATGTTATTTATTAATGTTTTTCTATGGTATAGCTATCTGGATTAAATGGATAATCATTCAAAGTTTGAACATTGCTAATTTTTAACAGTTTTGTCAAATGTTTGATTTTTTTTTTTTAAAATAAACGCAAAACATATCTTCCTAGAGTTACCATTATCACAAACTATAAGGTGTCACAAAAAAAATTCTCAAAATCACTGGGAATTGTTGAAGCGTTGCAGAGTTATTACCACATAAAGTGACATTGGTCAGATTTTAAAATTTTGCCCCTGTCACGAAGAGGTTAAAAAAAAAAATAGCCCAGAATACTTGAAGTCCCAGTATACTTAACATCTCTTTTTTAGTATCTAGCCAAAAGAAATGGGGTACTGTTGCAATGCAGGGAAAGGAGTGGTGTGTATTTGGCATTCTTTTATTATGAATTTGGGACTTTTTTGGGAAAAAAAGAGATTGAGGATGGAAAAAGGCTGACAAACATGATCTACTGAATCGCTGACTGTCGCTCTGTACCTCTTTGATTCCAAGCTTTAGAAGTTTCTACTCACTGAATAGGCAAGGTGGGCTCATGAGTGACAAGGGAGTACCGTGCACAGAGGGGGAAGTAAAGAAGGTTCGGTATGGGACACGGAGGTGTTGAGCATGACTCAAAAATGACTTCTTTTAATTTAAGCCAGATATTATTCCTACTCCCAATTTTAAATCAAATAATCCTGTATCCCACAAGATGTTTATAAGAGTGTAAACTGGGTTTAGTCACCTATATACATAACCTAATTTAATGACACAAAATTACACTTTGTAATATACTGCTTGCAGAATGTGATTCCAGATCCTGCAAAATCCTGCGGCCCATATAAACCCGTAAGAGGTTTACCTGAAGGAAAAACCTCCTCCCCACAGAAAGAAGTGAATGTGCACAACCATGATACTATTGGTGAGTGTTTTGTGCAATTAACGTGTACAGCAAAGTGTGGAGTGTGTTTAAAAAAAAAAAAAAAAAAAAAAAAATTCTTTATGTATCTTACATATTCACTAGGAATGATTGCAGTTGATACAAATGGAAATATTGCAACCGGGACCTCCACAAATGGCGCTTCTCACAAAATCCCTGGGTAAGTGAATATTTCTCCACCACATTTGACATATGTCCAAAATGTCCACCTATCACAGGTCTTTAAAAGTGTTGGTCTACTTGTATGAGCTAAAGGGACTTTTTCGGTCCACCTAGGCTCCAGGCTTCTTGTCACTTGTAAATTCATGCCAAAATGTCTAGAAAAATACGTAATGGCAATTTGAGACCAGCAAGACAGTGAAAGAGTTCATGAGGCCAGGAGTATTGACGGTCCACCCTTCTAGCCTGACTGACCAGCTTAAGTTGGTGTATCTCCCTTCTGAAATCTTACACTTCTGTACAAATGGTATACAGTACTAACAACATTTACAGCACACTGCAATTAATGAATAATAGAATTAGTCTTACCGGTAATTCGGTTTCTAGGAACCTTCCACGACAGCAGTATCGGAGGTTGTCTCCCTGCCCTTATAGGGGACAGGAAACAGAGGTAAAATACCCCTCCCCTTCCTGCAACCACCAGTGTTTTTTTCTGGACACAGTAGCATGTATAGTTACCACTTAAGTGCAGGAATCATCCAATAAGAATATCAGATAGGGAGGGAAATTAGTGCTGTTGTGGAAGGTTCCTAGAAACCGAATTACCGGTAAGACTAATTCTATTTTCTCCAGTCACCTTCCACGACAGCAGTATCGGAGTAATGCCAACAGCTAATTTCTTAGGGAGGGATAACTGCCTGCAAAACGCGTCTGCCAAACGATAGGTCCCTATTGAAATTTAGTGTGTAGTGCCTGGTGAATGTATGGACTGACGACCAGGTGGTGGCTCTGCATATCTGCTCAGACGATGCGTTTCCTCTCTCTGCCCAGGAAGTCGAAACTGAGCGGGTGGAGTGGGCTTTCAGCAATGTCGGGGGTGCAAGCTTCTGGGATGAATATGCTAGACAAATGGCTTGTTTGATCCAGTTAGCGATCATACTTTTAGCTGCTTTTTTGTCTTTATTCCTTCCTGTCAACTGGACGAATAGGTTTTGGTCTATCCTCCAACTTTCCATCTGTTCGAGGTAGAAAAGGACCACCCTGCGGACATCCAGGATGTGAAAGGCTTCTTCCTTTTGTGAGGCTGTGGCCTCTGATACAGCTAGGGGGCGCTGTTTGTTCTCCCCAGAATGTGCATGCAGACGGATGAAGTCCATAGGTGTGCATGAGAGTCACGGATTTCCGGTCCGGGTTTTCCAGGTGGCTGAAGGCCACAGGTTTCTGTGTGTTTAAAAGCCCTGCAGTAAGGGGTATGGGTGTGTCAGGCCGTGCAGGCCATGTCAGGTGTCTGGCCAGGTGTGTGAGGTGCACGTCATTGTCAGTCTGGTGTGTGCTGGTCTGCAGAGTGCATGGAGGCCAGCAGAGCCAGCACCCAAGGCAGCTGAATAGCCTGGCACCCGCAGCGTACACAGAGATGCAAGTCGTCCATGGTACTGCTCTCGGATGTGGACAGTCCTGTGCCCGGAGGTTGACAGTCCTGTGCCCGGAGGTGGTTGTCCTGTGCCCGTCGGAGTCGGATGTGGACAGACCTGTGCCCGGAGGTGGATGTCCTGTGCCCGAAAGAGGACTAGCATGTGCAACGATTGCAAACAGGTGGATATGGTGCCCGGTTGCTATCCGGAGGATATCCTGAACTGTGTACGACTGTGTGAGTAAAGAGTCTGTAAGAGACTGTGATACAGCGATGCAGGACACCCACGGGAACTAGTCAGAGGAGGGCTGGCGTGAGTAGTGTCTGCAACATACGAGGCTGTGTGTATGGAGACGTATAGAGACTGTGAGATGGCGTGCGGTCGTCCAGGGAAACTGGACAAGGGAAGTCTGGCCTGTTTAGGGACCGCAAATCTAAAGCCATGTGAAATGTATTGCATAGAACTGGTGTAAACTGGTCACTGAAGTTATATGCATTTATGTGTACCCGGCTGCACTCCAGAGGATAAAGAGTGCAGTGCGCTGAGTGAGTACAGAGGACTGACACCCTGCGTCTTGGGCTGTCTTATGTGTATCCGGCTGCACTCCAGAGGATAAAGAGTGCAGTGCGCTGAGTGAGTACAGAGGACTGACACCCTGCGTCTTGGGCTGTCTTATGTGTATCCGGCTGCACTCCAGAGGATAAAGAGTGCAGTGTGCTGAGTGAGTACAGAGACTTGTTAGCGGCGTGCAGTCACCCAGGGAAACTGGACAGAGGGAAGTTCGGCCTGTGTATTGACTGCGTCATATAGCCATGCATTATTAATGGACTGTATGAAGAAGCCGTTTACTATATTGACTGTGTGAAGTAACACAATAAGAGACTTTTGTGTTTGAATTTGTGGGTCACTGCTTCTTCACTGCGTACGAAGCTACTGCAGCTTTACACTTTGAATTAGAGGTATTTGGACAGAATGAGGGTAAAACAATATCCTGACTTCTGTGGAAATCCGAGACCTCCTTAGGCATAAAGGAAGGGTCTAGCTTAAGGATTATGCTATCCATGGTGATGGTTAAATATGGCTCCTGTACTGACAAGGCCTGCAGCTCTCCTATACACCTAGCGGTAGTGATTGCTACTAGGAAGACTGTCTTAAGGGTCAGGATTTTTAAGGTGATGGTTGATAAGGGTTCAAAGGGGTCCCCGGTTAGACTATTCAGGACAGGGTTCAAATCCCAAGGAGGAGTCTGGACATGGAGCCTAGGGCGAATCCTAGTTGCAGACATCATGAAACGTCTAACCCAACGGTGGCTTGCTTAATCCTGATCAAAGAAGGAACTAAGTGCCGACACCTGAACCTTTAGGGTACTAGGTGAGAGTCCTAGATCCAGACCCTTCTGGAGAAATTCTAAGATTTGTGCAATATTGGGATGGAACGGATTGGGTTTGTTTGGGAAACACCTGGATGAAATTTTTTTCCAAACATTGCAATAGATGGCGTTGGTTATTGGTTTCCTACTTTTTTGTAGGGTCTGAATTACGTCATCTGAGAGACCTCTGGCTCTCAGAATCTCGGCCTCAGTAACCAGGCCGCCAGTTTCAACCTGTGTAAGTCTGAGTGTAGCAGGGGTCCCTGCTGAAGAAGGTCGACTATCTGGGGCAGAAGTATCGGGCCCTCTAGAGACATGTCTGTCAGTGCGCGGTACCAGCTTCTTCCTGGCCACCAGAATCGTTGTGACTCAGTCTGCCCGGATCTTTTATAGTGTTCTTGGTAACATAGGAATTGGTGGGAAGGCGTATGCCAGAGCAAACTTCCAAGGATGGGAGAAGGCATCCAGTCCTTGTGCTTCACTTGAGGGGTTGAGGGAGAAGAAAGTGCTCGACTTCGTGTTCTGACTGTTGGCAAACAGATCAACGTTGGGACTTCCCCACCTCCGGACCAGGGATAGGAATACCTCTTGGTTTAGAGACCACTCCCCAGGATAGAAGTCTCTCCTGCTGAGCAAGTCCGCTTGGGCTTTGATCCCTTTATGTGCACTGCTGTGATGGATAGGAGGTGTTTTTCTGCCCAGGAAAAAATCCTTGCAGCGGTTAATTTCAGGCTGGTATATTTCGTGCCTCTCTGGTGTCGTAGGTAGGCCGCTGTAGTCGTGTTGTCGGACATTACACGTACATGGTGACCTTGGATGAGGATAGATCTGGCTTTTAGCACCTCCTCCACCGCTTTTATTTCCCTCAGATTTGAGGCCTGATGTTTGGGGGGCCACAACCCCTGGAATTGTGGGAACCTTCTACTATGGTGCCCCAGCCTCTCTGGCTTGCATCCGTTGTGAGCACCTTCAGAGGAAGTTGATCCCAGCTGACTCCCTGTTGAAGGTTTTGGGAGTTCAGCCACCATGAAAGGATTTTATGTGACTGGGGAGAGGAATCCTCCTGGTTAATGCATTCTGGCGTCCTTTCGAATGCATCAGGATGTGGGACTGAAGGACTCTTGTGTGGGCCTGGGCCCAGAAGACTGCTTGGATGCATGACGTCAACGAGCCCAGGATTGATATCGAGTCTCTTAACCTCTTTCTGACCTCGGACGTACTATCCCGTCCGAGGTCAGATACCGCGCTTTGATGCAGGGCTCCGGCGGTGAACGTCCCTTCTAGTAAGCGCGCACACAACCTCCGGCAGCAGCGAGGAGGGAGGAGAAAGCCGGGGAGCTACAGGAGGACCCCGGTGCCCTTCACCGCTCTGCTTTACCCCACGAGGAGGCACAGGAAGGGTGGGATAGAGGGTCCCAAGTTACGTGGCGAACGCAGAGATGGGAGCAGTCACAGGAGGAGAGCGGAGCCCCCGAACTCGACTGCCCGGCACATGCAGATAACAGCGCTCCCGATCGCCGGCCACGGCAGCACTATCCGAAACCTCTTCATGCCCCATAGGGGACAGGAAAAACACTGGTGGTTGCAGGAAGGGGAGGGGTATTTAACCTGTTTCCTGTCCCCTATTAGGGCGGGGAGACAACCTCCATTACTGCTGTCGTGGAAGGTGACTGGAGAAACATGAAATCCTCTGTTGCTGCACATTCTCAAGTTGTCTCTTGAGCAGCTCATAGCTCTGCCGTCTCCTCCATTCCTGGTTGCTTGGAGGGTGAGTGCTCCCTCCTGAGTGAGTTTTGGTCTGAAGCTCTTTCCTGCTCCAGCACTTTATGGTCTATGACTTTGTTCTGGGTCTACATTCTTATCACTTCATTTATATATAAAGATAACTGTTTATTTGAGCAAGGACAAGGCTCAGGAAAGTGTGAACTGTGATTAGAAGAAGTTCTCTAGAAGCTGCCAATGCTTGCTGCCGGGGAGTGTGATTATGCAGAAATGAGATCCTTGGCAATAGCTGATGGGGAGGAAAAGAGAAGAAAATAGGTAACTTCTGCATAGAAATCAATAGAATGGAGAAAACTGACTGATGTTCAGTATTAACATCTCTCCTGAAATGTAATTACTGCACACTCCATGGAAACAAGCTGTGCACTATATAAGATAAAAGCTTTCACAGCACAACAGAAAGTCAATTACAAACATTATTTCATGCTGTCTAACCAAAACAATTTAATAACACGAGACTACCCTTTAAAATAGCAAACACCACCCACCCCCACCTGGCAGCAATATTTGACAGATTTTTTTTTTGTTCAAGAACTGTTAACACAATGCACCTCATTGTGTAACACAACATAGTGTGAAATCTGGTGTAACAACTCTGCTGGCATCACTGCATGGCCTCCCATCCCCCACCTGCATTACACTCAAACTCACTTACTTCTCTGGGCCTTGTTGTGACTTCTCTCTGCTGCCAGCTCCATGCTGTGTGCCTCATGTCTGCTGTTTGCTCTGCGCATGCTCTGTCTGTGTGCATAGGGGGGCGGCACCGGCAACTCCTGTTTCTTATAGAGACTGTGTGCACCTTGCTAAGGTGTCCCTGGCCAATCGTCATGAGGCTTCCTGTATTTAAGACATCCCCACCCATTGGTGGGGGCCTGTGCAACTTACTCCCTCAGTCAGTTCTTAGCTGCTGAGGTGCCAGGCCAAGTCTCTGTGACTCTTGTGTTCCGCCACCCAGGGGGCGTTGTACCCTGGTCTGTTTCCTGTGTAGTCACCCAGGGGGCTTCGTACCCTGGCCTATGTCCGCCACCCAGAGGGGCGTCGTACCCTGGCTTGTGTCCATGTCTCTGTGCCTTGTCTCGTTCCTGACTCTGTCTTAGTCTTGTTCCTGTGTCCGTTTATATCCCTGTCTTGGTTTGCTTTTTCTGCTGTGCGTACTCTGTGTCTTGCTTTGCTCTGCTTTGCACTCTGTATCTAGCTTTTGCTGTGCTCTGCACTGTATCTTGCTTTGCTCTGCTTTCGGCTCCGCTCTCTGCTACCTTGCTTTGCACCTTGCTCTGCATTCTGTGACCTTGCTCTGCACTCTGTGGTTTTTTCTCTCGGCTCTGCACTCTGTGTCTTGCGCTGCACTCTGACTTTGCTCTGCTCTCAGCGCTGCACTCTGTGGCTTTGCTCTCAGCTCTGGTCTCAGTAGCTTTGCTCTGCACTTTGCTCTGCACTCTGTGGCCCTGCTCTGCGGCTCCGCTCAGCTCTCGCTCTGCGGCTCCGCTCCTTGCGGTTCTACCTGGCTCCGCTCCTTGCGGTTCTACTTCTCCAGCTCTTGGCTCCGCCTCCTGCGTTTCTGCTCTTGGCTCCGCCTCCAGTTCTTGGCTCTGCCTCCTGCATTTCTGCACTTGGCTCCTCCTCCAGCTCTTGGCTCCGCCTCCAGCTCTTGGTTCCGCCTCCTGCATTTCTGTTCTTGGCTCTAGCTCCTGTGCTTTCGCTCTGCATCTGCTCTTGCGGTCTTTCTCTACCTATTAAGTCCTCCTGTCTGAACTGGTTCTTACCTGTTTTACATACCTGCCTGCAGACCGGTCCCTACCGTTTCTTCCAGTGTACCAGTCTTGTCCGCCTTTTTATTTTGCCTGGTAACTTGCAATACTGCAAGTGTACAGTAATCACTGCCTGACGTTTTGATAACCGCACATACACACATGCTGCACAGCAAGCTGTCAATCAAAATACTAGGGACTGATTACAAAGCGCTCAATGTATAGTGAGCAGGCACTGTAATCACACCCTGCAGTGCCCCAATGATTGGAATTCATTGGTTACAGGGAGAATATAATTTCACTTTCTTCTGTAACCGCTGGTCCAGTAAAGGTGATACAGGATGTAAATGTTATTCACATGCATATTACCACAATTTCTGGAGATATATAGTGCTTCTGAATGTAACCGGTTCCCTTTATACTTAAAGGGGCACCGTTGCAAGAATCATAAATCTATGAAATTCCCATTTAATAACATGATACAAGCTGTATCTTGTTTCTAGACGGGTGGGCGACTCGCCAATCATTGGAGCTGGATCTTATGCAGACAGTTCAGTTGGAGGAGCAGCAGCCACTGGAGATGGGGACACCATGATGCGATTCCTACCAAGGTAATGTGAAAGAGAATGGTAATGTTCTGGGTAGATAAAGTATATATGTAAGAAAAAAGTTTTATAAGGAAGCCTCCTTTGTAATGATTGTGAGGTGGAAACTATTTTGAATGTATCTACATGGTGCTAACATACTGCATGGTGGTCAGATTAACAGAAAAGTAAATAAAATGTCATTTGTTAGTTTTTCTATTAATTTTGACTAATTTTTGATGATCATGTTATTCACATCCAGCATATCTTATTTAGATAAATTATTTAGATACATTTTAGAGAAATTCGATTTGTGCTACTCTGGTCTGGCTTCCAGTTCGGTCCTCCGTGGCAGCTGGTTTTACCCCCTGGAACCGGCATCTTCGGCCTGGTGCTTTTTGCACTTAATGGGCCCTGTGACGCTATAACATCACGTACATAACATAATGGTGTACGTCACAGGGTCTGGTAAGTGCCAGAGACTCCCAGGATGTGGAGCACAGTCGTAAAGATTGGCGGTCAAGGAGGTCCAGAAGGAAGCTTGACTGATGCAGCGCTAATCTAAGTGCTCACCTCTAATATTATTAATAATGTATCTCGGTATAAAACTGTCCTTTAAAGGTTTGTCTTGATGTGTTAAACATATGTGATACAATTATGCTTCATGTATTTAATTTTTTTCTGCTTTTGATCATATTATTGCATTATAGCGCAATAATGGATATTATGTACTGATTCATCTCAGTTACCAAGCTGTGGAGAACATGAGGATGGGAGCAGATCCCACCACTGCATGTCAGAAGGCTATTTCTAGGATTCAGAAACACGTTCCAGTCTTTTTTGGGGCGATCATCTGTGCCAACAGGACAGGAAGTTATGGTGAGTGACAATTACATGTTGTGTCTAAGAAATGGACTAATAGCATACCTTAACCTAACACAATGCACTTCATTACACAGCACAGAAAAGTGATATTACTGGCAGTGAACCAGAATTAATCTTCTGATTAGCACTGTTCTTCAGAGAACACTTACCGTATATACTCGAGTATAAGCCGACCCGAGAATAAGCCGACCCCCCCCCCCCCTAATTTTGCCACAAAAAACTGTAATCGCTTTCCATATTAGTTATCTGACATTCTACTCTGATTACAGCAAGACTGAAAAGAAAGAAGTTTAGATCCAGAAATCCCATGTAGTTAAAAAAACATATTTATTGTAAAAATATTAAAAACATGATAAAAAAATTGGGAGAGTAAATAAAATCACAGAGGTGTCGCGTTTTGAATCCCATGGGTTCTGAATCCTAGCATGTTATAATTTGGTAGGCAAACATATTTATACTTGTTACCAGAATGGGAGTGGTGATATCCTATCTATCTATTTATCTATCAAATAGAGCAGCACATTCAGCATGGAAAGAATCTGGGTGCAAAAGAGCTTCCACAGGCATATACCAAACCTTGCATGTAGTAGTCTAAAAAAGGAAGCAGCACACCACTGTCTGTGAATAAGGAGCTATTTTATTTAGCCCATGATGGCGATGTTTCGGTTCAGTGTAGGCTTGAAAAAGGTTCGCTACACTGAAACGAAATGTCGCCATCATGGGCTAAATAAAATAGCACCGTATTCACAGACAGTGGTGTGCTGCTTCCTTTTTTGGACTACTATCTGTCTGTGTGTATATGTGTGTGAATATATATATCTATATATATAATTGTCTAAGGGTTTTTCCGTCTGTCTGTCTGTCTGTCTGTCTGTCTGTCTGTCTGTCTGTCTGTCCTGGAAATCCCACATCTCTGATTGGTCGAGGCCGCCAGGCCTCGACCAATCAGAGACGGGCACAGCATGGCGACGATGATGTCATAATGGAAATCCCACGTCTCTGATTGGTCGAGGCCGCTAGGCCTCGACCAATCAGCGAAGGGTACAGTATCGACGTAGATGTCATGATGGTTGCCATGGCGACGATGATGTCATAAAGGTTGCCTCGACCAATCAGCGATGAGCACAGTATCGACGTAGATGTCATAATGGTTGCCATGGCAACGATGATGTCATAAAGGTTGCCTCGACCAATCAGCGACGGGCACAGTCTGCCGCGAATTCTGGAATCATCATTGTCCATATACTACGGGGACATGCATATTCTAGAATACCCGATGCGTTAGAATCGGGCCACAGTCTAGTATGTGTGTATATATATATATATATATATATATATATATATATATATATATATATATATATATATATATATATATATATATATATATATATATATATATATATATATATATAGTGTGTGCGCCGATACAGTTACCTTCTGCGGCAGAGCAGGGAGAATCGATCTCCCTGCTTGGCTGCTATGGGGCCCCTGAGCAGGTGGGGGGGGCCCCGGTGCCAGCAGTGGGCCCCCCGCCTGTCATAGCAAGGTCAGCTATATCGGCATTTAGCCGATACAGCTGACCGCAATGATAAGGGAAGGAGTGCTGCACTCCTTCCCCCTGTCAGCGTCTGACGTCTGCAACGTTGACGGGGGCGCGATGATGTCACTGCCCGTCGCCCGCTATCAGGAGGAGTGGGCGCTCAGAGCAGCGCAGGAACCAGGAAGAAAAGTGGTGAGTATTTATTTTTATTTATGGGGTGCTGCCTAATACTACAGGGTCTGCCTATGGGTGGGTCTGCCTAATACTACAGAGTCTGCCTATGGTTGGTTTGTCTTATACTACAGGGTCTGCCTATTGGGGGGGTCTGCCTTATACTACATGGTCTGCCTATGGGGGGTCTGCCTTATACTACAGAGTCTGCCTATGGGGGGGTGCTGTCTTATACTACAGAATCTGCCTATGGGGGTACTGTCTTATACTACAGGGTCTGCCTATAAGGGTGCTGCTTTATACTACAGGGTCTGCCTATGGGGTGGTGCCTTATACTACAGGGTCTGCCTATGGGGTGCCGCCTTATACTACAGCGTCTGCCTATAGGGGTGCTGCTTTATACTACAGGGTCTGCCTTATACTAGGGGGTTTGCCTATGGGGTGCTGCCTTATACTACAGGGTTTGCCTGTGGGGTGCTTCCTTATACTACAGAGTCTGCCTATGGGTGCTGCCTTGTGCTATAGAGTCTGCCTATGGGGGTTGCATTATACAATATAGAGTAAGCCTATGGGGAGTGCATTATACTATATTGAGGACGATCTGGTGCATTATACTATATGGAGGCTATCTAGAGGGGCATCATACAGTGTGGAGATTACAGTGAGGGGGCCATCATACAGTGTGGGGATTACAGTGAAAGGGCCATCATACAGTGTTGGAGCCATCAAACAGTTTGGAGGCTACTAAGGGGTCAGTATACTAAGTGGGTGGTACTGTACAGTGGGGGGTATTATACTGTGTGTAAGAGAGCATCATGCTGTGTATAAGGGAGCTGTACAGGGGGGAGACTCGAGACTTTATTAAATGTAAAGTGGGCACTTCTTGTTATAGGGATCTCACTGTGACTATCAAAGGGGCACACATGGCAATATTACTTTCTAGGGGGCAAAATGTGGGCACTGTTTTCTAGGGCACGTGCACCCGGCATTACTATATTATAGAGGGGTGCTTTAGAATTTAGAGGGCACCCAGAACCACACAGTAGTTGCTGTAATAGGGACACATACGGCAGCAACGGCTCAGTATTGGGGTATCAGCAGGATGAAGAGTTTGTTCAGGTTAGGAATAGATGGTGATGGGGCTGGAATATGAAAAGTGAAATTTGTCTTTGTTGTATTGTCTGCAGCCGGAAGAAGTTGTCATGTCGGTCTGGGCCAGATGGAAAAGACGGGAAAAATGAACGATTCCATCATAAAGAACGTCAGCGGTAAGTCACTATCTGTAACTGTGCTGTGATCTCTTATATTTTCTGTAGGACTGGTATCTACCGCTGACCATATGGCGGTAATATCCATATTGGTCTTTATATAGAGATTATTTTCAGTAACATCTGTCATCTGCTGAGGTTGCCCTCCACTATTGGGGTGCGTCTCCCAGCTGTAATCAAGGTTACCTGGTTAGGGGCCCACTCAGAAGCTTCGCCTTCCCCCGAACCAAAACATACATATGTATATTTCACGCATTAAGAGTGTGCATTTCCAATCTTAGTCAACATTTGAATCAATAGATCTTTGAATAATAATACGTTACACAATTGGATGTTTAAAAAAAAAAAAGTTCCTGGCTGAGATAATTTTATAAATGTGCTCTTGCTGTGTACTGTGTAATGGCCATGTCTGATCGTGCCGGAACGTGGTCTGAAGCAATAGTATTACAGCATGAGGTCACAGACATTCTCAAGTATTTATGCTAAATGTGTATCCTGATAAAGGATTGGGAGATGACTTAAAATCCAATAGGTTACAGTTTCCTAATCTGCACTATTGGGAGTAAAGAGAATTTTATTTTGTGTTTTTTGGTGTGATAGATAAATATCTTGTCTTGTATGGTCTACAATGCTCTTATCTCTACATAAAGTTTTATTTTTCTTACATTGTTGTATAACTTTATTTGTAATCTTTTTCTTCTGGTTCTTATGCCCTATTTTCTGTACAGTCACATTTGTCTTGGCTCAAACCTATTCACCAATGGGTAGATGTTTGTCAGTATGTGTGGGATGGCAACTCTCCGTGTGTAAGATGGTATTGCCACTTATTATTTGTTCTATATACACTGGTATTAATAGAGCCATCATGTAGATCTCCATATATGTCTAGGAAATAAACAGTGTGATCATGGAATTCAGCTGTAAAACAAAGATTGAGAATATTAGGGTTTCAAAATTTCAAAAAAAAAAAACATCTTTCTTTATCGCTTCATTGGGGGACACAGGACAACCATGGGGTGTATGCTGCTGCTACTAGGAAGCTGACACTATGCAAAAAAGGAAAAAGGTATAGCTCCTCCCCGGCAGTATACACCCACCGACAGGCACCAAGCACCTCAGTTTGTGCTTAGTGTCTGTAGGAGACCGACCTGGATCTTCAGATCCGCTGCTAATCTTGATTCCTTTAAAAGTTTTGTTTTTATTAACATTTTGGCTTTTCTTTTTCAGATACAGCATTCAGGGATTCAGGGTGCAATCTTTCACCCTGCCTCCCCAGGAGGGCGGCTGAGTGAGCAGTGTGGTGTCGTCCGCATCGCAGCTCTCAGACCGCCGGCAGGACATTATCCCCTGTCACCCTCCCAGGTGCTCCAGGGTCTTTATGGTGGCGGTCCTTGCCAAACAGTCCCTCTCACCCCTCTCCTCAGAGAGGGCTGAGAGGAAGACGGTGGTCACCAGCGGTGACCCTCCCCCTTGTTTTGGGGTCGAGGCCGTCTTCTGGACGAAGGATTCTGTTCCAGCGACCCCCTCTCTCATCGGGCCCCTGGTCGATCCTCTCTCCCTCTACCTGTGGAACCGGAACATGCAGGTACCAGCGCTTCAGCAGCCGCTCCCCCACAGCAGTATTTCCCTGTCTAAATGTACAGTGCTTTCACACAGTCACGGCCGTTTTTTACTTTCACTTTGACCGCTGCGGCCGGCCACACCCCCTCCGATAGGCCACGTCCCCCCTCGGGCGCTCTTTTCCTCCTCCACTCAGAGGGGTTTTTACATCCCGGGCACACCCTTCCCTTTCAGTGCGGCCCTATCAGGAGCCTTGGCTTATTCCTCTCAGTACAGCACCGCCCCTTCTTCTCTGCTGGCATTTCCTGCTTCAGCAGCTCCGTGCACAGGAGACATCATGTGTTGGGGGACACGGACAACTCTGCTCTGCGGTGCGGTAGGATTGCGACGCTATATTAACCCCTCCCTGGTATTATCCATACCACTGTAGGCTCTTTAGCCTTTTCTGTAGTATAGTGCTGTAGAATATCCTTATGTCCAACTCTTCTGGAGCCTTCTTTACCAAACCTACCATAACTCACTACGCCTGTGCTCGTTGTAAGATAAAGTGGTCTGTAGGCCAATCGTCGCCTCTCTGCCAGACCTGCAGTCCTGCTGCCATGTCTGCCCTACAGGAAGCTTCCGAATCTCGGGATGGAGGCGCTCTCCCTCCCCCTGAGTGGGCCGTTGCTATCTCGCAGTCGGTCTCCAATTTGACTAAGGTATCTCAGTCCCTGGTCCAGGCGCTTGAACGTCTTCCACAGCCTTCAGCCACCAGCGCTCCGACTGTCTTCCATGGCGAGTCGGACGCACCTGACCCTGAACCACAGGGAGACAAATCAGCCAGCCACTCTAGAAAGAGGTCTCTGTCTGGCTCTTCGTCTGGTTCTCCAGGTCCCTCCGCAGCGCTCAAGCTGCTCTCCTCCTCCCAATTCCCCTCTTCGGAGGAGGACATTGGGTCTGATGTGGATTCCCAGTCCGGTTCTGACTCCGATTCAGACCAGGCTTCTAGCATGCAGGCTGTCGTAGATAGTCTTATTTCGGCTATATCGCTAACCCTCAAACTAAAACAAGACGAGGTTTCCCCCCAGGATTCCTCTGTCTCCTTTAAGCGGGTGAAGCGTCCCTCTCGCTCCTTTCCTACCCATGAGGAGTTTGAGTCTACCCTGTCTAAACACTGGGAACATCCTGAAAAACGTTTTTCGGGTAGAAAACATCTGGACGTGCTCTATCCCTTTAGCGCCGATCTTCTCTCCAAGTGGGCTGAATCTCCCAAGGTCGATCCACCGATCTCCCGTCTTTCCTCCAAGACTGTTCTCTCCTTACCGGACGGCGCGTCGCTTAAGGACGCATCGGACAAATTGAAGCGCTGGCCAAATCAGCTTTTGAGGCAACGGGTGCTTCCCTCTGCCCCAGCTTTGCTTCCACATGGGTGGCTAAGGCCATATCTGCCTGGGCCAAGATTCTCCGCCGAGGCATTTTGGCTTCGGCCTCCCCTACCGAGCTGGCTGACCTCGCAGACCAGATGAACCACGCAGGGAAATACCTTCTCACTGCCTCCTTAGATGCAGCAGCCTGTTCAGCCAGGGCAAGCCGCAACATTGTCGCTATGCGCCGCATTCTTTGGCTCAAAGCATGGAATGCAGATGCTACTTCCAAAAAGTCTCTCACCAACTTGGCGTTTCAAGGTTCCAGGCTTTTTGGCGCTCGTGTGGATCAAATTATCTCAGACGCAACTGGGGGCAAGAGTACCTCTCTCCCCCAGTCCAAGCCAAAACGCTTCTTTAACCCAAAGGCTCCTCGAACATTTCGCCCCTTTCGTCTGTTTGCAGCCTCAGATTCCTCTTCTCAACAAGAGCGACCCGCTACCACAGGTGAACGTAGAAAACCCTCTTACAAGCCAGCTTCCATGTGGAGATCCAGGGCTCCACCTCCCAGGTTTTCTGGACCTCGTTCCAACAGATACCGTTCCAAGTGACGGGTCGCCCCCACCTGGGAGTCTTTCCAGGGTGGGAGGCAGGATTCTTCTCTTCAAAGACACCTGGCTGTCAGTGATCAGCGACGCCTGGGTCAGAGAGATTATCACCTCCGGGTACAAGATTGAATTTTCTACCCTCCCGGAAAATCGCTTCTTTCTCTCTCACCCCCCAAAGCAACCATCCCATTTAACCCGCCTTGCTTCCCATTACGCCGGAGTCGTAATTCCCGTTCCTTCCGAAGACCATTTTTGCAGGTTCTACTCGAACCTTTTTGTAGTCCCAAAGGACGGGTCTCTTCGTCCTATCCTGGATTTGAAGCTTCTGAACCGCCACGTCCGACCTCGCCACTTCAGAATGGAATCCCTGCGGTCAGTGATCGCCGCCATGGAACCCGGGGAGTTCCTCTGCTCGATCGACATCCAAGATGCATACCTCATGTCCCCATCTGCGTACGGCATCAGAGATTCCTTCGGTTTGCTATCGGGGACAATCACTACCAGTTCACGGCTCTCCCCTTCGGTTTAGCGTCTGCCCCCAGGGTCTTCACCTAAATCATGGCGGCGGTCATTGCCCTCCTTCGTTCCAGGGGGATCCTCGTTATCCCCTACCTGGACGATCTGTTGATCAAGGGGTCCTCTTGTCTAGACTGTGCCCAGTCTCCAGGTCTCCCTGGACACCCTGACCCATCTCGGCTGGATTATCAACCGGACCAAGTCCTCTCTGATTCCATCCCAACGACTGTCCTTCCTGGGCATGGTGTTCGACACGAACTTAGCTCGGATCTTCCTCCCAGAGGACAAGTTCTCAGTACTCCTCAAGGCGGTCCGCCTTCTCAAACGCCCAGCCCCTCAGTCACTTCGTTTCTGCATGCGAGTCCTGGGAAAGATGGTGGCCTCCATGGAGGCTGTTCCTTTTGCCCAGTTCCACACCCGCCCCCTCCAACTATTCCTCCTATCCACCTGGAACAGGTCCTTGGACTCCCTGGACCATCCCGTCCACCTTCCTCTCCAGGTCCTTCAGTCCCTAACCTGGTGGACGTTGTCCTCCTCTCTCCTGAGAGGAAGATCATTTCTTCCCCTTCAGTGGCAGGTCATCACCACCGATGCCAGCCTTCCCGGGTGGGGAGCAGTCTTCTGACAACACACGGCTCAGGGCCGTTGGACCACCCAGGAAGCTCTCCTTCCCATCAACCTTCTGGAGATCAGGGCAATCTTCCTTGCGTTAATCCGCTGGCAGTCTCTTCTGTTGAATCTTCCCGTCCGCATCCAGTCGGACAACGCCACGGCCGTGGCGTACTTAAACCACCAGGGCGGGACTCGCAGCGGCCAAGTAATGGCAGAAGTGGCAAAGATTCTTCAGTGGGCGGAACGCCACGTTCCGGCCATATCAGCCGTTCATATCCCCGGGGTCGAAAACTGGGCAGCCGACTTTCTCAGTCGCCAGGGCCTAGCAGCGGGCGAGTGGTCTCTCCACCCCGCAGTCTTCAATCAAATTTGCCTCCTCTGGGGTACGCCAGACGTCGATCTTATGGCGTCCCGGATGAACCACAAGGTCCCTCAGTTTGTCGCCAGGTCCCGGGATCCTCTTGCCGTCGGCCACGACGCCCTGGTAATTCCATGGTCCCAGTTTGTTTCCCTACCTGTTCCCACCCCTCCTCTTGATTCCAAGGGTGGTAAAGAAGATCAAGTTGGAAGGGATTCCAGTCATACTGATAGCGCCGGACTGGCCAAGGCGGCCGTAGTACTCCGAGCTCGTAAACATGCTCGCGTACACTCCTTGGAGACTCCCGGATCGGCCAGATCTCCACTCGCAGGGACCTCTCTACCACCAGAGTTCAGTCGCTGAGTTTAATGGCATGGCCGTTGAGGCCGCAGTCTTGAAAAACTCTGGTCTCTCTTCCCAGGTCATACAGACCATGATCAAAGCCAGAAAACCGGCGTCTTCCCATATCTACCATAGGTACTGGAAAGCGTTCTTTCGTTGGTGCGAAACCAATGAAGTTTTTCCAATGTCCTTTTCTCTTCCGGATCTTCTCGGTTTCCTCCAGTCTGGTCTCGATTCGGGCTTATCCCTCAGCACACTCAAGGGACAAGTGTCCGCTCTGTCGATTCTCTTCCAGAGTGACCTTTCCTCCATTCACCAGGTTCGGACTTTTCTACAGGGAGTTGCACATATCGCCCCTCCTTTCCGTCCTCCCTTGGAACCTTAACCTGGTCCTTGGCGCTCTTCAGGCTGCTCCCTTTGAGCCTCTTCATGACGTGCCCTTTTCCCTTCTCTCTTGGAAGGTCGCCTTCCTCATTGCCATTACATCCATCAGGAGGGTCTCCGAGTTGGCAGCCCTGTCATGTCGTTCCCCTTTCCTGATTCTTCATCAGGATAAGGTCGTTCTTCGACCGGTTCCTGAATTCCTTCCCAAGGTGGTCTCGGCTTTCCACATCAACGAAGACATTGTCCTTCCATCATTTTGCCCTTCTCCGGCTCATCCTTTGGAGAAGTCTCTTCACAAGCTTGACGTGGTCAGGGCCATTCGGGTCTATCTTTCTAGAACCGCTCCCTTCCGTCAATCCGATTCTCTCCTTGTCGTTTCTGAAGGAAGGGCTTTCAAGCGTCTAAATCTACCATTTTACCCTTCGCCATGACAGCACCCACTGGAGAGATAGGGATCCGCCCCAAGGAACAGGAAACCTACAGAGACATAAAAGGGGGCGGTCCCCCTCTCCTCCTCAGTTTAGGTTTCCTGTTCCCAGGGGACAGGATCTCTGGATTCTTCGAACTACAGGCATACCAGGGCTACACGCATCCGCCTGTGCGGTGTCCGCGAGAACGGCAGGGGATGCAGTCCAGAAGCAGCGTCGGGGGAGATTCCGCTAGACGGCTCCCCCCTCGTCTGGCCGGCATATGGAACGCATGGTCCGGGAGGCTGCTCGATTCCACAGGCATTGCGGCAGATGTGCGGCCCTAAAAGGAGCTCCAAACGCGGACCGCCAGGTATGAGGTCCGAGTTCTGAGGCACAGCTGCAGCGGCAGCCGGCACACCGCTCCATAGCGCAGGCCGGACAAAGATGGCGGCCGCGCGTGCGTGGTGGTGGGGAAAACATCCCCATACTGCCCCGGGGCCGGTGAGCACTTCCGGGTCACCCACACAGCGGTGAGGGAAAGCGCGGTTTCGCGCATGCGCAGTACACCGCTGTGGGGAAAGAAAAAAAAAAAAAATTGATTGAGACCGGATCTTGGCCTATAAAAAGGGGGAAGTTGCAAACGCACAGGCGATGCAACATGTCGTCCCCAGGCAAGACTGTGGACCCAGCAGGTGAGCCAGCCAGCAGAAGGTCCTCAGATGCCAGCCACAGGAGTGAGACCAAGGATTCAAGATCCAGAAAGTCGCAGCCTCCTATTTCGGTACCGTACAGCTTCACTGGGTGAGTGTGATTTCCCCTCTGCCTATAAAGCTGACACCCTTTTCCACAAATGTCTTCTTCTCCCAGGCCAAAAAGAGACAGAAATCTAAGCACAAGCAATGTGCGTTATGTGACGAGCCTCTCCCAGATTCCCACCCCAAAAAACTCTGCAATCAGTGTATGGCGGAAACAATGCAGAGTCCATCTATGTCGGTCACAGATATACGGGCCATAATTAGAGAGGAGTTACAGGCCATCTCACAAGCCAGTACCCCCCCTAAAAAATCCGGGAAAGAAAAGGCTATATCCAGCTCTGAGTCCGAGGAGGAAGGCGTTATCCACTCAGACTCCTCGCAGGCGTCATCCTCTTCCTCAACACATTCCGACATTGAGGGTCGAGCTTGTTTTCCTCTTGATGGGGTGGACAACCTAGTAAAGTCCATCAGGAATACTATAGGTTGTGAGGATACAAAAGACGACCAAACTGCACAAGACATCATGTTTGCAGGGTTGGCGGAGAGGAAGAGAAGAGCATTCCCAGTAATTCCGGCGGTTAAGGCTCTGATAAAGAGGGAGTGGGAGAAACAGGACCAGAGAGGTTTTCTCCCGTCAGCCTCCAAAAGGAAGTACCCCTTTAATGATGAGGAGTTAATTTCATGGACTAAAATCCCTAAGGTGGACGCTGCAGTCGCCTCCACCTCAAAACAGTCAGCCCTACCAGTCGAGGATGCGGGCCTACTTTCTGATCCTCTAGATCGGAAGGCAGAATCGTCACTGAAACGATCATGGGAGGCTTCCACGGGCATATTTAAGCCATCAATTGCCAGCACGTGCACAGCTAGATCCATGCTTGTGTGGATTGATCAGCTGGATCAACAAATCGAACAGGGGGTCTCCAGACAAAAATTGCGGGATGCGATACCACTAATTAGAGGTGCAGCAGCATTCATGGCCGATGCTTCAGCTGACTCTCTTCGCCTTGCAGCAAGGTTAGCCGGTCTAATTAATAATGCCAGACGTGCGTTATGGATGAAGAGCTGGAAGGGGGATACGCAGTCAAAGGCTAAGATCTGCGCTATTCCGTGTGAGGGTGAGTTTTTGTTTGGGAAAGCATTAGACTAGATCCTCAAAAAAGCAAAAGAGAGGAAAAAAGCCTTCCCTGACCCCTCAATTCCTTTCTATAGGAAGACCTTTAGGAAGAGGCCGTTCGGGAAAAGAACACAAAATGAAAGATCGTCACGATGGGCCACAAGAGAGGGAAAACAGGGTGGCACTATGTTCAAAGGCCCCCCCTTCCGTAGAGACAACAAATTCTGAAACACCAGACACCCCAGTAGGGGGCAGGTTAAAATTTTTCTTTCCCCAATGGCGAAAAATCACGTCAAGTTCCTGGGTGCTAAATATTATTAAGGAAGGAATGAAAATAGAATTCCTCCAAATTCCCCATGATTCCTTTATTTTAACAGCCCTTTCCTCACCAGTGCAACAGAAGGCCCTTGAGCTAGAAATTAGAAGTCTTATAGTTAAAAATGTTTTAGTTAGGGTGCCAAAGGGACAAGAGGGTAAAGGGTTCTACTCTCCGTTATTTTTAATCCCTAAACCCGATGGTTCATTTCGAACAATTATAAATCTTAAAAAACTCAATACGTTTATTAAAAATTATACGTTTAAAATGGAGTCTATTAGATCGGCCATTAAGCTCCTTTTTCCAAATTGTAGAATGGGCGGCATCGATTTAAAAGATGCCTACTACCATCTCCCTATCCATAGTAGGTATCAAAAATACTTAAGAGTGGCAGTAACTCTTGAGGGGGAGATTCATCATTTCCAGTATACAGCCATGCCCTTCGGTCTCTCCACGGCACCCAGGATCTTCACGAAGGTAATGTTAGAAGTAATGGCCTACCTTCGCCAGAGAGACACATTAATCATTCCCTACTTAGATGATTTTTTAGTTGTAGGAAATTCATCCCTTCAGTGTGCGGAACGATTAGCTGACACTGTCTCGTCCTTAGAAAGCCTGGGCTGGATCGTCAACTATAAAAAATCCAGACTCACCCCACTTTCCCTTCAGACATTTTTGGGATTTAGTCTAGATTCCATAAAGCAAAAATGTCTACTTCCCCAAGAAAAAATATCTCTTATAGAGGGTAAAGTTGTGGCGGCCATTCACAAACCTCAAATGTCCCTGAGAGCAGGAATGTCCTTGCTAGGATCCCTCTCCTCCTGTACTCCAGCCGTTCAGTGGGCACAACTTCATACCCGAACATTACAACATCAGATACTTCGGGAACAGAGAAAATTTCTGGGGCACCTTGAATCGAAAATAACTTTATCCGAGAAAGTCTTATCCTCCTTAGAATGGTGGCTAAATAAAGACAACCTAGCGGGGGGTGTCCCTTGGGTAATATCACCATCCCACACGATAACTACGGACGCTAGTCCCCACGGGTGGGGCGCACACATGGGAGATAGATTCTGCCAGGGAACCTGGGATAAGAATGAAGATTTATATTCATCAAACCTAAAAGAATTAAATGCGGTAAACTATGCACTGCGTCAATTTCTCCCACAGCTACGAGGAAGCCACGTCCGAATCTGTTCAGACAACACTACGACAGTGGCGTATTTAAACAAACAAGGCGGCACAAGATCAGACGCTCTAATGTCTTCCGCAAACAGTACCTTAATCCTGGCCGAAAAGCATCTGTTGTCCCTCTCGGCAGTCCACATCAAAGGAGAGGACAATCAACAAGCGGACTTCCTAAGTCGACACACTCTTCATCAAGGAGAATGGTGTCTCAATCCTTACATTTTCCACAAGATAACATTGTTATGGGGCAAACCCCAAATAGACCTGTTCGCTACAAAACAAAACAAACAAGTCCACAAATTCGCATCTCGGTCCCGTGCAGATCACCCGGACATTCTAGATGCTCTTCAAACACCATGGCAATTCAAGCTGGCGTATGCTTTCCCTCCGATAATTCTGCTTCCACAAGTAATACGGAAAATCAGGGAAGAGCAGGCCAGGATAATACTAATAGCGCCATTCTGGCCCAAGAGACCATGGTTCTCGTGCCTGCGGTCGATGTCGGTGACGGATCCTTGGGTCCTTCCCTCAATCCCAAACCTTCTCTCCCAGGGACCTTTCTTCCACCCTCAGGTGGACAGCCTCCACCTGACGGCCTGGAATTTGAAAGGCAGATATTAAATTCCAGGGGGTTTTCAAAGGGCCTAATTGATACACTCCTGCTTAGCAGGAAACCATCTACAACAAAAATTTACACCAAAGTATGGAAGAAGTTTCTTCAGTTCCATACTAGTTCAAACCCCTCTGAAGTCCCAATAAAATCTGTACTAGAATTTCTGCAGAAAGGGAAAGAGTTAGGTCTGTCAGTTAACACACTAAAGGTCCAGGTGTCCGCTCTGGGTGCCCTCTATGGCCATAATATTGCTGGTAATAAATGGGTATCCCGCTTCATCACGGCCTGTGAACGAGTTACTCCTATCCACATACCTAGAGTAGCTCCGTGGGATCTAAACCTAGTCTTAGACTCTCTAACAGAATCTCCGTTTGAGCCTATAGACACAGCATCTTTAAAACACTTGTCGTTAAAAACAGCCTTCTTAGTAGCCTTAACATCGGCTAGAAGAGTCAGCGACATTCAGGCCTTGTCGATAGATCAACCTTACCTTCTCACATTTCATGACAGACTAATCTTAAAACCGGACCCCCTATACCTTCCTAAGGTAGCAGGGAAGTTCCACAGGTCACAGGAGATACATCTTCCTACTTTCTTTAAAGACCCCTCTACTCCTGAAGAACAAAAATTCCATACTCTAGACGTCAGGAGAGTAGTTTTGCAATATATTGAGAAAACTAGTAGTTGGAGGCAGAGTAGGGCTCTGTTCATATCCTTCCAGGGCAAAAAGAAAGGATATGGAGTCACAAGAGCAACATTATCCAGGTGGATAAGAGACGCTATCCGGTTGGCCTATTCCATGAAAAATGAAGAACCTCCGGAGGGCATCAAAGCACACTCCACCAGAGCCATGGCTTCTTCCTGGGCTGAAAAAGGGAACGTGCCAATCGAAGATATATGTAAGGCTGCAACTTGGTTGGCTCCTTCCACTTTCTATAATCACTACAGGCTCGACCTGTCTTCCGACTCTGACCTACACTTTGGCAGGACTATCCTCAGCACGGTGGTCCCCCCCTAGGTGTTGGTCTCTGGAAATCTCTCCAGTGGGTGCTGTCATGGCGAAGGGTAAATAGCCGGATTACTTACGGTAATGCTCTTTTAATGAGTCCATGACAGCACCCAGTCACATCCCTCTCTAATAAAAGCCAATGTAATTACTTCTATGAAGTTTATATTCTGATGATACATTGTGATGATTGACTAACACTGGCGGTCCTCCGGGTACTCTGAAATTAAACTGAGGAGGAGAGGGGGACCGCCCCCTTTTATGTCTCTGTAGGTTTCCTGTTCCTTGGGGCGGATCCCTATCTCTCCAGTGGGTGCTGTCATGGACTCATTAAAAGAGCATTACCGTAAGTAATCCGGCTATTCGCGCTGGATTCGATCGGCAATTTCAGAATCGTACCGTGTTCATGAGGCACGTCCTCCCCCGGGGGTGCAAGCTCACTCCACCAGAGCTGTCGGAGCTTCTTGGGCTGTTCGCCACCAGGCCTCCGCCTTACAAGTTTGCAAGGCCGCAATCTGGTCGTCTTTGCACACGTTTACGAGGTTCTATCGGGTTCATACCCAAGCCTCGTCCGATGCAGGTCTTGGTAGGAAGGTACTGCAGGCGGCGGTCGCACACCGGCCGACCTGAGACCTTTTCTCTTTTCCTTTCTACCCACCCTTTTCCGGGACTGCTTTTGGACGTCCCATGGATGTCCTGTGTCCCCCAATGAAGCGATAAAGAAAGAGGGATTTTTGGTACTTAATGTAAAATCTCTTTCTTGGAGCCTTCATTGGGGGACACAGCACCCTCCCTACTGGTTTGTTCTGGTACTGTTTGGGGCCTGGAGACCCTAGTTGAGTTGGTACTTTTACTGTTATGAGTTCTGTCGCTTCTCCTACTGCTTTTTGCACTAACTGAGGTGCTTGGTGCCTGTCGGTGGGTGTATACTGCCGGGGAGGAGCTACGCCTTTTTCCTTTTTGGCATAGTGTCAGCCTCCTAGCAGCAGCAGCATACACCCCATGGTTGTCCTGTGTCCCCCAATGAAGGCTCCAAGAAAGAGATTTTACGGTAAGTACCAAAAATCCTTCTTTTGTCACCCTGTCAGATAAGGAGAAAATCATCTATGTAACGACCATACCACTTTATATAATCAAGATAAAGGTTGATGGTTACATACAGACAATTCTCCCACCAGACATAGAGATTGGCCAATGAGGAGAAGAATTTGGCTCCTTTTCCCTGTCCTTGTCTGCATCGCTCCTTATCCCCATCCTTGTATGCATGGCTCCTTATTCCCATCCTTGTATGCATTGCCCCCATGAGAAAAGCATAAAAAAAAATCCTACTTCCCTGCGCGTCCTCACAGCATCTTGTTCTGGTGCAAGCAGCTCCTGCGGTCGAGTGATCACGTGTTCCCGATCATTAAGGTAATGAATATTCACCTCTCTCTATGCCTATGGGAGTGGAGAGAGGTGAATATTCATTACCTTAACCTTAATGGGCAGGCACACATGAGAGCCCGGAAGCTGCTTTGACTGTTGCTGACACTGTGCGCACACTATAAGAGAAACGAATGTTCACTGCAAGTGCAGTGAATATTCATTTCTTTTTAGCAGCGAGGACAGGCTTTAGCCGCAGCAGCTGGCTTCTACCTCCTGTCCCCCTCCCCCTCCCTCTTCTGGGACAATGACTAGTGTATAAGCCGAGGGGGGCATTTTCAGCACACGAGTATAAGGTAATTGATGAACTAATGTTTCTTAGTGCCAGTTCTTTACTGAGGTGATTGGTTAGAGTGTGACCAATGCATTATTAAAATGCTTATTGCCAGCATTTTTCTGTTGCCATTCCCAAGAACTGAGCGATTATACTTATTATATACTCAGCTTTCCCAGTCTTCAGAATGATGAGTATTGTGTATGCCTTATAGATTGTAGGCTTGTGATTGGGGCTGTCACTCCTGTAACTGTTGAACTACTGTATGTTATTTTGTGTTATCTTTGTCTTTAGATGTCCCTGCTTAATTGTAAAAATCATGGCCGAAAGTATTGGCACAATTGAAATTAGTCCACAAAATTAAGTTCCGTATTTTTCGGAAGGTAAGTCCTCCCCCGGCCCCAAATTTGAGAGGAAAATAAGGATGTGTCTTATCTGAATGAAGTTTACTGGGGAAGGTGGTTGGCTGCGACGCAGCGTGGTCACAGGAGGCAGGGTTGCTGCTGCAGGAAGCTGTCAGCGGCAATAGGAATGGGGCGATGCTGCTGGCCCCAGGCTGGGAGGGAGGGGATGTTAGGCGGTGGCGGGTTCCGGGCTTTCACAAAATGTTGGCGGAGTCCCCATACTTCCCATTCTTTTCACTGCGGTGGACTTCAGGGAACTTGTCTGCCGGAGACTAGCTTGAATTTCTTTGGAACTTGATTCTGGCTGTTTATCCACCATCCGGACTGTCCTGCGGTGCAACCTTTCTTCCATTTTACTCTGCCGTCTATGTCCAGGGAGATAAGCTACAGTGACATGGGTTGTAAACTTCTTCATTATGTTGCACACCGTGGACAAAGGAACATCAAGATGTCTGGAGATGGACATGTAACCTTGAGATTGTTGATTTTGTTCAACAATTTTGGTCTTTAGATCTATTCTCCTCTTCCTGTTCTCCATGCTTAGTGTGCCACACACAGACAAACAATGCAAATATTGAGTTAACTTCTCTTTTTATCTGGCTTCAGGTGTGATTTTCATATTGCCCACACCTGATACTTGTCACAGGTGAGTTTGAACGAGCATCACATGCTTGAAACAGAGTTGTTTACTCATAATTTTGGAAAGGAAATGAACGTGTAGAACAAAACATGTAATTGCAATAATTTTCTGGGAAAAATACTTCATTTTCTAGAATAATTTCAAGGGTGTCAACACTTTCGGCTATGACTGTATAAATAAAAGTATTAAATAAAATTATGTTTTAGATACAGTCCTTTGTATATATTGGGCAGAGAACAATGAAGTATGGAACACAGGATTTCCAGCATGGTTTTCAGTTGTTTGCAAGTCAGATGTCCTAAAGTACATATTCCCTTTATTCAAATAAGATTAAAAATATTGGGATTTTGACAGATATAAAGGTAATCACTGCAGATCTTCACTGAAGCATCACTTGCTTCAATGCGAGTTGTCTTGGATTATGAGGCTTAATGCCTTACAACCTCATGGCTTATATGATTTAGCATTTCTGTGAGAAGTAGTCCAAGTCAAGTTATTAGAATTATCCTGACTACACACAGAACATTATTTTAAAGGGAACCTGTCCGGTAACGCTATTAACCTTCAGATATAGGGTTCATTTGTGAGTTATTAGCGTTATGAAGGTGCCACTCTGCTTGTATAAAGGTGCAGCACCCAGGAGAACATGGAGATCCTTTCTACTGGGAGCTGCCATCATTCAGTCATGGTGGTGTGCCCAGACAGATTGGTCATGGCTGTCATCAGTGAGGGCGGTGGCTGTAAGCATGCCTCGGCAGCACGCTCAGCAGTGATGCATTACTGACCCAGCTGTGTACCAGTGCCGGGGCATTGTTCGAGCTGCCGTTCTCGGTGTTGAGTGGTGTTAGTAGCCACACTGGCTCACCAGAAAGCCGCAGCTCCCAGGAGAAATAATGTTCTCCCGGGTGGCACACTTTCAGTACTGCAGCCAGAAACCTTCGTAACACTATTAACCTGCAGATTAAACCTATATCTGCAGCTTTGTATCGTTATTGGACCTGACAGGTTCCCTTTAACCCCTTCAGGACATATGACGTAAACTTGCATCATGTTATGTCCCTGCCATTGACACAGGCTCGCTAGCTGATTCAATCTTCCATCATGTACCTCTAACAGCCATGTGTGGAGTGGAGCTCCATCTGCAGTTGTTAAATTCCATTGTCAATCTGACACCGGCATTCCACGCTCCCATGGCATCGCAGAGCGCTTATGGGATATTATGACAGTCGGGGGACTGAAGAAGAACACCGTGCCTGTCATTACAACTCTCCTGTGAAAGTCAGTCAGTGATACTACATCTGATTACATCTGTCCTTTTGACTTTTTTTTTGTGGGTTGAACAAGTAAAAGTAAATGGTAATAGGGGAGCTGCTATACAGAATTACCCTTTACACAATGCTCCATCAGTAAAGACCATTAAAATTCTCACAAAATAGAGACCTCAATTTCTGGGACCATATATTGGATTTAAAAAAAAAAAAAAAAAACATTGGGGAGTTGTGGGAATATGAGCAAAAACGGACACTTTTGAACTGGTGACACATTCTCTTTAAATAGGATCACTCAGTAGTAGTAGAGCAGCAGATGTCTCAGCTGTAAGGGTATATTCACATGCACAGAAATTTCTTGACTGAAAATTTATTTTTCAATGAGGTTGTTTTGGCCACAAATACACCGTTGAGGGCACATGTTGGACTCGGACAAAATTGGTGGGGAAACGCCAAAAGTCTCAACATTTTTGGGCAACTCTGTGCTGTGCCTTTTAAAAAGTGCTTTATGTTATAGGCCCCAATTCATCATTGATATTTCTCCAGTTTTCTGGAGTAATTTGTTTTTTATTAGTGGCTTTAGTATTTGTGCCTTAATATTTATAAGTTTTGTGTAATTTTTTAAAATGGGCCTTTTTGAATAATGTAAAACGTGTATATATACATTTTTGTTTGTCTGCAACTGGTTTGCTTATCTAGATGTATATAGACAAATTCATGAAATTTGCATTTTTTTTTGGTGCATCTTACTTCAGTTGCACCTAATTCGCTACCCGTTCTGCATTTTGATTACCGTTATTTGGTGCAGAAAAACCTCAGAGAATAACGCAAGTCAAAAAAATGACTTAAAAATAAAAAAATCATCAGATGGAGACCCACAGATTGGTGCACGTACCATTCACATCAATGTGGATGGTTGTGACAAGTCTGCTTCGTATGACTATACCATAAAAGTTCTATAATGCTTCAGCTTGTCACTTAGATATGTCAGAGCTGAATAGATTTATGTAGCTCTTTTTATCTATAGGTTGCATATGCAGATAAAAGATGCCATTATGATCCCAGCACTAGTCATAAGGACATGTGATTTAATTCCGACAACTCATTCTTTGCTTTGGCAGGAGGGGCTGGTAGTCTGAACCACTCCATGTAGACCGAGCTGACACTTGCAATGGCTCAATAAGTATTTAGTTTCCAGCCGGTAGCAGTGTATTAATTAGCATATGAAGGGGGGGGCACAAACGGATTTAACTTTTTTTTTAATTGTATGTTCTTAAAACACAACTTTTATAAAGTATATTGTATCCACAGTTCCTACTTCTCAGTGTGCAGTATGAAAATGTTTTACCGTTATGTTTATTTAGACTAGAGTTAAGCAAAAAGATTTGCAGGTCTGGCGTCCATGTTATTATATGCAACCGAAGAAAGGTCCTCTGAATTTCCTCTGATAGCACTTGTATGCCAATATCCTGGGTGCCTCTTGTGATTATTGGGCTCCCATGATGTCGCAGTGCAAGTAATGACATTGTGTGAGGTCTAGTAGTCACAAGAAATTCCTCGGAGAAGTTTGCAAGACCCTGGTCCAGCTGCCACAGTTTACAAATGTAGATGCTGGGCCAGGGTAAAGTGAATCTTTTTGCTCAATTCTATTGTGGACTAGTGAAATTTTAAGGAGTTGAACAAAAAAAGAAATTCCTGGAGTTAAGGCCTAATGGAGTGTCTGATGGGCTGTCATCTACTGGTTAAATATTGTAGGATGAGAGAAAATGGCCCCATCATTTTCTCACGGTGCTAGCGGAGATCTGACTGAGGTCACTGCAGTTCAGCCTGACTGGGAACGCAGCCTCAGTGACTAGAGGTAACCTCAATGACGTCACCGCCGATCACTGAGGCTGCGCTCTCAGCAGTTAAGTCACCAATGGTTCTCAGCCTGGACGGTCGAAACTTGGCACCGTCCAGGTTGAAAACTGTTTATCCCCCAGACATCGATTACGGCATGGGACAGAACAATTGACAGGTGAGGGATATTGTTGTTTCTTATTTTTGTTTTATTACAGGAGACGAGGGATTCATTGGAATTAGGCGTTAGGTGAGTATAACTGTGTTTCTTGTTTTTTAAATAAAACAAAACGCTCTTTTACTTTTTTATTTCAAATAAGACTTTATTCTGGCTGTGTTTATTTACCATACAAATATAGGAATAGTAATGGATAGGGGTTTTATAGACGTCTCTCCATTACTAAGCCGTGAGCTTGATTTCACTGAACAATACAAAGGTGACATCAACCCCACAAATATTAACTCCCACTTGCCACCGCTACAGGGCAAGTGGAAAGAGCCAGGCAAAGCACCAGAATTAACTCATCTAATATATGTGCCTTTTCTGGGCAGCTGCAGGCTGCTATTTTTAGGCTGGGGGGCAATATCCATGGCCCCATACCAGCCTGACAACACCAGCCCCCCAGCTTTCTGCTTTAGCGAGGCTGGTTGTGAAAAATGGGGGGGACCCCACACAGTTTTTATTTATTTAAATGATTAAAAAATACGGCATGGGGACCCTTTTATTCTTGATAACTAGCCTTGTTGAGGCTGACAGCTGAGGGTTGCAGCCCTCATCTGTGAGTTTTGCCTGGCTGTTATCAAAAATTCAATAGAACCCACACCGTTTTTTGTTTTTTTTTAATTATTTATTTACAGCACAGGAACTGGCTATTGTATACACCGATCAGCCACCCTGCTCTCGTTATTAGCGGCAGCAGACATCGCATGATGTGAACAGTAGTCCCATCAGCTGACACCAGTGACCGGAGGTAAACTTTATACCTCCGATCACAGCTGAGCACTCACGCTGTCTTTTGACAGGCGGGGATGATTTCACCACCAATCAGAAGCGGTGTTTGCCACGCTGTCATGCACATGACAGCGTGGCAAACACTGGATGTTCGGGCCCCCCATTCAAGTGAATCAGGTTTGGGTACTGTTATGGTACCGAACCCAAACTTTTTGTAACTGTTTGGCTGAACCCGAACATCCAGGTGTCCGCCCATCTCTATATGGAATCTTCCACCCAGGGTTCTGTCTAAACCATGTATTTCAAAGATTTCACATATACAGAAACCCCGGTGGTACTTGCTCAGCGTAGAGCGCAGGACAAATGTGAGCCGAGCCTTACTGTGATCTTTTTGAGATAGATCAACAGCAGGTTTTAGTTTTTATGTCGTTCACTGTGCAGAATAAGTGATGAGACTGTATTCTTCGGGCCGGTGCAATTACAGCGATACCAGATTCTATCTTTATTTTTTTCGTTTAGCTGCTATCACCCACTAAACTTTTTTTTTTTACGCCGTATTTTGAGAACTATAATTCTCTGCTGACAGTCATGTGAGGCTTTGTTTTTTGCAGGACGAGTGGACATTTTTGTTGGTACCATTTTCGGTCACAATATTTTTTTTCGTCGCTTTTATTCCGTTTTTTTTTTTTTTTTTTTTTTATATATATGCCATTCACCATATGGTAAAAGTGATACACAGCTTGATTCTTTGGCTTTCAGCGATACCACAGTCATATCATTTTTTTTTTGTTTTGCCACTTTTACACAAAAACTATTTTATAGAAAAAAGGATTGTTTTTGCATTGCTTTATTCTGAGAGCTATAACATTTTGTTTTTGTGCTGATGGACATCAGATTTCTAATTCGATGTTTCAATTAAAAGTTTTTACTGGGCTTCAATTCTGATTTCGTCCACCCTAATCATAGATCGCCTTCATACAGCTTCTGCTAAGGAGACTCAAACAGTGTCTGAAAGCAAAGGAAGCATGTTTAAAAGGACTGCCCTACAAAGAAATGATGACTATCCGCACCTCGCCACCCTGCCTGACATCTCTATTCCATCACAGGGATCACGTGCCAATTCTGTTGCTTTGCCCAGCTCTTTTTACTTGCCCTGTAGCAGTGGCAAGTGGGGTTCATATGTGTGATGTTGAGGGTTGCAGCTCCAAGCTGTCAGATTTGCCTGGCTGATTAACAAAAATACAGTGGAACCTTTGTTTTTGTTTTTTAAATTATTTATTTAGAGCGCAGTCGCTGGCTGATGAATACTCCCAACAGGCATAGGCTGATGGGAGCAGTAATCTTATCAGCCGACGCCAGTGACCAGAGGAAAAGTTTATACCTCCGATCACAGCTGTGGGCTCACGCTGTCTGACCGGCAGTAATGCTTTCATGCAAACACTGGATGTTCGGACCCCCCTTCATTCAAGGATATGGAGTTCGGTACTGTTCTGGTACCCAAACCCTAATTTTTTTTTTAACTGTTTGGCCGAACCCTCTGGACCTGACCAGTGGTCCACCCTTCTCTATACAAAAGTTATAGGAGATGTATCATGTCAATTACCAGCTTGATGCTGGGATGCATAAGGACATGGGCTGCCAGCTGATTCAGTTCCTTTAAGCATGTTACATGTGGCCTCTTCTTTTAGAGGTGAACAGCAAGCATGACACAGAGAGAGCACATGGCCTTGCACAAGCATTTATTCCTTTAGTTAGTCACACCCTTTTTGCCCCCAGGAGGGGTCTTATCCCCCTCTCTTGGGTGTTTGAAGCTAAAATTCCCAAAACCCATGGAGGATCATAACTTCCTAACGGAAGGTCATAGGGCAGCGGTTGTGGCACTATGGGATCCATCCGGGCCCTCATTATGCTTGTAGACCAAATACGGCTTCCCTACCTCACTTTTACTAGCCGTTCTGCTGCCTGGGGTGCTAGAATGGGTCCATCTGGACAGAGAAGGTGCTGGGCCCGTTCCAGAGATCTCGAAAATGTAACCGGTGTACAGCTAGGATGTATGATGATTCCATATTCTCATTAAATCTGTTTAGGAAATTTCCAACTGAATTGATCATTTACACAAGATGACCCCTTGTGGATACTAGCTAGGGTAGTGGGGGGGTGAGTGTTCACTTTGAAGCAGAGAACGCTGGACTACCTGCTGAGCCGGGTGTTCTGTTACAGCTACACATACTGAAGGAGGACTGTAGTAAGCTGCCAGTAAATCCCCCCCCCCCCTATATTTTTCACAGTAGTTAATACATGAATGATTATTCTGTATTGGTAACTGAAAGGTATAGATCAGCGCCCTTGGCATCTAGAATTTTAATGGTACCCGCAGATTGGGCAGCATATATGTGCCAACAGATACACTAACTGATGACTGCTATATTCATCCTCTGATAGAAGTTGAATTCCAGTCCCGTCCACTGAAGAGCTCTGCTGAACAAGTTTCCTTCAAATCTTCCGCAATCCCCACTACAAATTGCCTGATGTAATGATGGAGCGTGGCGTTTAGATCTAGCTTTGTTTTGCATAAATATATAGAAAGGCCAGAAACTTCAAAGCAATCAGAGATCAGTCATTGTGCAGGGTGTCTCATTAGTAGGGTTTAGTTTAGCAGAAAGTACAATTTACCGATCAATAAGACTTATTAGCTTAGACTGCTTACTTCATACTTTGATCTTTTACTTCCCACAGATTTGTGTATGCGAGATTAGACTCAGAGAAGCTCGTTACTCTTTAATCATTAAGATACTGCATAAAGTGGTAGGAAGTTTTTTCAGTTGTATTTTAATGGTATTCATCATGTTTTAAGTTGTGAGGTCATTTCGTAGGATAGGTCCACAAGTTGTGTAGTTGTCATGCTATTTTTAAAGATCCAGATTCTTAAATTGAATAGATCCACACTTTCTTTTTTTCTTTTTATAGGTGCTGCCTGCAGTAAAGCTCCAGGATTCACTGAATTTCACTACTCTGTATATAAACCGGGTTGCTCTCAGCCTCTGGAAGAGATGGTGGACTGTCTGTAGTTGAAAGAGACTGTTCACAGTAATGCTGTTGTACAATTTCACTCTCCATGTACTGTATATGTGTTTTGGAACAGACCACTAATAAAATTCCTTTCATTCAGCAGCCAATATTACTTTCTTCTTTCAGCATATAACTGCATCATAATGCAGCATTTGAGAATACTAATGGACTACACCAGATAATTGAAATCACCATATTGTATGTAGTGTTCTTGTGCACACTTGAGGCCTAGTGGAAAAAATTACACATTACTGGGCAACAATCCCAGAGGCTCTGAGGCAGGGGTGGGATTCAGCCGGTACGGGGCAGCCGTTTACTAAAATTTCTATCTGCCAGCGTTCCGGTAATTGAAAATGCCATTTTCAATTACCGGAACGCTGGCAGATAGAAATTTTCAAAATGATTACCACTGGCAGTGGCGTAGGAAGGGGGGGGCGGGCCGCCCCGGGCGGCACAATGCGGGGGGGCGGCACAATACGGGGGGCGGGTCGCCGGCGGCGCAGAATTTACCTGTCCGCATCTGGGCTTCAGAAAAATGGCCGCCGCGATCTCTATCTGCGCATGCGCGGCCATTTTCCTGAAGCCCCGGTCAGCAGAGCACTCCACCTGCGCACGCGCGGCCTCAGGAAGATGGCCGCCCCCACCGATAACCAGAGAGAGCAGGATCGCGGTCAGGTAAGCAGAACTTTTTTTTTTTTTTTTTTTTTTATTGAGAGCGGCGATCGGGGGGGCCCAGGGCAGAAAGCTGGAAACAGGGGGTCAGAAAGCTGGACACAGGGGGTCAGAAAGCTGGACGCTGGGGCAGAACGATGAACGCTGGGGCTGAAAGCTGGACGCTGGGGCTGAAAGCTGGACGCTGGGGCAGAAAGCTGGACACTGGGGTCAGAACGCTGGACGCTGGGGCAGAACGCTGGGGCAGAACGCTGGACACTGGGGCAGAAAGCTGGACACTGGGGCAGAAAGCTGGACACTGGGGCAGAAAGCTGGACACGGGGCAGAAAGCTGGACACGGGGGCAGAAAGCTGGACACGGGCAGAAAGCTGGACACGGGCAGAAAGCTGGACACGGGTCAGAACGATGGACGCTGGGGCAGAACGATGGACGCTGGGGCAGAAAGCTGGACACAGGGGGGCAGAAAGCTGGACACAGGGGGGCAGAAAGCTGGACACAGGGGGGCAGAAAGCTGGACGCTGGGGGGCAGAAAGCTGGACGCTGGGGCAGAAAGCTGGACGCTGGGGCAGAAAGCTGGACGCTGGGGCAGAAAGCTGGACGCTGGGGCAGAACGCTGGACGCTGGGGCAGAACGCTGGACGCTGGGGCAGAACGCTGGACGCTGGGGCAGAACGCTGGACGCTGGGGCAGAACGCTGGACGCTGGGGCAGAACGCTGGACGCTGGGGCAGAACGCTGGACGCTGGGGGGCAGAATGGAGAAACGGGGCAGGATGACAGACATGGCGGCATGACTGGAGACAGATGGGGCAGGATGGATACGATGGAGACAGATGGGGCAGGATGGGAAGATCATATGGGGCAGGATGGATACTCATTAGGGCAGGATGGGAGAACATATGGCTGACGCCAGGAATGAGACACACGGGCTAGGATGGCGAATATTATTACCATAGGGGGCTAATTAAGGGATATTATTACTGCAGTGATGTATTTATTTTATTTTTTTGAGTACACTGTTTTAAATGGAGGGGCGGTCCTATTACTGTGTACAGTGACACTATGTCGCCTTCTTCGTGTGGTGTAATGTAAAAGTTGGGAAAATTAAGTAATGTGTTCTGCAAGTGGAACTCGAGATAACTGTGTTATTTCCTGCAGAGACGAGTCCTGGCTGGATGAAGTGATGGCGGTCTGTGCGGGATGAAAGATGAAGGACTTCACCTAGAGACATCACTGGTGAGTCAGTGTGTTACCTATACACTGACACTATACACTGTATACTATATACAGAGCTCCTGTGTATAATGTCACTGGTGATCACTGTATTACCCATACACTATATACAGAGCTCCTGTGTATAATGTCACTGGTGATCACTGGATTACCTGTACACAGACACTGCATACTAAGTACAGATCTCCTGTGTATAATGGCACTTATGGTGATAGTATTGTGGGTTTTTTTTTAATTATTGATCAGTACTATAGTATTCAGTCACTATGTGGTGGTAATATGTGGTCTGGTCATGATGTTTTGGTATTTGTTCCTTGTATTTGATATTATTCGATCACTGTGGTGGTAATATGTCATCTGGTCATGGTGTGGCGGTATTTGTGCCTTGTAGATAGTATTATAGAGGGGGGGGGCGCCCTGTAGCCTCCCCCTGGGCCCTGCAGCCCCAAGTCCCCACCAGCCTCCCCCTGGGCCCTGCAGCCCTCTAGCCTCCCCCTGGGCCCTGCAGCCCCAAGTCCCCACTAGCCTCCCCCTGGGCCCTGCAGCCCTGTAGCCTCCCCCTGGGCCCTGCAGCCCCAAGTCCCCACCAGCCTCCCCCTGGGCCCTGCAGCCCTCTAGCCTCCCCCTGGGCCCTGCAGCCCCAAGTCCCCACTAGCCTCCCGCTGGACTCTGTAGCCTCCCTCCTGGGCCCTGCAGCACCCAGTCCCCACTAGCCTCCTCCTTTGCCCTGCAGACCTCTAGCCTTCCCTGGGCCCTGTTGGATGTGGCAGCCAGTCATGGACTATATAGGAGGGAGAAGCTGATGTGTATATGACACGATCGTGTTCATATAGACATCACAGTGCCCCTAACACTTTCTCTCTTATTTTTAGCTACCAGCTGAAGCTGCTGGCTAGAAACACAGTGGATGCCACGTTGACATCATGGAAGACTCCTCAAGGTTTGTTTGGTCCTTGAATAATGTATAGAGAAATGCAGAGCTGTAGTACACAACCCGTATAACACCCCTCTCCCATATACAGTATCAGCGCCCTGTTCTTTGGTGCTAGCATTCTTAGAATTATAAAATTGTAGAGTTGGAAGGGACCTCAAGGGCCATCGGGTCCAACCCCCTGCGAATGCAGGTTTACCTAAGGGCAGGCGCACACGGACGATTTTGCTGCGATTATACGGTGCGTATAATCGCAGCAAAGCGGCTGTCAAACCTGCCCTGCGAGCGGGTCTGAGAGTGCTGGAGGGAGCGCATACCTGCGCTCCTGTTCAAAGCCCGGAGTCGACCGCAAGTGTCCTGAACGGGACTCAAATAGGCAGCATCGCGCTGCCTCTCTGAGTCCCGTTTAGGACACCTGCGGTCGGGGCGGGCTCTGTAACAGGAATGACTTTAATACCGTATGTCACAACGTATTCTTGTCATTAAGGGAGACAAACTGCTTCCAAAAATATGAATCGTGCCACTGGGCGTGGCTTATTAGTATGGGCGGGGTTATTGAAAATGGGCGTGGCCAAAATTCCGGCCGCCGCGACTTAGAGGACCTGTTGTTAAAAATTTGAATCCCACCCCTGCTCTGAGGTAAAATAAAAGAAATGCCCAAGAAGCAGCATATTTTTGAAAACTACACTCATCAGGGCATTTATCAATGTGTTCGAGCATTTTGACCACACATGTTAAACTGTTAACCTGCTCTGCTGTGAATGGCAATGCCATAAATGTGATCATAAACTGTTGTTTAGGATGTCATGGAATGACTGCCATGTGCCTTTGTTGTATTTCTACTTTGGATGTTACTGCCATGTGGATTACATCAGGGTATGAGAGGTGGCACAGACAGATAACACTATAACAAATTTTTATTTATTTTTTGTTCCTGGGTACAAAGTGTGTTTTCCTAACCCGTTATACCTAAAACAAACAGAAAATAGTTTGCTTCTGTGATCAGGACAAGTTTCTAGGAACTTTTAGAACTTTCTAAAACATTCTCGGACTGTTCAATAGTAGTCATATAAGTATAAAAGCACAGGTGACTCGAACCAACATTACGGTTTATGTTATTGCTGAGTAAGAGAATAACGAATCGTAGTTAAAGAGCAATTATTTGTTTTAGATGGCATCAAGAGGTTGTTTGCGCCCAGCAGATGCATTTTGCTATGTGTGTGGACAATTTATAAAGACAAGAGCGAGGAAGTCTTCCTTGAAAGCATGTCGTATGATGTGCCAGGCCTACAAGGCATATTTCGGCATGCCTGTCGGGGATCAAGACAAGTCCTGGGCACCTCATTTCTCATGCAAATATTGCAAGAAAACTCTTGAAGGTAAGGTGAACAATTGCAGCTCGTTTAGATGACAGTGTTTTATTTTGTAGAATTTCAATTATTTAGATCTAGTACCGTTGCAATTGACAAAATTTTCACATATGTCAATGCACTATAGTAAAATATGTATTAAGTAATGTGTAAAATTTCCGGCTTTTAAATTTATATAATTAATTAAATCTGCTATGTTACATGTTGGTACAGGGGAGAAAAGAGAGCCATGAAGTTTGCTATCCCACGAATTTGGCGGCAGCCAACCGACCACTCGAGCAACTGCTACTTCTGCATGGTGGATCCTGCCAAACATTGCACAGGCAAGAATGTGCCTCAAATCGTTTATCCAGACATTCCTTCTTCCATTGCTCCAGTACCACACTGCCCCAAGCTGCCTGTTCCAACTCCCCCAAAGAAGGACCAGCCATCTTCAGGAAAAAGCTGCAAGTCAGACAGTGAGGAAGATATTGGGGATCAAGATTACGTTTTCACAGATGCGGTTGAGAAGAGAAGGCCAAACTTTCCTAACCAGAAAGACATCAACGATCTGATCAGAGACCTTCGTCTTACCAAGTCCAATGCTGAGCTTCTGACATCCAGGTTCAAGCAGCTGAACTTGTTGGATGAAAGTGTGCAAGTCACAGATCAGAGAAAGCGTCACCAAACATTTTCCAACTTCTTCAGTCGGGAAGGTGGGTTGTGCTTCTGTAACAATGTGGCCTGTCTTTTTGAGGCTATAGGTATCACCTGTAACTCGAGTGAATGGTGGCTATTCATGGACAGTTCATCCCGGAGCCTCAAAGCCGTGCTGCTTCACAACGGAAACAACTACCCTTCTCTCCCTATGGCTCACTCTGTGTATCTCAAAGAAGTGTCAAGATGTTGCTGAGTGCTTTGAAGTATAACGACTATGGATGGGAGGTCATCGGAGACTTCAAGGCGGTTTCACAAAATTTCCTTGTTTCCTTTGCCTCTGGGAGAGCCGTGACACAAAGGGCATTATCACAGAAAGGACAGGCCACAGCAGACTGAGTTCTCTGTGGGAAAGAGCTGATGCCACCACTGCACATCAAGTTAGGCCTCATCAAGCAATTTGTCACGGCTCTTGACAAGGAGTCCGCAGCTTTCAAGTACCTCTAAGATCTCTTTCCAAAGCTGTCCGAGGCAAAAGTCAAGGCTGGTATCTTCGTCGGACCGCAGATCAAGATCATAGAATGTGACGAGTTCGCCAACCTGCTGAACAGAACGGAGAAAGGGGCTTGGAACAGTTTCGTTGCAGTGGTTCATGGCTTACTGGGTAATTATAAGGCTGAAAACTATGTGCAGTTGGTTCAGACTTTCATAAAGAATTATACCATAATGGGATGCAGAATGTCTCTCAAAAGTTCATATCCTTGAAGCTCATCTTGACAAGTTCAAGGAGAACGTGGGAGCTTAGAGGAGCAGGGAGAGCGCTTTCATCAAGATATATTGAACTTCGAACGTCGTTACCAAGGACAGTATAACGAAAACATGATGAGGAACTACATTTGGGGGCTTCTTCGAGAAAGCGATTTGCAGTACTCGCAAATCTAGAAATACTACTCATTTCTGAATCTTTTGGAGTGATTTGACTGTCTGTCTATTTACCATGTAAGTGTTGTTTTTTGTCAGACCACATGAACGAAAATATATTAATTTCCTTTTTTTGTCACAATAAATACAAAATTTTTCTGGCCTGTGGTCATAAAATCAAAGTTTGTGCTGCATGTAATCGTTTTTCCAGTCTTTAAACATAAGCAGTTGAAATTTTACACTTGGAAGCCAGGAACAAAAATTGTGTTATGTGGTGTAATCAATAGACCTGTGGCAGCTATACCTTGACCACTACCTTGGATGGTAGTGATGTGCAGTGCCATGGGCATCTGCTGCTTCACATGTCTTCTGCTGAAAGGCCTCAGCCTGGGTCCTCCACTGAGTCACCAAATCCAATGTTCATCTCACTGCTAAGGTGGATCCCTTTTATGCACAGACAAATCAAAGACTCAAGTGATTAATGATGGATGCAGTGGCTGTTGCTCCTTTGATTATAGCTGATGTGCTCCAGTCTTAGAGCTTATCTGAACACTGACTGCAGAGTTTTGGCTACTCAACAATTGTACTATGTTGGCTATAGGCTTTGTGTTTATTTTACTCACTTATATAGCACCGTTATTTCCACAGTACTTCACAGACCTCTTCATTGTCCCCACTGGGTTTCACAATCCAAATTCCCTATCAATATGTACCTGGAGGAACCCTACGTAAACATGGGAGAACATACAAACTCCTTGCAGATGTTGTCCTTGGTGGTATTTGAACCCAGGACCCCAGCACTGCAACGCAACAGTGCCTATCACTGAGCCACGGCACTTCGTTTGACTCCTTCTGACTTCTGCCCTCTAGAGTTTGCCGACTTGGAGAAAAGTTGACCCTGATGCGATATGCTTTTTTGTTCAGTCTTTGCTTATATCTCGTAGTGATCTACAAGGGAATCTGCACCCTCACTACTTAGGCCATTAATCAAATTGTAGAAAGCCGTATTTCTTCTGAGATACTGTGCTGTTACTTTGTGCATAATAGCTGTGCAGTTGTGATGACTTATTTTGACTAATGTACTCCACTTCTCAGCTAGCATTTTCGCAGTATTTGCTTAAATGACCTGAGCAGTGTTGGCTCAGGATAACTAAGGCTACTTTCACACTAGCGTCGTACGACGCACGTCGCAATGCGTCGTTTTGGAAAAAAAACGCATCCTGCAAAATTGCTTGCAGGATGCGTTCTCTCCATAGACTAACATTAGCGACGCATTGCCACACGTCGCAACCGTCGTGCGACGGTTGCGTCAGACTGTCGGCACAAAAAAAGTTGCATGTAACGTTTTTTGGTGCGTCGTGTCCAGCATTTCCGACCGCGCATGCGCGGCCAGAACTCTGCCCCCTCCTCCCTGGAGCTCACAATGGGGCAGCGGATGCGTTGAAAAACTGCATCCGCTGCCGTTGTGCGGCGCTTTCACAGTATGCGTCGGTATGTCGCATTGCGACGTGCGTCGGACAATTTTCTTTTGACTGAGTGAGGAGCCATTTCGCTTTGAGTCTTTGTGCTACCAGTAAGGCTATGTGCACACGTTGTGGCTGTTATGTGGTTTTTTTCGGCGATTTTCCACTGCTTAAACACTTACATTAAGCATCATATCATTTGTAATGCATTCCGCAATTTTTGTGCACATGTTGCTTTTTTTTCCGCGATTAAAAACGCATCGCGGAAAAAAACGCAGCATGTTCATTAATTTTGCGGATTTTTCGCTATATTATTGCATTGGGAACCTCCGGAAAAAAACTCAAAAAATCCGCACAAACGCGTGCGGATTTCCTGCGAAAGTAGTCTGCACACTTTCCTGAACGTGGGCACATAGCCTAACGTGGGAACCCCTTATATTTCCATTAACAGATGACAGACCTGAGTGGAGACTTGCTTTTTTTCTGGTTTGAGTTGAAGCTTTTATTGGGAACATTTTACATAATGATTGGGATCACGTTTATCAGGCGCTTACTTTGGGATTTCTATCTAAATCTTGAGTGACATGATTCAGATGAAACCCCCGAGGGATCCATTCACTATGAGGCAGCAGATTTACTCTGGACTCTGTTCAGCGGTGTCCTTTTCAGAAGTGCATAAAACTGGCCGACGGCACCTTTATGGAATCCTAAAAAGATGGACACCACCGGATCACGGGTCAGATGGCGTCCACAGTGCCTCCATTATAGGGAATCTTCCGCCTGAAGTTCCGTCTGAATCACGTATTTTAGAGATTTACACGAAATCCCCTTTGAAAGTACTCGATGCAGAGTGCAGGATAAATGTGCACCGAGCCTTACTGTGATCTTTGGGAGGCAGAATGAAAAAAGTCAACACCATGGGAAGAATTGGTTTTATTTTTTTTACGCCGTTCCTCGTGCGGTATAAGTGATTAGGCGACTTTATTATTTGGGTCAGTGCGATTACATTTTTATGTATGGCTGCTCTCGCACTAAAAGACGCCTTATTTAAAAAAATAGTTTTCGCATCACCGCATTTTGAGAGCTACGGTATAATTTTTCCATATTTTGGCCCATAGAGTCATGTGTGGGCTTGTGTTTTGTGGGACGAGCTGATGTTTTTATTGGTACCGTTTTCAGGTCCATGAGTTTTTTGATTGCATTCTATTCCGATTTTTGAGAGGCAGAATGAACAAAAACCAGCAATTGTTTTTTTTTTGTGGGTACAGCAGTTTTATTCTTAATTTTTTTTTAGGTTTGGCACTTTTACACAAACTTTTATATAAAAAAATAATAATTTTTGCATTGCTTTATTATGAGAGCTATAACTCTACTTTTCATCTGATGGGGCTATATGGCGGCTTGATTTTTGCCGGGCAACATGACGTTTTCAGCAGTACCATGTTTATTTATATCAGTCTTGTTAATCTTGTTTTACTCAGCGGTATGATGCTAAAAGTTTTTTTTCTTGTGTTTTTTTCATGGTCTTCACTAGTGAGACAGTTTTACAGGTCGGGTCGTTGCGGACGCGGCAATACTAAATGTGTACTTATGTTTTTATACAAATGTATTTATAGATTCAGTATCTTGATTTTTTTAAAAAAATATTTTTACAATTAAATTATTTTTTTTTTACGTTTTGCCACTATGGGACTATCATCCCCATGCTGTACAAACTGTCAGCTCTGCACTGACAGAGAAAGTTGCTGATCATGCACTGCGCATGATCAGCAAGTTTCCTATCTCTGGTGTCACGGATGTCATTACGACATTGGGTCACCATGGCAACGATCGGGACCCTGCGTCACGCTGCGGCGTCTCAGCTCCAAAGGCAGAGGGGCTTTCAGGCTTCTGCCGATGCCCAGAATGCTGCAATCGCAGCATTTCCGGGGTTAAAGTGTCGGGAGTGGTGCATTTCTGCTCCTGGCACTTAGAGCCGGGTGTCAGCTGTCAGAATCAGCTGATGCCTGACGGCAATCGCCTGTGCACGGATGATCGAAATGATGCAAGGATCTGTCCCTGGTCAAATAAGCCCAGGGCACATGCACGGATTATTACATCAGATTAAAGGAAGAAAACTCACTGAGAAGCACCATTCTAGAACATGAGTCAGATTGTAATCTGGTACCCTCAAAGCAAAGTAGAGAGACTGTGATAAGTACAGACTAAGCTTAAGGAAGTTTTAAACAACAAAAAAAAAAAGTATATGGTCCAAAAATCTCTCTCTGAAAATGTTAAGACTGGTAAAATATTGACTGGGATTATGAGAAATCAGGGAAAGCCACAAAATCACTTCTATTACAACCAGGCTGCTATCATTTGAAATATACAGGAAGTATGGGAAGAAGATATTGCCTCCTATTAGAAGTTTTGAATGGTTCCTGGGAGGAGGGAGCGTTGGCTGAGTTGATGATAAAAGGTATAATTGCACTCATACTAAAGGGAAAAACAACCATAATGTAAGAAAGGCATATAGGCCATTTATGCTACTCAACACTAACCTAAAAATATTGGCAATGACATTAAAGAGTTATTTCTAATTTGGTTCATGCTGGCCAGAACAATTTCATACCAGGCCGGAATGGAGTTTTGAATGTATGCTGCCTCTGGAAGTATGCAGTTGTGACAGGGGGATCACCGTTCCATTATGTCACCAATACTTTTGACAGGGTGGAGTGAAGTTGCCTCTGGAGGGTGTTGGTAAGCTTAGGACTTGGTTCTAAAAACATTGGGATGGGTAGTTATTACACCAAAAATCCTCAATCCCATCTATGAAGGCCAAAAAAGCATACAAGAATCAAATACTTATAAAGATGAGGCTTTATAGAAGGATAAACATATGTTTATTAGAACAATTCATTAAAAACAATAATGCAAAAGCATACATAGTGTAATATAAACGGGGAGTACAAATACAGGAAAAAGGTGGGTATACTTGGATATAAAACCTATAATGCTTTGCGATATCTCTTAGAGGACTGTTTAGGTATTAAAGGGAATTTGTCACCCCAAAATTTGAGTATGCCACCGGCATCAGGGGCTTATCTACATCATTCTGTAATGCTGTAGATAAGCCCCTGATGTACCCTGAAAGATAAGAAAAACAGGTTATATTATACTCACCCAGGGGCGGTTCGGGTCCGATGGGTGTCGCGATCCAGGTCCGGTGCCTCCCATCTTCATGCGATGACGTCCTCTTTTCTTCCCGTTGCAGCTCCAGCATACTTTATCTGCCCTGTTGAGGGCAGAGCAAAGTACTGCAGTGTGCAGGTGCAAAGCCTCTCTGACCTTTCCCGGCACCTGCGCACTGCAGTACTTGGCTCTGCCCTCAACAGGGCAGATAAAGTATGCTGGAGCTGCAACGGGAAGAAAAGAAGAGGACGTCATAGCATGAAGATGGGAGGCGCCGGACCTGGATCGCGACACCCATCGGACCCGAACCGGGACCGCCCCTGGGTGAGTATAATCTAACCTGTTTTTCTTTCAGGTTACATCGGGGGCTTATCTACAGCATTACAGAATGCTGTAGATAAGCTCCGGAGGCCGCAGCTCATGCTTGAATTTTGGGGTGACAGATTCCCTTTAAGACAAAATAATTATTCCTACCACATGATTATATGTGTATTTTTGTCTATTATATAATGATATCCTAAATAAGTAAAGGGAATCCGAACAGATTCTACAATCCTTACATCTATAAAGATCTCAGCACAGGAACATTTTTTTTAATCACTATTGTGGAGTTTATTTTCATTCCAAGATCTAGTGAATAAAATAAAGGGGTTTTCCAACAAAGAAAAGTTTAAGTCTCTAATCTCTGTGACTCCATTACACTAACATTTTTGCGCGAAGGAACTGATATGTTGTCTTGATATCAGTAGCAAATTAACTTTTTAACCACATACCCAAACAAAATAGACTCATCAAGTCTGGTAGTGTTCAGAATATTTGACATTAGCAAGTTTATGGATAGGTGCAAAAAGATCTATCATTTACACTGTAAGCTGTTTGAGTACCTGCGGCTGTTAGGCTATCCCCGCATGTGTTGCGGCAGTCTAACATTTGCGAACCATCCAGCCGCGGGGACTCGAACATAGTATTCAAGCACGCCCAGGATACTTGGATAACACGTTAACCGAGCACGATCACCCATCACTAGTGATGGAAAAAACCCTGGATGTTTGCGTTCGACCTAACAGTTAACAAATAACTTCAACTGTTTGCCACGCTGTCATGTGCAAGACAACACGGAAAATACTGCCTCTAATCGACGGTAAAATCATTACTGCTGGTCAGAGAGCCGTGGTTCCCACACTATCAAATGATAGCATGAGCCCGTAGCTGTGATCGGAGGTAAAAAGTTTACCTACGGTTACTGGTGTCAGCTGCTGGGACTATTACCACCAGCAGCCTCTGCCTGCTGCCGCTTATAACTGTGTGAGCAGGCAGCAGCATATGGGAGTGATTATTACCAGGTGCCTGCATTACCCTGCGCAGCAACTCATTCCTCAGGGGTTCTCAGCCAGGATGGTTGCATCTTTGCACCGTCCAGGTTGAAAACTTTATCCCAGACATGGATTACGGCGTGTGACAAAACGACAGACAGGTGAGGGATATGGTTGGGTTTTTTTTTTACAGACCATGGCATCAGTGGAATATGCGTTATACTCTCCTAACTGTGTGCTATTTTTTAATGAGTTTTTTAATTTCAAATAAAAGATGTTATTGTGGCTGTGTGTTTATTACAATAAAACTATAGGATTAGTAATGTGTTATATAGATGCCTCTCCATTACTAAGCCATGGGCTTTTGATGTCACCAAACAATACAAAGGTGACATCAACCCCATAAATATGAACCCCACTTGCCATCGCCAAATGGCAAGTGGGAATAGCCGGGCTTAGTGCCAGAACTGGCACATCTAATAATGTACTTTTTTGAGCTGCTATTTTTTTATTTTTATAAAATGGCCCCTTACCAGCCTGAGAATGCCAGCCACCAGTGGTCTGCTTTAGCTTGGCTGGTTGTCAAAATTGTGGTTTTTTTTAACTATTTAAGTAATAAAAGTGGCTTGGCAGCTGAGGATTGCAGCTGTCAGTTGTGCCTGGCTGGTTATCAAAAATACAAGGGAACCCATGCCATTTAATACTCCCATCAGCTACCGCCTTCTCTTGCTGTTATTAGCAACAACAGCCATAGGCTGATGGGAGTAGTAGTTCCATCAGCCAACGCCAGTGACCAGAGGTAAACTTTTTACCTCTGGTCACAGCTGCGGGCTCACACTGTCATCTGAAGGCGTGAGAACCGCAGCGTTCTTACCGGTGGTATTACCGCCGATCAGAGCCACCAGTATTTCTCATGCTGTGATGCAGATGCCAGCACAAGAAACACCTGGTGTTCGGAGTACGGAACCCGAACAGTAACAAACTTCCTGGTGAAGTCCATGCCTGAACTTTACTGTTTGAGTTCGCCCATCTCTATTCATTGTTATTTTACTTAATAGACAGAACAGCACTGCTAAAGGTTGTATGTTTCTATATTGGTTATTGTGCCATATACTGTACAAGAGAACAATATAGGTGTTTAAACAAGATGTTACCACTGTAGCAAGCTGCAAAATAAAAATGTCTGCTAAAGAAAAAAATATTTTATTCTACATTAACTTGAGAACAAAATGACATTAAGTGTTTTCATGAATTGTGATTAAATGTATATGAGCGCGCCAAGACATTGACACACGCCAGACAGTTACTCTGTGGGTTTTGCCCATTCAAAGAATTTGCATTGCTTGTCTTTGCCAAAAGGACACACATAAAAATTTTTGCCATTGTTTGGACCAAGCTTCAAAACTGTCCTCATGATGCATCTCTTCTCATGGTTGCAGAATGGAAAATGCAGATCAGCCCACTGAAACAAAAGCAGAATCATTTAGGATCTTTAAACTCTTAACACAAGTCAGCTTAAAATTCAATGTGAACTTGTGTCTGAAATCCAAGACTGTCCGCTCTCATTTCTGACATGGGTTACGTCATATTCAACAGATGACTATTGACCCCGTTGCCATTTATTTATATTTTCATCTTTAATTAGTAGCATTAGACTTATTGTGCCTATATTTTTTTTCTACCGCATAAAAATCAAAGAAGAAATGGTTCATTACTTGTTAATGTGGTCAGAGAAAAGCAATTCACATGCACAGAATAAAGGGTTAAGGCTGCTTCAAACGTCTGTGCAAATCGTCCCGAGCACAGACAACAATGCATGGACCGGCCGAGGCTCTCATCACCCGAATGTCACAGCCTCATGGACATATGAAAAGCCATCATGCTTGGGTTGGGAGATCTTAGGCCAGTCCATGCTCTGACATCTTAACAAGCATTGAATATAGATTTTAGCAGTAAATCTGACACATGTAGAAGAGGCCAGGCTTGTTACAAGAGATTAGGAGAGAGTTGCACATTGCAACCAAAAAAAATCACTTATTTTCAGAGGCTCTTTAAAATGTAAAGATATGAGTAGTTTGGTTGTCATTTTCTTTGCCCCATTTTTGATACACCCCACCCAGTAACTGGATATTTCATATATGTCTCATCTGTGCTGGACAGACTGGAAGTAGTCCACAGAATCCTCGCTGGACAGTCAGTGTTAGGGCTCATTTCCACATGCGAGGCACACGTCCGTATCTCGCATGTGGAAACCAAGCTGTGGAGCCGGCACTGAGGAGCGGAGCGTGCGGCCGCATAGGAACACATGGAGCTGCACAGCTCCGCTCCTGAGTGCCGGCACCAGGGCTTGGTTTCCACATGCGAGATACGGACGTGTGACTCTCGCATGTGGAAATGAGCCCTTAGACCATATGCGTGCCTGCAATTTCTACAGTGGATGGAGTCTTGGTTCAGAGGAGAATAGAAATCCTAAGTATTTAGCAATGACAGGTTTACACGAGTGTGTAAAAACAAATCGGTTTCAGGCTATGTTCACACATTGCGTTTTTGCGGCTTTTTTATGCAAATTTTAAGCTGAGTGGTACAGTACCAGCAAAAGCTATGGCATTTCAGAAATCTCATGCACACACTTTGTTTTCTTGACTGAACTGAAAAACTGCTGCGTTTTTGCAAGCTGCTGCATGTCCTTTCTATCAGCGTTTTTCACACACAGAACCCAATGAGTAAGTGTAAAAACGCAGCAAAAAACACAATCAGGTTTTGGTGCAAAAACTGAAGCTGAATCATGTTTTTAAGGGTGGAACAGTAAATATTATCGGATGCACAAGAGACAACAAAAACACCGGAAAAAAACGCAGCAAAACTTGCTTTTTGTAAGCAGCTTCTTTATTGCTAAGAGAGCAGGTTTTGCTTGAAGAAAAAAACCTCAGCGAAAATACAAGGTGGGAACATTGCCTCAACCAGAAATCATTTTTTTTTTTTTTTAAAGCAGCAATTACTTTACGCGCTTGATTCCAATTTACTATATTAAAGAATTACAATGTATCAGTAAAAAATGGATGCTATACGAGGGCTCCATATGGCATTGATTTTTTTTTTGTGCATCCATCAATTTAGAACTAGGGAAAAAAACAAGTGCATGCCGCTATTTTTTTCATAAGCCGATGAAGTCTGTAAGTGACTTACCATTAATTTGATGTTCCTGAAACCCATGACCGCACTTGAGAGTGGGAACTGCCCCTATCACTGGACTGGAAGCCAACAGCATAAAATAAAAACGCAATTCACACTTCCTCGCTCAATGTGGTTTCCAAGAAGTCAAGGAGGAGTCACCAAAATAATTATGATTTTTGTTAAAATATACATGTGCTTCTCACAAAATTAGAATATCAAAAAGTTAATTTACTTCAGTTCTTCAATACAAAAAGTGAAACTCATTATATAGAGTCATTACACACAGTGATCTATTTCAAATGTTTATTTCTGTTAATGTTGAGGATTATGGCTTACAGCCAATGAAAACCCCAAAGTCATTATCTCAGTAAATAAGAATAATTTACTGACACTACTAGAATTTGAACACTGGATCTCTTCTTGACAAGGTGGACGCTTTAACCAACTAAACCACAGCACACCTAAAACGAGAAAGGCAAGGTTGCAGGCTAGGCTGCAGGCCAAACAAGAAACAGCAGGCTGCAAGACATGCGAGAATCACAAGGCTCCAGGCCAGACATCAAACATAGGTAGGTACTGAAGCATTAAATCTAGATATTAGCATTTCAGAGAACAACTGTACTCACAGCCAATCTTACTAGAGGTGGCTTTAGAACAGACAATGGTGTTCTAGGATTCACAGCTGCTCCAGCCGTGTGCCTAAGGCTCCTACATCCAAAGGACATAAAACCATATTGAAGGAGGGAGTGAGATATGCCTTTTTATTGTGCCCTTGGCCTCCTGTCCAGTGATGGGGCAGATCCCTCACTCTCTCTTTCACGTGCTGTCATGTGTAAGGGGAAAAAAAATGATCACCTGCATGGCCCACGTTGAATAACATTGGTCCTATTGCGGTCAGTGTGCTGTCCATTTTTTACAGACAGAATTCGGACCGAAAATAGTTGCATGAGTGAGCCTTTATAGTGTCTTCTTGACACAAAAGGATTGTTTAAACCATGGCTGAGCAGTTAACTGCACCCTCCCACCTACTCGTTAGACATCCATCAAACTTCCTTGATTGACAACTCTGGCTTCACAAGAACCAGGAGGAGATCAGAGATAGACGTTGGTGATGAGCGAAGGTGCTCAGATATCATCAGAGTATCTCTGGCGTGTTCAAGTAATATGTTTGAGTCCCCGTGGCTGTAATCCACAACACATGTGGGGATTGCGTGTAAAAGTTTCAATATTATTGCAAAACTGCCAAGTTGTGCAAAAATATTGCCCCTAAATACATTTACGCCAGATTTTTGATGTAAGCACCTTAATGAACCACACCCTATGTGTGTATACCGTATTTTCCAGGAAAGTGGCAATACTGTGTGAATGCAACATATTACAGATTTTGTACAGTTCCTGCCTTGCATCATGTATTGTAAAACCCTTATTTTGTATAAAGATGGCCGGACCATACATGACAAGCACGTTCTACCTATTGTGTTCCCCATATTTCCTTGTAGATTGGAAAGTTGCAAGCAGGGTCATCACTCCTCCTGTAACTGTTGAAATGTGCTACATTGTATTTTTCCTTTCTGTGTATGTCCCCCGCTTAATTGTAAGGTGCGGAGCTATATAAATAAAAATGATTATTATTATTAATAGCTCAGAGCAGCATTTGAAATTGTGCAGGTTTCTGTTGAAAATAGGCACCTCCATAACACATTCTATAGTGATGTGTAATAAAATTATATATTATGGTATACGATTTTCTATATGCATGTACAGAGGAACATATCGTTTATATTTATGCAGCCCTTAGTCGTTTGGGCTTAGTTACCATTAAAAAGACATAGGAATCAATGGTATGGATTCCAGTAGACACTTTATATTCTCCTCTATTACAAGGTTGCTACAGCTGAATCTATGCAATGCGTTCCATGATTTTATTTTACTCAATACTGTACCATCCTAAAAAAGCAGAGGCGAATGGGACAGCTACTGCTGCCATACTAAGGATTTGTAGAGCACTGATCTTTTAAAAAGCCATTGGCAGAATACTTAATTCTGCTTTTCCAAATTGGAGTGAAGTTCCTAAACAAAAAACTAGGATACGAAAAACACATTTACAATTCTGTATTGAATCTCCTTGTGTATGATCAATATTTTCTCTATAAAGTGTTACTAGTCGAGCCTGCACATTAACAGAACTGTGTAGTATGTATTGGTAAAAAAAAAATAATTAAGTCTACGCTCCACTACTAAAATGCCATGTTTTTGTCACGTAAAAGAAAAAAAAAAAAGTCATACTAAGCAAAAACAACATTTCAGGACTTTTTCCACCTTTGTCACCTGAAATCTGTATAATTCAAATAAAAAGTAAAACTGAAATCTTTTTAGGTGAACCCCCCCCAAAAGAACTAAAAAAAAATGTGGTTGCATATATATTCGCACCCTTAAATAATACTTTGTTGAAGCGCCCTTTGATTTTATTTTTTATTTTTTGCAGCATTGTCTTTTTGGATAGGAGGAGTCCATCAGCATTGCACATCTAGAATTGTCAATCTTTGCCCACTCTTTCTTGCAGTAGTGCTCCAAATCTGTCAGATGATGATCTGTCAGATGATGAGTAGTAACGAGTGAGCACAAGGTGAGAAGGTGCACAGATTTTCCATTAGGTTTAGGTCAGGGCTCTGGCTCAGCCATTCCAAAACTTTGATCATCTTCTAATGAGGCCATTCTTTTGTTGATTTGGAGGAATGCTTGGGGTTGTTCTCATGCTAAAAAAAAGTGAAACTCTTCTTCATCTTCAACTTTTAAGCGCAGGCCTGACCAGTATTTGGAACTGTTCATAATTCCCTTCATCTTGACCAATGCCCCCAGTTCCAGCTGCTCAAAAACAACCTCACAGCATAATGCTGCCTCCACCATCCTTAACTGTGGGTGTGGTGTTCTTTTGGAGATGCGTAGTGTTTTTGCATTAAACATTTTTTTGAATTATTGTGAAAAATGTCAAACTTGGCATCATCAGACTATAGCACATTTTCCCACATGCTTTTGGCAGACTTGATGAACGTTTTAGCAAAGCATGGTCAGGCATGGATATTTTTCTTTGCAAGAAACGGGTTCTGTCCACAGGCTAGACATATCAAGAATATGGGAGATAGTTGTCACATGCAGTAGAAAGCAGCTCCTTTAGCATTGCTGTAGGCCTCTTGGCAGCCTCTCGGATTAATTTTCTTCTTGCCTTTTCATCAATTTTTGAGGCATGTCCAGTCCTAGTTAAAGTCAATGTTGTGACAAATTTACGCCACTTTGATGAGCGTCTTCACAATGTTCCATGGTATATCTAGTGCCTAAGACTTTTTGTGTACCCTTCTTCTAACTTATAACATTTAATAATGAAATGCTTTGCTGTGTATTAAGCTGTATATTGATTATGGCTTTTGCTGTAAAATGCAAGAAAATGTCAGGAAAATCCTACCAGAACAGTTAGGCTATGTGCACACGCTGCGGATTTTGCTGCGGATCCGCAGCGTATTTGACGCTGCGGATCCGCAGCAGTTTACCCAAAGTTTACAGTACCATGTAAACCTATGGGAAAAAAAAACCACTGTGCACATGCTGCGGAAAATTCTGCGCGGAAACGCAGCGGAAAAAAAGAAGTAGCATGTCACTTCTTTCTGCGGATTCGGCAGCGGTTTCCAACCTGCACCAATAGGAATGTGCAGTTGAAAACCCGCAGAGGAATCCGCAGAAGAAACCGCGTGAAAATCCGCGGTTTTGCACGGCGGATTTTCCAAATCCGCTGCGGAAAAATCCGCAGCAAAATCCGCAACGTGTGCACATACCCTCAAGCTTTCTATGCAGATAATCAAAATCACTAACATGGCATTGGTGTACTGAGTACTATTTAACATGAATGTTAGGGCTCAGTCACATGACTATTTTCAGTCTGAATGTGGTCTGTGAAAAAAACAGACAGCTTTTGGACCAAGCTAATTTTATCAGCAAGTTCAGATAATTTTTTTATGACCGAATCTGCGTGTGGTAGTTGAAGTTCTTTGTGCCAAATTCTACAAAACACCACAAGTAGTTCATGAATTTTGCATAAGGTAAAATAGGCTTTTCTGTTTTTTTACCTTTTTGCGACTTTAAGGCAAAATGTTAAATTTTTTACTAAAATGTCGTCAAATCCGCACAAACAAAGGAAGGTGACTAGAGTCATTTGCACAAAGACGTTATGTTTTTTTAAAGTCACAATTGATGATGCAACCGTAATATCTAAAAAAAAAAAAAAAACTACACCCACAATGACAATCATAAAACAGACTTAAATTAAAAGAGAATAAAGAGCAACTGAAACAACAAAAAACATGCAAAAAAAGGCAGAGATGCGAAAATGAATTTGCCCTAATACATGAGGGACTGCAGGGCACAGCTGAATGTGAAGACTCACAATTACTCACTTCAAAATAGTCACATTGTCTTTCCTTTGGTAAAGCACAACTATAAAACTGTCTTCCTTTGTTCTCGCCATCTTTTCTCACAACACGAAGAGCAGAGGGACGGTTGTGTTTACTGCAGTGGGGGCCATTTGCATTCAGCGGAGAGGAGCCCCCCGTCATGTTAACAGGTGGTGAACTGCAAGAAAGTCATAGCAGTACAATGAAGAAATTGGATATATACACGAAAATTTAAAGCTTTAAAATTAGCAGATAAAGGAAATCTGTCAAAAGGTTTTCGCCACCTAATCAGAGACCAGCACGGGCAACAGCTGTGCATGACAACAAACACCTTGCGGTATCGGCACCAATTGACCCATTCAATACTGCTGTCAATCACAACAGCGGTATCTAAGGCTACGTTCACATTTGTGTTGTGCGCCGCAGAGTCGGCGCCGCAATGCACAACGCAAACAAAAACGCAGCAAAACGCATGCACAACGTTGCGTTTTGCGCCGCAGGCGTCCTTTTTTTGATTGATTTTGGATGCAGCAAAAATGCAACTTGCTGCGTCCTCTGCGCCCGGACGCGGGCGCCGCAGGGACGCATGCGGCGCAAAACGCAAGTGCGACGCATGTCCATGCACCCCCATGTTAAATACAGGCTGCGGCGCAGACCGCAAATGTGAACGTAGACTTTGTGGTTTGACCAGATCAACCACAAATGATTATCGTTGCCATGGCACCCCAAGGTCACGTGATGACCCCAAGGTATGGTGGCCTATAAGATCCTGATTTATAAGCAGAGTCTTACAGGCTCTGTCAGCAAGTCACTGACCGGTCCCAGGCACTGTAGTACATGAGAACTATTAGGGTATGTGCACACGCTGCGGATTTTGCTGCGGATCCGCAGCAGTTTTCCCAAAGTTTACAGTACCATGTAAACCTATGGGAAAAAAAAAACGCTGTGCACATGCTGCGGAAAATTCCGCGCGGAAACGCAGCGGATTATTTTCAGCAGCATGTCACTTCTTTCTGCGGATTTCGCAGCGGTTTTCAACATGCACCAATAGGAAAGTGCAGTTGAAAACCCGCAGAGGAATCCGCAGAAGAAACCGCGATAAAATCCGCAGTGAAAATCCGCAGCATAATCCGCAACGTGTGCACATGGCCTTATTGCACTGCTGTCCATTTATTCATTCTACCTCCTAAAAAGCAGAATAAGGCTTGGGTCATATTTATCCTGTGCTCTCCGAGCTCTTACAATGGGTTTGTGTAAATCCCAAAAACCGCAGTTCAGACAAAACCCCTGACGGAAGCACTCACTTATGAGGCAGAAGAAGACACTTTGGACTCCGTCTGGTATCTGTCCCGGTGGTGTTATGTGATTTTAGGTATCTTTTTAGTGCACAAATATGGACGGCCCACGTTCTGTGCATGCCTAATAAGATTTATACCAATGGACCAGAAGCAAAAAGGTGTAAAAAGTGTCTCCATCTACCTCATTATACTTAGTAGTTCCGTTGGGCGTTTACTCTGAATAGCATTTTTGTGGAAACCCTGACGTAAGTGCTCGGTTTTATTTTCTCTGCAGAAAGAGTACCATTCTTGATTATGGGATGTCTGACATTGCAGAGCCATTGACTTGAATGGATGATAAGCTGCAATAACAGACCCAGCCCATGGAAAAGAGTGGCGCTGTTTTGGAGAAAAAAAGACATTTTCATAATTTAGGACTAATAGGACTAAGAATAGGAAGATTTGTTGCAAAAATGTCATGAAGTGTAACATAATCCCTTCCAATCATCTCAATGTGGTTGTTTTTACAGGAGGTGCATTGATTTCTGTAAGCCCAGGTCAGATAAATTGGCAATTCTCACAGATATCTCCATAAAATCTTCAGAGTGTGAACATTTTCTTGAGCTCCTATGGGCATAATTAAGAAACAAACCGTGCTTTTCATAAAGAGATATCCTAATGAACTGAGGGTACAGTATGTAGGCTGCTAGAAATATGACAAAGGCGGCCCAGCGTGTCACGCACAGGAATATCTCATCTATTTTTCATTAACGCTGGTCACAAATGCACACAATGGTTTAAACATGTCGCTGCGGCTCGTACTAGTGCCATGAATAAATGATACCTATGCAGGGAGTGTTTGCACTGACGGAATAATATTTGAATCGTTTTCTGAGGTTTTGTCACAGGAAAAACAAAATGACATTTCTAGAAAGCAATTACAGAGTCACATTGTTCCGATGCCACCGAAGGAGATACGTGCCGAGAAACTGCGTTAACAAGGATCAGAATAGGGGAAAGAACGATCGCGACAGTTTTTATTTCTTTAAGTTAACAAAACATGAAGGAAAAAAAAAATCATTAGATGAAAAGAAAAAAGGGTAGAAAATGTACTTTTAAAGGGACTTAAATTAAAAAGGGATGCTATTAACTTCCAGATATAGGGTTAATCTGAAGGCTGTAAAGCTTCCCGGGCCGCCACACTGAAAGCTCGACTATACTTCTACTGAGCGAGGCGCCGTCCATCTAGTCGGCACGTGAACGCATGTATGCAAATCACATACTTGTGGTCTCTCGCCCGCCGCCGGAGAATCCGGCGCGCGATGTGAGGATTAACAAGTCTTTAATCTTTTCATTGTCACAATTTATATCCATTTTCCAGGATAACAGATTTCACTTTTAGAACTTCTATCATTTTCAGTTTTTATGGTATTAAAAATGTCCGAATTCATATTGGCGCAAATGTCTTAATTCAGCCTGAAAAATCAGACCAGAATAATGCAATGTCAATAAATTAGAGCACCAGGCATCCCTACGGCGAGCCACGATCGAGGCAGAAAAACACTACCAACAGTATGATCAAGATTTCTAAAATCTCCGTCACACTGCTTTTATTCTCTTTAACAAAAACAAAGGGTGTTTTCACGTTACTTGTAGCTAAAACCTCTTGAAAAGCGACATGCCCTTCCCCCTAGTCCAGTGAAATCTGCGATCGTAAATCCAAATGGACCTTGCAGGCCATGCAGATAACATCCACATTTGGCATTAATACAGGGGGATTCATGTCTCCAGAAGCACAAGCTTGCATTACTTCCATCAAAGCATCAGCAGGGTTAAGAAATAAATATTATTTGAAAATGATAACACTTGTGGGCTTTCCAATATAAAAAGGCCCTCAATATCACTTGAAAACTAAATAGGGCTATAAGTGTTTTTTAACCTCTTCGCCCCAGAGCCTCTTTTCACCTTCCTGATTAGGCCAAATTTTTCAATTCTGATCAGTGTCAATTTACGTGGTAATAACTCTGGAACGCTTGACGTGATTCTGAGATTATTATTATATTTTTTTTATACAATGTAATTTAGGTTGATGTGATTTGCAATTATTTATGAAAGAATTGTAAGTTTTATGAAAATTTAGAAGAAATGGCAATTTATTAACTTTTAGTTTTTGTGCCTTTAAAGCAGATAGTTATACCACTTTGTCACGGGTCTACTTTACATCAGCATAATTTTTGAAACATAATTTTTTGTTGTTATGAAGTTAAAAGGGTTAAAAAGGTTATTAGAAATGTTGTCAGCACATTTGAAGTGAGAGGCCTCTGTGACAGAAAACACCCAGAAGTTACAACCATTTAAAAGCTGCTCCCCACAAACTGCTCAAATCCATATTCAAGAAGTTTATTAACCCTTTTGTTGCTTCAAAGGAATTAACCCCTTCACGACCTTTGACGTATAGATACGTCATGGCGATCGTGTGGGGCACAGGAGCAGGGCAGTGCGATCGTCGCTGGGAGCTTGGCTTAACTTAAAGTTGAGACTCAGCTGTCACTGTGAGGAGCGGTACCTGCAGTAAGACTAATGTAAGTACTCAACATAGAGCACAGGTAAGCATTTTCCAAAATATTATGTAAATTGTTCCCAACAAAACCTTCCTCTCAAGCCATAAAAAAAAGAAAGTAGCCACTCAGGTCTATCACCTGTTAACAGAAATATAGGGGGCTTCCACATTACAGGTTGCACAAAGACTCCTTCCAGTCTGAGCTTTCCACTGTGTCTCAAAAGTAGTTTTCAACCACATATGGGGTGTTGGCATACTCAGGAGAAAATGAACCACACAATTTCTCCTATTATCCCTTTTGAAAATTGAAAACTTGGGGCTAAAGCACCATTCTGTGAATCTCTTGAGGGTTAAAAATGCTCTCCTAGTTGAATTCCTCTAGAAGTCTAGTTTCCAAAATGGGGTCACATGTGGAGGTGTCTGTTGTGACATGGCATCTGCAATCAATTCCAGCCAAAATTACGCTCCAGGATTCAGTTGGCGCTCCTTCCCTGCGGAGCCCTGCCTCGTACCCAAACAGCAGTTGTCTACCACATATAGGGTTATCTGTGTACTCAATAGAAATGGCACAACATTTAAGGGTCCATTTTCTCCTGTTACCATTGTGAAAAGTTAAATTCTGGGGCTAAAGCAACATTTTTGTGGGAATGTGATTTTTTTTTTTTTTTTTGCACGGCGCAACCTTATAAAATTTCGTGAAGCACCTTTAGGTTCAAGGTATGTGTGTGTTTTTCTGATTTTTAGTTTTCGATTGTCTCTCACAGTTTAAGTGTACCTACGATATAAATTACAAACCTAAACATTCTAGATGGGAAAACTTGCGAACAGTACATGCATAATCAGCTCTGCTACATACAGACTGTATAAACTGCCACATTTTAATGTTCCTTCCAAGCATGAGACTGCTCACATGACTCGAAAAGGTGCTTCTGCTTTCCAGGTGAAAGGTTGTTTGGTTACTCAGGATGTTCAGAATCTGTGCAGGTCCTGGTAGCTTTCTCTCCTCCCTAAACATATCAGACAGATCAGTGCAGGGCAGAAGGAAAGCCATTCTCTCAATGATCGAGAAGGACATTGTCTCAATGTTTTCCTCGATCACAGAAAGCTGCCTCTGGTAGGTATTTTTAGCAACCATGGATAGTCTGCTGTCACCTGGAGGCACTTATTGCACTGAAAGTGAGACACTTATTGCAATGAAATAAAATGGGCTCCTCCCCAGCAGACTATATCCTGCTTGCTGGAGCAGGCATCCTCAGTTTAGTGTCAGTTGGAGGCAAGGTCTATCTCAGACCTATCTTAGCTTATGACCTAATCACTTTGTTTTTCAGATGGATGTCTCAGGGTAAGAGTGTAATTGTGCACTCTGTTTCACCCACGTAGCGGAGAGTACAGGCTGTAATTTTCAGTCCATATCCTCTCAAATCGGTGTGGCCGGACCAATGTATCTTGACAAAGTCGGTGCAGTAACTGGGGAGGAGGTCCGTAGGTCAACTAGCTCTTGCCACCGCCCCACAGAGCTGTGTGCATACAGCAGAAATAGGGGGATCCAGAGCATCGGGACAGGCAAGTATATCCTTGTCGTAAGCCTGATTTCCAACCCTCCCCTCCTAGGGTGGTGGTTACCAAGAGCTTTGTAGGGGGCAGGTGCTGCTGCTGGGGGTCCTACTCATCCAGCTGTTCTCTGGGCTTTAGTAGGTCACAGACTAGCCGTTGGTCGAGAGTGCGCCCATCGCAGAGGCGGTGTCTGTATTGCCATAGTTATCGGGGGTGTGGTCAAGGCATGGACATGGAGTGAAGCCATTTTGCAGGCAGGAGGTTTATGCCAATTGCAAAGATAAGAAAAAAAGAATGCGGCACTTATCAGTTCAAAAGAAGGTGCAATAGTCCTTTATTCCGTACTGTGGGATTTGGACTTAGAACATGACGTACAGGTTTTCAGAGGCATGCGGGGAGAGGCAGTGTGGACAACGGCCCTTTTGCATAACGCTTCAACGGATCCAGGTGTGTAATTCCATTGAAGTCACTCCCATTTAAAAAGGCTGGACACAAAGTGCAATGTGAAAAAATACAGTGTTATTTTTAAAGAAATAAGTGTCAATGATTGTAAAGTAATTACACTTTTTACAGACATATCGTAACTTTAGAGGAAAATAGAAAGATCCGGTTTGTCATTTAATCCAAAGTGACCTTGCGCTTTAGTTTGCATGATCTATTTAGATCTATTTAGCCTCACATCTAAGGGTACTGTCACACAGTGGCACTTTGGTCGCTACAACGGCACGATCCGTGATGTTCCAGCGATATAGTTACGATATCGCTGTGTCTGACACGCTACTGCGATCAGGGACCCCGCTGAGAATCGTACGTCATAGCAGATCGTTTGAAACTTTATTTTGTCGTCAAGTGTCCCGCTGTGGCGGCATGATCGCAGCGTGTAACAAAGGTGTGCACGATATTCCCAATGTCCCGTATGAATTCTACATCGCAACTACATCATGAAATTATCGCTCCAGCGCCGTGCATTGCAAAGTGTGACCGCAGTCTACGACGCTGGAGCGATAATCAAGCGACGCTGCAACGACACGGATCGTGCCGTCGGAGCGATCAAAGTGCCACTGTGTGACAGTACCCTAAGGAGTATATTGTTGTGGTTAACACCTTGCGGTGGATACTTAACCACTTCAAGCCCTGAAAAATGCAAGGTCTCTGGATCCAAATTATCCTGTTTTTGCATGTGGTTACTAAGCCCTAAAGAGCCTTTTGCTGATGAAATAGAACGATAATGTTCACATTTTTTCTAATGGCTGAATGTATTATTTTATCCATGGGACCAGGGCCGTATTTGCCACTAGGCACTCGAGGGCACGTGCCTAGGGCGGGGACAATGCAGGGGGCGGCACCTGAGCAAGTTTAAGAAAAAAAAAATTTTTTTTTTTTTTTTTTTTTTTTTGAAAGTCCGGGGTCGCCCCACCCAGGGGCGCCGCTATAATGAGGCGAGTTGAGCACTTCACCTCTAGCGGCATCCAGTCCCTCAAAACAGGGGGCGGCAGCACAGCGCCGCCCCCTGCAGTCAGATCAGATGTGCCGGGTACTAGCAGTAGCCATAAGCATGCCCAGGCAGCCAGGAAGACGAGCTACTTGAACGAACTAAGCACAGCCTGTGGGCGGGGACTGTGGCTGCTTGCCTGCTACACAGTAGCGTAGCGACTGGAGGGGGCCATCGCCCGGGCCCTGTCACATGAAGGGGCCCACCGGGAGCCAGGGCCACTTCTGTGACATACAGAACACAGCATAGGAGCAGAGCAGTATGATGTCTGCTCTGCTCCCATCTGACGGAGACTCTGCAGGCTGACTAGCACAGTGGCCGGCTGCAGTCTCCCTCCTGCAGTGAATGGTTTCGCCCCTTCTGACCTGATCATGAAGCTTTTCCCCGGCTGCAGTTCTTCCCTCTGTGCACGCTGGGATTGGCTCAGGCACTCTGGGTCCTAGTGCCCACATGTTGCATTTCACCAAGACACTTCCTGGTCTTGTCTGCAAACTTTATCAGTAATGCTGGGGATGGAACATTTTAGGCTTATTAAATTCAGGTATGTCACTGTGATGTGAATGTGAGACCATTGAGGTATTGTGGGAGCTGAAAGTGGGTGAGGGGGGACAGGGTAATGAGGGGGTGGATGTGAGACCATGGGGGTATTGTGGGGGAGGGAGACAGGGCACTGGGGGGTGAATGTGAGACTATGGGGGTGTTGTGGGCGCTGAAAGTGGGTGAGGGGAGACGGCACTGATGGGGTGAATGAAAGATGATGGGGGTATTGGGTACTGAAGTGGGGGAGGGGAGGCAGGGCACTGGGGGGTAAATGTGAGACCATGGGGGTGTTGTGGGGGCTGAAGGTGGGTGAAGTGGGACAGGGCACCGAGGGGTGGATGTGAGATGATGGGGGTATTGGGGCTGAATATTATAATGTTTAGTTATGAGATTATATGTGCTCCATCATGTGATATTTGCTGTGTGGGGAGGCTGGAGATGGGGGGCAGGGGGCTTTTGATGCGTACCACCTGGGTCTTTATGAGTATTAGTATAAGGAGCCGCATACAGTAACCAAGAGCTGCATCACATTTACAGCACCACTCCAGCATTATTATTTATTTCATTGCTGGAGCGGTGCTGAAAATCCACGTCCCCTGCTCCCTGTCTGATCCTCACCTTCTGGCGTTTTCATCTGTTTTTGTCTTTGCTCGGCTCCGTCTCTTGCAGTGTGTGTCCTGTCCGAGGCTCCAGTGTTTCATGAAGCGGCGCAGAGGTCACTAATCAATTTAAGTCTATGGGAGCCTCGTTCTGGCCTGTTCCTCACTCTCAGGCTATGTGCACATGGTGCGGATTTGGCTGCGGATTCGTAGCAGTTTTCCATGCGGTGTACAGTACCATGTAAACCTATGGAAAACCAAATCCGCAGTGCCCATGGTGTTGAAAATACCACACGGAAACGCTGCTTTGTATTTTCCGCAGCATGTCAATTCTTTGTGCGGATTCCGCAGCATTTTACACCTGCTCCTGTATAGGAATCTGCAGGTGTAAAAACGCAGGCAAAATCCTCACAAAAAAGCAGGAAATCCGCGGTAAATACGCATGTAAAACGCAGCACATTTTACCTGTGGATTTTGCAAAAACTGTGCGGGAAAAATGCGCATACGAATCCGCAACGTGTGCACATAGCCTCATAGTCTTACATTGAGCGCTTGTGACATTGCTTCTCACTTCTGGCCAGTCAGAAGCTGCACTCACAAGTTTGAGCGTGCCACAAAATAGTGAATACACCGGAGGATGAGTAAATGACTGGGAATGGGGACCTGCGCTTAAAGCACCACTCCAGCGGTGGAAAAAAACCCTGCTAGAGTGGTGCTTTAATAATTTAATAATAAGCAATTTAATACTATAAAGTTGATAAAGATTTGGAATAAATGTCTGCAGTCACTTTATGTGACTGCAGACTGCCAAATCATGACAGGGAGCTGCGGGCCCATCATACTGTGTATAAGGGAGCTGCGGGCCCATCATACTGTGTATAAGGAAGCTGCGGGCCCATCATACCGTGGTAAGGGAGCTGTGAGCTCATCATACTGTGATAAGGGAGCTGTGGGCTCATACTGTGTATAAGGGAGCTGCGGGCCCATTATACTGTGTATAAGGGAGCTGCGGGCCCATCATACTGTGTATAAGGGAGCTGCGGGCCCATCATACTGTGTATAAGGGAGCTGCGGGCCCATCATACTGTGTATAAGGGAGCTGCGGGCCCATCATACTGTGTATAAGGGAGCTGCGGGCCCATCATACTGTGTATAAGAGAGCTGCGGGCCCATCATACTGTGTATAAGAGAGCTGCGGGCCCATCATACTGTGTATAAGGGAGCTGTGGGCCCATCATACTGTGGTAAGGGAGCTGTGGGCTCATATTGTGTATAAGGGAGCTGCGGGCTCATACTGTGTATAAGGGAGCTGCGGGCCCATCATACTGTGTATAAGGGAGCTGCGGGCCCATCATACTGTGGTAAGGGAGCTGTGGGCTCCTCATACTGTGATAAGGGAGCTGTGGGCTCATACTGTGTATAAGGGAGCTGTGGGCCCATCATACTGTGTATACGGGAGCTGTAGGCCCATCATACTGTGTATAAGGGAGCTGCGGGCCCATCATACTGTGTATAAGGGACCTGCGGGCCCATCATACTGTGTATAAGGGAGCTGTGGGCCCATCATACTGTGTATAGAGGAGCTGTGGGCCCATCATACTGTATATAGAGGAGCTGTGTGTCGATCATACTGTGTATAAGGGAGCTGTGGGTCCATCATACTGTGTATAAGGGAGCTGTGTGTCGATCATACTGTGTATAAGGGAGCTGTGGGCCCATCATACTGTGTATAGAGGAGCTGTGGGCCCATCATACTGTGTATAGGGGAGCTGTGGGGGCCTTATACAGTGTATATGGAAGCTTTGAACTCACCATACTGTGTATAATGGAGCAGTACATGAGGGACTTAGGGGACATTATTAAATGTAAAGTGGGCACTTCAGCATTATTGTATTGTTATAGGGGCACTCAGAGTATTGCGACCATCAGAGTTGCATATTGTCACAATATGGCGGTAAAATCAGTGTTCGTTTTTGTATATAGATTTATTTTCAATAACAGCGAGGTCATATTCTGAGGTTCCCCTATATTCACAATTAGAGTGCGCAACCGTCACTGTAATTCTCTCGTGCCCCCCCCTCTGTTCTCTCGTGCCCCCATCTAGTCTCCTATGCCCCTGGTATTATGCGCTTGTCACTGTCACTAGAATATAGCAGTGATGCCAGCAGGGTGAATCCCACGTCATAAATTGCTTCCTTAATATGACAATGGTACCAGTCCCCCCTGGCTGCCTGCTGTGTGCCCTCTTTGGTACACACCAGGTAAGCACAGGAGCCACAGGCAGCAGGAGACTGTGCGACCATGAAGGTAAATAGAAGAGGATGTGTTATGTTTGTATTGTGTCCTGCCTGGCATTAAAGGGGTTGTCTGAGATGGGGAAATATACAGTATATACATACTAGTTTATTTAAAATAAATCCTACACAGAGAGATATTGCCCTCCTGTCACCCCCGGAAATTCAGCCACAGACCTCTCTGGTGGTCGACAGCGGTTCTGGAAGTGATGACTGCACCATCTGGATGTCACAGAACAGATAAAACCTGTGATTAACTGCAGCGGTCAGGTGACTGTGAGGCTATGTGCACATGTATTTTTGAGGGCTGCGGATTTTTCCGCAGAGGATTTCAGAAATCCGCAGGTAAAAGGCACTGCGTTTTACCGCGGATTTACTGTGTTTTTTTTTTTTTTGCGGATTTTGTGCGAATTTCACCTGCGGTTTTACACCTGAAGATTCCCATTATGGAGCAGGTGTAAACCGCTGCAGAAACCGCACAAAGAATTGACACGCTGCGGAATGTAAACCGCAGCGTTTCCGCACGATTTTTCCGCAGCATGTGCACTGCGGATTCCGTTTTCCATAGGTTTACATTGTACTGTAAACGCATGGGAAACCGCTGCGGACCCACAGCGGCGGATCCGCAATGTGTGCACATAGCCTTAGACGCTTCTCTGAAGGGGGGCCTGTGCCAGTCACCTGACAGTTGTGGGCTTTAATTTTCTCTTATTTTGCCAAATTTTCAAAAGAGTAAGGGATGGTCTTAAAAAATAAAATTGAAAACCCCCTATTACATTATTTAGTGATTCTCATTCGTGTCGGTGTTCCCCTCTGGTACCAAAAGTGATGTCGACCTGTGCATTATTTACATGACCGCTGCAGCCAATCACTGACCTCACAGTCATTTGCTGTACATAATAGTACGACCACTGCAGCCTGTGATTAGTGGGGGTCAAATGGTGAAGGCCCCTGCAATCATTATTATTTATCGTACATCTGGATACAGATCTACAGTACGTAGCAATTAAAGGGGTGTTCAGGGCTGTAGACATATTTCTGCACTCTATGTGACTTCAAACTACTGAATGCATGTAAAGAGTAAATGTAATGTAAATTGAATGTAAGTAAAGAGTAAACCAGATTTATTTATACTGATTTTACTATGGGGGGGGCGCCATTTTGCAGTTCGCCTCAGGCAGCATAGAGGCTAGGTTCACCCCTGGCCCCACCCACCCACCTCAGTCTTGGCTGCTGCGGGGGGAGGGGGTCTCGGGCGCAGGGCCGCCATCAGGGCATTACAGCCCTAACTACTGTATGGGGCAGAAATGGGTGCTGTACCTTTAAGCAGCAGGCCCAAGTGTATCACGGTCCTGACGCGGGTCATGTGACACGCTGCGCGCTCTTATGTAGGAGCACTGGAGCAGACTGGAGGTGTGAGAGCCCTCAGGAATACTCCGCAGGTGACGGCACAGACAGTAAGGAGTTAACTGCTGTCAGCCCGAGGATTTCCTGTCTCCTCGGTAACAAGGAACCTTTCTGTGTCATCTGCGGGGGAAGTGTTTCAGTGCTGCACTTCTTGTGCTCTGCCAGTACTGTCCCCCATGTGGTGAGAAGGTGACTGGGGGGTTTGTACAGGGAGCATCAGGGGGGTCTGGGGATATTGGGGGTCTCACCTCTGTGCTTGTCTGCCCCCTCAGATGTTGCCTGTCAGAGGGGGGACCCTGCTAAGGTCCATGGCTGCTGTCTGCAGGTAAGAGCCCTTCTGTCCTTTCTCAGCTGCTGTGCCACTATAAGTCTCAGCATGCACATACAGGGGAGACACAGATTGTGGTGATTTACACGTTTCAAGCTGGAAGACATTTTGCTTTTTTGTAGAGAAGCAGGACGGACATGTTTGTGGGAGACGATACTGAAGTCGGCGGTGAGCAGGGAGAGGAGGCGGGCAGTGTGTGAGGACTCAGGAAGCTGCAGAGAGGAGTGAGGTGAGAGAGGAGACGGGAGTCTGCTGATGTGAGTGAGGAGAGGGGAGGCTGGTAAGGGGAGGAGATGAGAGGCTGGTAAGGAGAGATGAGAGGCTGGTGGGGGAGGCTGCTGAGGAGATGAGAGGCTGGAAAGGAGAGGAGATGAGAGGCTGGTGTGGGGAGGCTTCTGAGGAGAGGAGATGAGAGGCTGGAAAGGAGAGGAGATGAGAGGCTGGAAAGGAGAGTAGATGAGAGGCTGGAAAGGAGAGGAGATGAGAGGCTGGAAAGGAGAGGAGATGAGAGGCTGGAAAGGAGAGGAGATGAGAGGCTGGAAAGGAGAGGAGATGAGAGGCTGGTGTTGGGAGGCTGCTAAGGAGAGGAGAGGCTGGTGAGGAGAGGAGATGAGAGGCTGGAAAGGAGAGGAGATGAGAGGCTGGTGTGGGGAGGCTGCTGAGGAGAGGGGATGAGAGGCTGGTGAGGGGAGGCTGCTGAGGGGATGAGATGAGAGGCTGGTGAGGGGAGGCTGCTGAGGAGAGGGGATGAGAGGCTGGAGAGGGGAGGCTGCTGAGGAGATGAGAGGCTGGTCTCATGCTGTATATGGGGAGGTTATGTGGGTCTCATGCTGTATATGGGGAGGCTGTGTGGGGCTCATGCTGTATATAAGGGGCTGTGGGGGGTTTAAAGATATATAGCGGGTGTCAGCATACTTAATTCTCAATATTAAGTGATACAATTAATACTAATTAATATTGAGTAGAATTATTTTCATGCTATTTCATGCTCCACAACAGTCATGGTCTTTCATCTGGCCCCTCGGGGAAATAAATTGCCCACCCCTGATCTAGAGACATGGAGTGAGAAGCCCACAGACGATAGCAACAGATTAGTCCGTTCTCTCACTAAATTACCCATCCAGCTCTTCAAACTGTTCTCTCTGAAACGTCCGAGCATTGCAGAGATAAAGGTCCCTGCTTGCAGTCTGACTGATGCTGCCCGTGGTTTTGGTAGTATGAATCGACTGACAGGTTGCCCTTAAAAATCTGTCAGCCAAACCGTGCAACCGTGGCAGAATCAACTGACCATGTACTGTGTATGAGATCCACCAGATTCTCACATGACAACTAATGGAAAGGTTTGCTAAGGCTACTTTCACATCAGCGATTTTCTCCGTTCGCGGCAAACACTGCAGTTTTTCCGCATCTGTCGCGTAACATATCACTTACGGGCCGGCAACTCTGCGATCGGCCTCATTCATTCCCTATGGGACTTGCGGACATGTGCGGCACTTGAGGCGAGACAAAAAAAAAACACTGCTAGCATCATTTTTTTTTCCTGTTGCTGCAAGTACCGCATTTGCCGGATCGCAGCAAAACCGCAAGTGCCGCAAGTCCTATAGGGAATGAATGAGACCGAACACAGTGTTGCCATAAGTGATCCGTTACAGATGCGGAAAAACTGCCGGATCTGCCGCAAATGTCAAAAATCGCTGATGTGAAAGTAGCCTAAGTCACTGCCGATAGTGTCTGCATTAGTCATACTCGCCAATGGGGGAGGCAGCACGAAAAGTGCCTAGGGCAGCAGAAACTCTAAATACGGCCCTGCATGGGACTACGCTTGAAATAAAAAAATGAAGCTGTGTATTTTTTTTCCTTGGTTGAATCTGTTCTACTTTCCTCCTCTTTTTTGCTGTTAGTTTTATTAAGTAATTCTGCATGAGAAATTTCACGGGCGCATTTATACGCTTCATCTAATATAGATTATGGGCAGCCACTCTTAGAAAAATGATATTTTAGTTTGTCAATTTGTTGTTCAAATATCTTATTATTAATTTTGCGTGATTACAGCATTTGACTATAAGGTAGTTCTTTCTTTGTGAGCACTACTGTAGTGTAATAACATTTGTGAAAGTGGTCTTCCGATAAGACTCAGTAATGATTTTACCTTCTTGTATGTTAATTTTGACATCTAAACATTCTATACTTTTACCTCCAAATTTCGATGCAAAACACATTTTCTATATTAATAGTATTGGGGGCCATTGTAAAGTCAGAAAATTTGTTTTTCTGTGCCAGCCCATATGATAAATACACCATCCACATACCTAATGTACTGTATGTATGGATGTATCTAAGGATTATTGCACATTCTTCTGAACTGGTGAGTGCCTCATTCTTTAGTCTCTTATTTTTGCAAATGGTATAAACTAGATGCAGAGCACCTAGTACCATTCGATCAGCAGCTGTAGCTCAAACAATGCGACATCCTTCCTTCCTTGGAACTTTCCACGTTGTCTGGTGCCGCTATTTCTTTCTCTCTTCGAACAGTTTATGCCAATCACTGGCCAGGATGTTTCCAGCCAATCAGTGACAGTGTTCTAACCTATCAGTGGCAGTGTCTCAGCGTACCAGATTCCCGCCTCTCTGGCTTTGCCCCTTCCTCAGCACAGCACTATGAAAAGGTGAGGTGCACAGTCAGAAGCAACTCAGCGTCTTCCTCCTCGTGAGATAGCAAGCAGACAGGGAGAACAGATTCCTTCAACATGGGTATGGTAGGCTGTTGGCTACTGGGGGCTGACTCTAGGCACTTTAACTTTTTTGTGTCACTGTTTAGTGGAGTCTTATATTTTTTCAGTTTTTTTGTTTCACACACACAATGTCTGAGTCCAGAGAGGACCGTGCATGCCCAATAGCGCTGGTCACTTATTACCCTTGTGGGACTTGTAATAGTAAGTCTTCCAATAGTCAGTCTGTGGTCTATTGTCCGTCTTATACCTCTACTGCCTCCTTGCTGGAAACTGCTCAGGAAACCTCTTTAACAGCTGAGGAGAATGTAGCCCCCCTGCCTGGGCTCATGATTAGGAAAAGCCTGTAGCCGGATTAACCAGGATGTCCAGGACGCTGGTTACTGCTGTGGAATGATTGCTGGTGACTACTGCTGCCTCGGGAGCTCCGACTGCCGATGTAACTGGTCAGATCCTCCAACCACCCCATACCAATATGGCCTGTCATAAAAGCAGTCCAAACAACCATGGGATACTTCCTTGTCCTGGTCACAGTCATAGGGGAGGTGCAGAGATTCCTTTTCCCCTTCCAGACTTTCAGAAGCCTAGCCATCTGGAGGTGTTGTATACCAGCAGAGCTGGTGGCTGCTTGGTCTACTCCACCGGTGGTACTGTACATACAGTACTCTGGTATCTTGTTTATCTAAATTGACCACTCTCCTTCTTGCCAAGATTGCAGCAATTAAGGATCTCTCGGACAGGCGTATAGAGTCTGTGGTGAGGTCCAGTTTGAGGCAGAAGGTTTTGCCCTTTGTTCAACCTTTTCTGGTACTTGGGTTTCTAAGGCGATAACAGCATGGGCTAGGCATTTGCGACAAAGTTTGTTGCCGGTTCCAAGGATCTGGGATTACACAGGCATGGAAGGATCTCTGGTCAGCAACCATGGATGTGGCACAGTTCTCTGCCCAGGAGGCAAGCAATTGCGCTGCAATTCGCCGCATGCTGTAGCTGAAAGTATCGAGGGCGAAAGAAATCTTTAATGCGTCTACCCTTCTAAGGGTCTCGCTTATTTGGGACCAGGTTAGACAAGATCATTTCAGATGCAACAATAGGTGGAAGCACTCTGCCACCTCAGTCCAGGGCCAGCCTTCCTTTTCGGAGGCATGGGGCCTTGCAGGTCCGTCTCTTATGCTAGTTTCCTGCACCGTTTGAGTCAGGTCGGCAGGTTAGACCAAGGTCTCCCAGGAGAGCTACCTTTACAGACACTCATCAGATGACCCGCTGGGTCCAGGGGTGGTAGGAGGGTCGATGCTTGACAGGCGGCCTTCTCTTGGGGTTTCTTCGCAAGTGGGTCTCCGCCTCCTCCTTTTTCAGGAGGCGTGGCTGGAGCAGTCAGCGATCTTTGGGTCAGCAAGGTCATTTTTTTGGGTTACAGAATAGAGTTCACTGCTCTACCTCATGATCGTTTCTTTTGCTCTCGCCCTCCTGAGTGCTCAGCTTGGAAGACAGTTTCCTCCAGTCGATAACCTCCCTGCTTCAAGCATGGCTGATTATAAGTGTGCCCACTTTAGAACGCTTCAAGGGGTTTTATTTAAACCTATTAGTTATCCCTAAAAAGACAGCTCGGTGCGTCCTATTTTAGATTTAAGAAATCTGAACAGCTGGGTTCCACTTTGACTTTTCGGAATGGATTTGTTCTGATCAGTGGTCGCAGCTATGGAAACTGGTGTGTTTCTTTCTTCAACAGAAACTGGAGATGATTATTTGTATGTGCCAATTTTTCCGGTCCATCAGCAATTGATGCTGTTACAGGGTGGCTATATAACATAGTCAGTAACTGACCGATATGATGTGGGCTCAACTCCTGAGCCCACTCCATTTATGGGTACTGAGATTGGAAAGGACATAGATTTCTTGATTTGGAAATCCATGTTAGAATGGCTATATAATCCTGAAATGTAAGTTAGTGTCTTGGAGAGAACACATTTGCATTAGTATTTCTTGATTTCTGCAGTTACAGGATAGAAAGACATAGCTGGACAGCAGTGATGCTTTATGGACCCATTTACTGTGAAGGGATCCATCAGGTTTCCATCATTACGTCAGTAATTTTACCAGAACAAACAGCTTATGCTTTTCATGAGCTGAACCCCATCTCTGCTCACCCAGCCTGACTTACAGCTTCAGTTTGTACTGGGCAGTGTGAGATTTCAATAGCAGTAGGAGAAGGAGATGCTGAGGGGATGTTAAGACAAAATCATGAAAGCAATTTTTTTTGTTTTCACTTCCTGTCTTCATCTCCATTTAAAAACACTTATGTCACTCCAGGCTAGGGAGAGACATAAGAAACAACAGATTGTCATACCAGAGTGGAGAGCATTACCTTACAGACAAGATTGGATTGCTACTTGGTGAGGGGTGTTCAGTCTTCTGTTTCTTCTTTTGTTGAGTGAATGAACTGGTGCAATTTGCGGCATTCACTGTCCAGTCTTCATTCCCACTGCTTCTTCTCTTACTGGACACCTTGTTGTGATGTGTACTAGAAGAGATGCTTGCTGGAGACATAGGAGTACTCAGCGGTTCTGTAATTGTATTACTTTTCGGACTGAAATCGCTCAACACCAATGTTGTAAATCCAAAAGCTGTTTTTCTATTAATCTTCACTTCAGATAGCGGTGTTCGAAAATTATTACACGGATATTTAATCAAGCCCGAGTCAGAGGCGTCATCTTCATTGCCTAGGTTTCTGGGAGCTTGAAAAGAAAAAAACATTGAAGAATTATATAACAATATTACACCCGAGCACATCAGATCACCTGCCCTCATGCCTTTCATTATTGATCACAGCTCTTGGTTTTTCAGGAATAGTTTTATATTAAGTAAATAAAAAATAAAATAAACACCGTTTTCTCCATACTTTTTCCTGAATTACATCAGGGTCTATCAGTAATGTAAAAGAAAACCTTTTTACTTCCTCATAGTATGCACCAATGAAAGGTTTATAACTTCCCTGTGTTAACCCCTTCACCCCCAAACCTGTTTTCGCCTTCCTGATCAGGCCAAATTTTACAATTCTGACCAGTGTCACTATGTGAAAATAACTAACGCTTCAAATGATCCCACTGATTCTGAGACTGTTTTTTTCATGACACATTGTACATTGTGTTAGTTGTAAATTAAGGTAGATTATTTTTGTGTTTATTTGTGAAAATATAACAATTTTGGTGAAAATTTAGAAGCATCTATCAATTTTAAAACTTTCGTCTTTTAGATCATCAAACCAGTTACAATCTGTACAAAATAACATATATAACATTTGCTACATGTCATCAGCATAATTTCTTAACCCATTTGTGCCTGTACAGTACTACTTTGTCATACTGTGAGACTCGTGAGGGAAGGAGTGCTATTTGATTCTTGGAGAACAAATCATTGTAGAATGGTTTGTAAACTCCATATACGGAGCCCTAAAGTGCCAAAAGAGCAGAATTCCCCCTCAAGTGACCCCGTTTTGGAAACTTCACCCCTCTGGGAATTTATCTACAGGTATAGTGATGCTTTCGACTCCATGGGCATTTTTAAGAAACGAGGAGCAATGGATGTTGCCAAGTTAAAATTACAAATCTGCTTTTGTAGTGCCCAGTATATTATTCCCAGTTTCAGCATCTGGAGATACGCACCTGAAAATAAGGAGGGCTCTTATCCCTACAAATATGCCAAACATTTGGCTCAGAAGGAAGAGGGACATTTGGATGTGGCAGAGCAGAAGTAACTGGATTTCTTTTAAGGAACTGATACAGAAAAGATATACCGTATTTTTTGGATTATAAGATGCACTTTTATGTTCCACAAAATTAGGGGGAAAATGCTGGTGTATCTTATAAACCGAATACTGTTCTTACAGAGGAGTCAATGCTGCGGGGCCCGGAGCTGGGGGTGTTGCGGTGGTGGTGCGGCAGTGAGCGGTGGTCCTGCGGTGGTGCGGCAGTGAGCGGTGGTCCTGCGGTGGTGGGGTACGGTGGCGGCGGCATATGGCAGCCGCCATTCTTCTTCCGGTGTCCGGCTTCTAACTCAGCGCAGATGGAGGAAAGCCGATATCGCCATCCGCTCCTGCCTCTATGTGATGTCTCCAGGAAAATGGATGCGGATGCGACGCAGATGGAGATCTTGGCACCAAGATCTCCATCTGCGCATGCGCCACCCAGGCAGCCATTTTCCCAGAGTAAATGCATAGTAAACAGTGCGGGGGCTCTGGGCTTTCACAAAATGTCAGCGGAGCCACCGCACCACCGAACATCTGAAGTGCCACTCTTGCCTCCTTCAGCAGCGACCTTGGGACCCCGCTTCACCGCTGCCACCACCCTCAGTAAGTAATAAGACACCTAAATTGTAAGAAGCACCACCATTTTATTAAAAAAAGTTTTTTTGTCTTATTTTTCTCCTCAAAATTTGGGGTGCGTCTTATAATCCACTGTGTCTTATAAACCGCAAAATACGGTACCGTATATCTTTGTACAGTGTTAGACAGTAGATAAAAAAATATTTAGAATTGAAAGTCCTCAGTGGCTGATACCTTTTAATTGGTAACTGAAGAGATGGTAACAATTTATTACCATTAGTGATGAGGGAATATACTCGTTACTCGAGATTTCCCGAGCACGCTCGGGGGCCCTCCGAGTATTTTTTAGTGCTCGGAGATTTAGTTTTTCTTGCCGCAGCTGAATGATTTACATTTGTTAGCCAGCATAGGTACATGTGGGGATTCCCTAGCAACCAGGCATCCCCCACATATACTTATGCTGGCTAACAGATGTAAATCATTCAGCTGCGGCAAGAAAAACTAAATCTCCGAGCACTAAAAAATACTCAGAGGACCCCCGAGCGTGCTCGAGAAATCTCGAGTAACGATTTTATTCGCTCATCACTAGTTACCATCTTTACCATTAAAAGGTATCAACCACCGAGGACTCAATTCTAAATATTTTTGGGAAGTGAGGATCCATGGCGTTTTTCCAGAGACTTATACTAACAGTAACATATAAACACCTATATTTCCATTTACCGATAACGGACATGTGTGGTTTAAGTTGAACCTTTTATTGGGAACATTTTACAGTAACTGGTGTTTTCCCCTCAAGCTTTAAACATGCCTCAATCACACCTATCCTCAAAAAGCCCTCTCTTGACCCATCCTCTGTATCTAGCTATCGCCCTATATCACTTCTCCCATATGCCTCAAAACTACTGGAACAACACGTCCATCTTGAAATGCCCTCCCATCTATCTTCCTGCTCCCTTTTGGACCGCTTACAATCAGGCTTCTGGTCACACCACTCCACTGAAACTGCCCTAACTAAGGTCACCAATGACCTCTTAACCGCCAAGAGCAAGCGACACTACTCTGTCCTTCTCCTCCTCGACCTGTCCTCTGCCTTTGACACAGTGGACCATTTCCCTATTACTACAGACCCTCTCATCCCTTGGCATCACAGACTTGGCCCTATCCTGGATCTCATCATACCTAACTGACCGAACATTCACGGTCTCCCATTCACACACCACCTCCTCACCTCGCCCCCTATCTGTCGGAGTCCCACAAGGTTCAGTTCTAGGGCCCCTGCTCTTCTCTATTTACACTTTTGGCCTGGGACAGCTCATAGAATCTCACGGTTTTCAGTATCACCTCTATGCTGATGACACACAGATCTACATCTCTGGACCAGATATCACCACCCTACTAACCAGAATCCCTCAATGTCTATCCGCTATTTCATCCTTCTTCTCCGCTAGATTTCTAAAACTTAACATGGACAAAACAGAATTCATTGTCTTTCCCCCATCTCACGCGACCCCCCAACGAACCTATCCATTACAGTAAACGGCTGCCCACTCTCCCCACTCTCCCCAGTCCCACAAGCTCGCTGTCTCGGGGTAATCCTTGACACTGATCTCTCCTTCAAACCGCATATCCAAGCCCTTTCCACTTCCTGCCGCCTTCAACTCAAAAATATTTCACGGATCCGTACATTCCTAAACCAAGAATCTGCAAAAACCCTAGTCCATGCCCTCATCATCTCCTGCCTCGACTACTGTAACCTCCTGCTCTGTGGCCTCCCCTCAAACACTCTCGCACCCCTCCAATCTATTCTAAACTCTGCTGCCCGACTAATCCACCTGTGCCCCCGCTATTCCCCGGCCTCTCCCCTCTGTCAATCCCTTCACTGGCTCCCCATTACCCAGAGACTCCAGCACAAAAGCCTAACCATGACATACAAAGCCATCCGCAACCCGTCTCCTCCATACATCTGTGACCTCGTCTCCCGGTACTGTCCTGCACGCAACCTCCGATCCTCACAAGATCTCCTTCTCTACTCCCCTCTTATCTCCTCTTCCCACAATCGCATACAAGATTTCTCTCGCGCATCACCCCTACTCTGAAACTCTCTACCACAACATATCAGACTCTCACCTACCATCGAAACCTTCAAAAAGAACCTGAAGACCTACCTCTTCCGGCAAGCCTACAACCTGCAGTAACCACCGATCGACCAAACCACTGCACGACCAGCTCTATCCTCACCTACTGTATCCTCACCCATCCCTTGTAGATTGTGAGCCCTCGCGAGCAGGGTCCTCTCTCCTCCTGTACCAGTTGTGACTTGTGATGTTCAACATTATTGTACCTGTTTTTATGTATACCCCTCCACACATGTAAAGCGCCATGGAATAAATGGCGCTATAATAATAAATAGTAATAATAATAACATTATTGGTCACATTTATTCGGTCCTCTACGCTGAGCACTTACTTTGGGGTTTCTAAATCTCCAAATGGCACGAATCAAATGAAATCCCGAAGGATCCATTCACTGTAATAAGGCAGCAGAGTTACTCTGGACTCAGTCTGTCCTATGTTGTCGCTGTGTGCCTCCATCTGCCTCATCATAGGAAATGTTCCATCAGGGGTTCCGTCTGAATCACGTATTTCAGAGATTTACACAGAAAACCCGGGGTAAACGCTCAGCGCAGGATAAATGTGAGCCGAGCCTCACTGCGATCTTTGTGAGGCAGAATGAACAAATCAACAGCAGATGATGAATTGGTTTCATTTTTTACATCATTCCTCGTGCGGTATAATTGATTATACAACTTTATTCTTTGGGTCGGTGAGATCACAGTGAAACCAAATTTATATAGTTTGTTTGGTTGTTCTCACACACTAAAAGACACTGTTCACCATGTGGTAAAAGTGATAAGACAACTTTATTCCTCAGTTCAGTACAATTAAAGAGATCCCACATTTAAATATTTTTTTTCAATGGTTTAGTACTTTTTACACAAACGTTTATAGAAAAAAAGAATTGTTTTTACATTGCTCTATTTTCAGAGCTATAGCTTTTTTTATTTATTTGATAACGGAGCTGTATGGTGACTAGATTTTTGCTATACCAGATGTTTTCAGCAATACCATTTTTATTTACGTTGGACTTTTTAATTGCATTTTATTCCACCTTTTTTTGGCAGTATAATGAAAAAGCAGTGGGGTTTTTTTACCCCTTTTTTTACGGTGTTTACTGAAGGGGTTAAAAGTGACAGTGTGATAGATCGGGTTGTTCTAGATGCGGTGATAACAAATGTGTATTTTTTTGGTTTATTTTTAATATGTATTTTATGGTTTTTTTATTTTGTGATATTTTTTACAAACATTTGTACAATTATTTATCTATTTTTTATTTACTTAGTCTCTCTATTGGACTTTAACTTTTATGACCTTGATTGCTGATATAATGCATTGCAATGCATTAAACCTGTCAGTGTTGCACCGACAGAAGCCCTCCTTAGACCATGCTTCTGGTACGGTCCAAGCAGGCTGCCGTAGCTGGTAGACCAGGAGGTAGTCATATAAATGATGGGGCCCTCACAATGATGTCATGGGGAAGGGGGGCGTTTGTAAGGGAGAGGGAGCCACCTCCCTCTCCCAACCTTCTAAATACTGCAATCTCTACTGATCACAGCATCTGGGGCATTAAATGCCCTGGGACAGTGCTCACACGGCTCCTGGCTGTGACAGCTGGAGCACGGCTTTCACTTAGGCTAGTTTCACATTTGCGGACGGGGGCTTTGCGGAGGGCTGCGTAGTTCCTCCGTTAAGCCCCGCCCACTGCTGCGCCTCTTCCTTCAGCTCCGCCTACGTCGGCATGCATCCTGCGTACCCCATCTTTAACACTGGGTACGCAGGCCATGCGGATGTATGCGGATGCCTCCGCATGAGTCGTTTTGATACTGCGCTGACCGCAACAAAATGCATCATGTTGCGTTCAACACAGGTCGGCGCAGCGACAAAACGACGCATGCAAAGGCATCCAAATAAATCTGCATGGCCTGCGGAGCCAATGTTAAAGATGGGGTACGCAGGACGCATGGCGACGTAGGCGGAGCCGAAGAGGCGCGGCAGTGGGTGAGGCTTAACAGAGGAACTATGCAGCCCTCCGCAAAGCCCTCGTCTGCAAATGTTAAACCAGACTTAAACAGAGCTTCCAGCGGCGATCATGACAACTCTGCTCCTGTGCCCTCATGATGTAAATTTAGGTCATTTTTCAGGTACCCCTTACCGACCATGACAAACTTACTTCAAATGTAGTGCAGGGGTTAATAGAGACTGCCATCTCCTCTTGACAAGTGTAATTTATATCCAAAATGTAAACCTTATGCCAATAATTACTTTGATTTTGTCAACTATTAAAGGTGTTGTCCCATAAATAACAGTAAATCACCCATCCACAGGACAGACCATATATGATCAAAAAGCATTCTGTACACAATAAGACCTACACACCTTCTGGCCTAGGAGTAAGGCAGGCATCACAATTGTTGTCTGATGGTTTATTAATGAGAGTGCAAACTTCACATGCCCAATCTTCCTCTTCCCTTTTGGACAAAAGTAGAAGAAAATAATAAAAAAAAAAAATTAAGAAAGAACACACAGCATAAGTACTAAAGTATGCGTTCACTTTCCAAATTATGAATACATCTATTTATCTGAACATTCTGAACCCTCTCACAAGAAAGTCTGAGGACCTTTCCCCAAATGTTTCATGTTGAACTGGATACACAATGTAACAGTGGCCTAAGGGCAGATTAAACCTTTTTTTTTTTATTTTGACTACTGCAAAGATATTAGCAATCAAATATTTGGCACCTAGTAATTTAACTGGTACTGATTTACAGCAGCGTATTTGCTCATTTTGTTTTTATCTTAGTTTGCGTGTTTAATGGTCAGGGTGAACATGTGCCTGCACGTTGCATGCATACCAAATTATTTTCCAGTTCATCTCTTTAGGTTTTTGCATAGACTCCCTTTTCTTTGAGCTAGACATTACGTTTATATAAGCTTCCCTTGGCTGGGTGTCCATTAGTCGGGGTCTAGGGCCTTATTCATAGTTATGTCGTTTGACATATGGTAAGGCTTTAATACTAGAGGTTAGGACCATCCCAAATAGGGTCACCTTGACACGATGGGATGGCTTTTACGTTTTTATTTCAATCAAATTATGTTAACTACCGTAAGTGCCCCATGTTATTTTCATGTACTACTGCTATTTATTTATTTATTTATTTATTGCAGGGTATTTGCTCGTTTTGTTTTTCTCTGAGGTTTTGCAAGTATGGATCTCTGGATCAGAGGGGTCCTAGCGGTCAGATAACAGTCATAAGTATGAAGAACCATTTCAACCAGTTTTAAAAATAAAAGCTATAAATCCTGTAATTTTGCAGTAGTATTTACCATGTCTGTGTGAGGATGGTGGTACAAATCACCAAAATGGAATTATTGTCCAAGAGTAGTATTGTTTATGGATTCAGATGTGTACTAAATGTCAGAAAATAGTTTTGGAAATGTATTTTCAGCCCGTTTTGGACCAATAAAATTCCATTCTAATTCAATCTTGATGGTTACAACAGTCGAGAAGGTCTGTTCTGTACCTTAAATCATCCTGTTCAGGTTTATCCTTTTGGCAGTTTGAGCAAAAGTATGTCATTCTATTGTTTTCTCCCAGACGACACACTGTAATTTTCGTCCCACACTTGCTACAGACAGGTTTTTTGTACACCCTGTAATGTTGGTAGACCGCAGAGCCATTCTTTCTACACTGCAAAACACAAGATATATTTTTTCTGAATGAACCAAGACCTGCAATCCAGAGGAAAAGAACAGCTGATAGTAGCTCTACAGAAAAATAAACACATGTAGCCACAGCCTAAATGACCCCACTGAATATACCCCAATAACTACCTTATAAAAGAGTATGGTGAAGTCCCGTGTCATTTTGACCAAATGGCTCACTTGCTTGTCAGTTAGTAGACCAGCCTATGATGTAGGACACAAAAGACGTTTTTTTTTTTTTTCTACTTTTCCCAACACTTAACCTGAGAACGAAAAAAATAACTGTTCCAACATACTAGATCAGAATTATAAGATTAACATTTATTTAATCCATCTGCAGCTATTAAATGGAACAACCTTTTTCAGTCGGAGATTAAACAGTTTAAATGCACTGTGTGCAGAATCATTAGCCAATTTGTATTTTCGACGATTAATTTTTATTATTAAACAACTACAATGCTGTCGGTCAATACAAAAGGTTAATAAACCTGAATATTTAAGAAAGTAAAAAATGAGGTTTGGTCTTTCTTAGGAGAATACCTATGTGTGCAGAATTTGTGTCTAATTAAAGTGAGAGTTATAATCAAACAAGTCAAAATTGTCAAAATACACTGTGCGCGCAAAAGGGAAACAAGGTTTTGAACTTCTCTCTTTCAGGCTCCATATCTCACCATCCACTAGTGCTTCAAAAGTGAGACTAGGGGTAAGCAGGATCAGATAAAATAAAAAGAATATTTAAAACAACACAATAATTCTTCTGTGAATTCAACCTGTCCAGTTATGAAGCAACACTGATTGTCAATAAATGTATCCTGCTGTTGTGCAAATGAAACAGAAAACAGTAGAAATGATAGACAATTAGCAAGACAAGTTTTGGTCACTTTTGCATTGTCATTGCGCTCACCCTAGAGGTTCAGAAGCATGAGGCTACAACCCACAGCTGTGTGTCTCAGCACAGTGTCCAGAGCATGGGAGCAGATACCAGGAGATGTGAAGGGGGCCGTAGAAGGGCAACAATCCAGCACCAGGACCACTACTTCCTCCTTTGGGCAAGGAGGAACAGTGCCAGAGCCCTGCAAAATGACATCCAACAGGCCAGCAACATCCACGTGTCTGCTCAAATTGTCAGAAACATACTTCAGGAGGGTGGTATAAGGGCCTGACGCCCACTAGTGTGTGTTGCGCTTACAGCCCAACACCGTGCAGGGCGATTGGCATTTGCCAGAGAACACCAAAAATGGCATATTCAACATTAGAGCCCTGTGCTCTTCACAGATGAGAGCAATTTCACCCTGAGCACATGATAAAAAAAAAACTGACTGGCACTTCCAAGCTAATGTGAACAGGATACCTCCTTTACAATAAACAAAAAAAGTTGCACTCTGTAGTGCTAAAGCATGTCTATGTGAAATATATGAAATATGAATAGCAATACTGCTTCTGGATACTAGGAAAAAATGAGACCCTTAGCACATGATTTGGCCAATTCATGCATGCCGAACAATCAACAACAAGGTGGTCTCAAATCTGCTGGGTCCTAACGTGTCTAGTGTGAATACCTCTCTAAAACTGTAGTCTGAATTCCTAGGTAGATGTGAATACCGCTCTTCGATGTCTGAGTACCTACCCATAAAATCAGACTTTGAAGAGAGGTATTCACATCTACCCAGGATTTCCGACTTCAGTCTTAGAAAGGTATTCACACTAGACACGTTAGGACCCAGCAGATTTGAGACCACTGTCGTTGGTTGTTGGGCATGCATGAATTGGCCAAATTTTGTGACAAACATTTCAATTTACATTGATTATTTTTATGTTTTATTGTTAGCAAAAAACTTGGCACTCATGGTTTTGCAGAAAAAATTGAACATTACTTTTATTGTGCATCCAGTTCCAAGATTTTAAACGTTTTCGGTCTATTCACAAGACCTTCATAAGAATAATCTTTATCAAAACTGAAATATATACAAAATCACAAACAGATTTAAGAGATAATCTGAATGATGCACAGTCAGAGACAACAAAAATCACAATGAATTCTATCTGTAACCAAATTCCGTCAAACAGAAGGCTAAAGGTGACAACTGTGGCGGCCGAGAATCCATGCTAGTGCTCCGTAAGCCATGGAGGTTCCAATTAGAAAAATCTATAGGCTGTGAGCGTGGATAAGGGAGGAATGAAACGTGATATAGACATTTGCTCATGTACGTTAGCATATAGCATTACTGCAGCTTCGATACCGTGAAGGATACGGAATAGGAAGAATATGAGGAAAACTTCCAAGGTGCTCGGCCGTAGCGCTAGATGTGAATGTGCAGCGGATATCTACAAGGTGAATACCTATAACAGAAATATATACACTATAAGTATCAATATACACTGCGCCTATATAAGATCCTGTGTATCGAGCTGCAAAAAAAGAGCACATAAGCACGTGACAACATAAAATACAAAGAAAGAAAGAACCATAGCATCTAAATAGTGAAGCCAGAGCTAACTACTGAGCCTGTGAGTTGAACTAAGCTACTGTGATACAATGGCAGTATGTGAAAGAGAAAATGCAATGCATGTAGTACCTGGAATAATGAGCACGATATGTGGGCCTGAAGGCCTGCGTATGGCGCCTGCGCATTAAGTTTTTTTTTTTCAGGCGTGCGCAGTTGCGCTGCCCTTTGTACTTACAGCGCAGGCGCCGGGGATGATAATGCAGCAAGAGGAGGCGGCGCCCGGCGCGCACAGGCCTGGAGACACGGCTGTGCTGCGTCTGATTAGGAAGGAAAGACCCATCTCCCTGGCGATTTCAGGGTATGAGGGAGGACATTTTATAAACGTTTATTTTAGCATGTGCAGGCATCATAACTAAAAGCCACCTTGTCAGAATGCAGCATTAGTGCTGCACAAGATGGCTCTTTTAGTTACAAACACCCGAGGGGGCTGACAGGTTCCCTTTAATGTGTTGACAATGTGTTGGGCAGCACAAACCACAACCCCCAGACACTAGTCAGATAGGTGACTGTTTTTCGTCACAGTAGATCTCCAGTTTTAATAAGGGCCCACAAGTTCTCAGTGGGGTTCAGGACAGGTGAGGAACGGTCCATGTCATTATTATTTCATTTTTAAAGGGAACCTATCACCCCATTTTTCGCCTATAAGCTAAGGCTACCGCCATCAGGGGCTTATCTACAGAATTCTGTAATGCTGTAGATAACCCCCCGATGTAACCTGAAAGATTAGTTAGATTATACTCACCCAGGGGCGGTCCCGGTGCAGTCCAATGGGCCTCGCGGTCCAGTCAACAGGGCAGACAAAGTATGCATGCGTAGGAGCCGTGACAGGAAGCAAAGAAGAGGACGTCATCGTATGAAGATGGGAGGCGCCGGACCTTGACGCCCATCGGACCGGACCGCCCCTGGGTGAGTATAATCTAACTTGTTTTTCTCATCTTTCAGGTTACATCGGGGGCTTATCTACAGCATTATACAGTAGAATGCTGTAGATAAGCCCCTGATGGCGGTGGCCTTAGGTTATAGGCAGAAAATGGGGTGACAGATTCCCTTTAAGGTCTTTACTGGCAGCCAAGCAGTAGAGTATTACAGTGCATGTGATGGAGCATTGTGCTGCATTAAAGTCATGGTTTCCTTGAAAGATGCAGACTTTTTCCTGCACCACGGCTTGAAGAAAGTGTCTTCTAAAAATGGTCAGTAGGTTTGGGATTTGATTTCGAGTCTATCTTTCAACCAATTAGCCCATTTTTAATAATAACAGCCCATAGCAGTACCACAACTCCACCTTGTTGGCATTTTGACCTTCTGAGTCGATGTCGAGGTCTATGCCTGTTACTGATACAGCCACAGGCTCATCATCTGGTCATCTGGTCCATTAAGAGTGTCATCTCATCAGTTCATAAAACCTTCATAAAATTTTTTTGGGTAAATGTCAAAAATAAAAATAGATATCACTAAAAGTAAAATTAATTGAGACATCAGTAGGTTAAGTGTTTTTGAATATCCATATTGAATCAGGAGCCCCATATAATGCTCCATGCAGTTATGGCCCCATAGATGCCCCATATAATGCTCCATGCAGTTATGGCCCCATAGATGCTCCATATAATGCTCCATGCAGTTATGGCCCCATAGATGCCCCATATAATGCTCCATGCAGTTCTTTATGGCCCCACAGATGCTCCATATAGCATTGTGCCACATGTAATACTGCTGCTGCACTAAAAAAAAAAAAATATATGACATACTCCCCCTCTCGTCGCTGCTCCTCAGCGTCCCGTCTCTCCGCACTGACTGTTCAGGCAGAGGGCGGCGCGCGCGCGCACACTAATACGACATCGTGCCCTCTGACCTGAACAGTCACTGCAGAGGATGCGGAAGACGAGGCGGCGGTGGAACGCGGAAAGGTGAATATGACATACTCACCTGCTCCTGGCGCGGTCCCTGCATGTCCCGCGGTCTCCGGGAGCGGCAGCTTCTTCCTGTAGTGAGCGGTCACATGGCATCGCTCATTACAATAATGAATATGCGGCTCCACCCCTATGGGAGTGGAGTCCATATTCATAACTTTAATGAGCGGTGCCAGTGACCGCTGAACAGGGGAAGAAGCTGCAGCGCCCGAAGACCGTGGGACATGTGGGGACCGCGACAGGAGCACTGGGAGCAGGTGAGTATTTGACAGGCGTCGCTCCCCCTCACCCGCTGACCCCCCGCCTTCCATGACTCGAGTATAAGCCAAGAGGGGCACTTTCAGCCCATTTTTTTGGGCTGAAAATCTCGGCTTATACTCGAGGATATATACAATATATATATATATATATATATATATATATATATATATATATATATATATATATATATATATATATATATACATACATACATACATACATATATATATATATATATATATATATATATATATATATATATATATATATATATATATATATATATATATATATATATATATATATATATATTTCTTTGCCCAGTCTTGAAATGTTAACTTCTGTGTCTTGTTCAGTGGCGGTCGGGTTTCTGCCTTCCTTACCTTGGCCAGGTCTCTGAGCACTGAACATCTTGTACAGCATTGGAGGATAATGGTTTCCTGCTCGCTTCACATCTGATTCTTGTCAAACCTTTGGCAGTTAATGTGCGCTTAGTTTCTCAACATGATTTTTTGTGATGCTGTCGACAATTTGCAACAAAACATTTGATGGTTCTGTGATTACGCTCCAATATTTTAGCAATTACAAGAGTGCTGCATCTCTCTGTAAAGACTTAATTTTTGACTTTTGACCATCTCTTTTGTCCCATTTGTCAGAGGAAAAGAAGCTGCCTAATAATTCTGCATACCGTGATAAAAAATAATTAAATAGTTGATATCCTTTCGCAACCCCCTCCCTCATGACAAAATTGCACATCACCTCGCCTGCTTCCCCCAATAAGCATTCACATTTATACAAGCTTGGAGTTGGAAAATTTGCATAAAAATGAGGATATGGTAAAAATACTCACTTGTCTAATAATTGTGAACACAATGTAATTAAACCACAGGCCAGAAGCCGAGATGATCACAATTTACCTGAAAGGCTGGATGGAGGCCACTGTCAAAAAGTGCTTCATTTTTAATAATGTTCCCAACTCCGGGCAGCACGGCCTGATCGAGGAGCACGTCACAGAGCATACGGCTGCCCTGCATCTTAATCTCACTCTTTGCTCTAGAGAAACTGAACTTGAAGGAGCAGACATCCAACGACTCAAAAGATCGGACTTTTTCTTTACAGTCTGATGCATTCCTTAAATAAATGAATAAATGGGGGGGGATGAATATTAATCCATTCATCTTCATGATTTTGGAAAGCGATGTTAGAAATTGTATCTTAATGAATATTTCTACTCATTTTCTATCAGAAATAACAAGGAGATAAAATGATTGGTAATCTATACAAATATATATATAAAAAAAAGTAGTGTGCCTCTCTATAGGCACTTACAATCTAAATGAAAAGGCAGAATGACCATATGTACAATGAAATACTCAAATTCCCTATAATTTAGTTAGGATATGGAATATGAAATAAAGATGTACCACCACTATGTGAGCCTACATGAGTATAATGGGCAGAGAAGGGTAACTGGGTGGATGTATACAGAACTGTGGTTATGTCACACAGATCTTGCAGAAATACTTCTTTTGAGGCTTTCATAAATTGGGAATGTTAGGAGCGAGCCTACTGATCCAGAGGCAGGAGGGAGAGGATGTAATGAAGAAGGCCATTGACTGAAGATAACTAAGTGGGTTGGTAGACAGTGATAGGTGTATATATAGGAAAGTGCCACATACGGGAGAGTTTGTCCCACTAGCAGAAGTGGTTTGAATCCAACACAGCCATAGCTACCCAGTACAATAAATACAGAGCAGATGTGTTATTTTTCACACTAATGAAAAAAAATAACCTGACTGCTGGATCCATGATAGATCAAAGCAGAGTCAGTCCGTTAAGTACAATGAATGAACTATAGTATTATTAGATTTTATCAAGGTTGTCCTTTTACAGGTGCGAAGGTCAGATCAGAAGAAAGACAAAAGATTTGTAAGGAAAACAGCGCAGGTCTATACACGTACAATACCAATAGTGGATAATGTCAAGTACTGCACTCACTTATTTTAGTTGCGCTGCGTAGTAATAGGTCACTGCCGTGTGTGCAGCTTGTTAGCTGTGCCAAATATGAAGATTAAATGACCACAGGATGGAGATGGAGCTGGGGGGGGCCTGATATGCATTACCAGCAGCAATCTTGAGACTTGTAGTACGTCAAGATTTTTTTTATTTTTGATTGTGCAAAATAACACGTTTTCAAACCTGAACTGGATTATTCTTCATTTAAAGCACAAATATTCATGTTCCTTTCTGGGGCACATGCAGAGTGAGCCAAGAACACTCATAGCCAGGAGCAAACAGCTTCTTCCCAAAGTTCGGGTTACTGTCCATACCGTTCATGAAGCTAATCCGTGGCCATAATTTTGGCAGAATGGGAAAAAAATAGCAGAGTGATGGGTGCTCGACTCTTGGACTAGTCAAAGTCATTAGCATGTCGGGCACAACAATATTAAATGGCCGTGTTTGATAAAGCGTAGGGAACTTTTTCTAAACAACTGCGATCAGTTTAGAAAGTAACATGCAGCAGCGTAATTGGCTTATAGGGTTAAATCCCGCTGACAAGTTCCCTTCAAGTAATTTCTGTTTATACAGGTTTATTACTGCGGCAGCGCTGAGACATTTACCACCAGTGATATTAATATGACGACTGTTCTCCGTCAATGAAAAATGCAGCTCTGCTAAATCAGTATCCAGCAATCAGATGCATCATTACACCATACACAACACTGGAAGCTCCACAAACCTACCTGATCCAACACAAAAAATAAGGTATTAGAAGATTAGCAACATTTTTTTCTATATCCTCTTCCTACAGAGCAATTTACAATAGACGACGGAGCCACAGATTTACCTGACATCTACTCTGGAGTCAAAGAAGCAAATCAAGTCCTTGGTGAGCTGCACTTCCAGAGCGGCTGGAGCTCCACTTCTATCCGTCTTCTCTGCTGGATTAATGCGCATTGATCCATTCATTCCAAAATGGATTCTACAATGGAACAACAGGACATTAAGTGTGATTATAGCTGCAAGCGACTTGGGAAAAGCGTACGAGCAGTAGATAAAACTGGCCAGCTCATTAGCGGGTCATTTTCTTGGCATGAGGTATGCAAGTTAAGTTACAAAACATTTTATATAGGTCTCTTCTAGAAAGCGACAAAGACTATTACTTCCATGTAAGTTGAATGTATGGGTCATTGCAGTTCTGATTTCAGAAGTTCAGCAAGTCCTGTGACCGGCAGAGGTGAAGTTAAAAGGCACTTTAAAAAAAAAAAAAAAAAAAAACATTAAAAAGGCATTGCGCCCAGCCTTGTATACTCGTACTGAAGACAACAGAGTATTGATGTTTGTGTTTACTGAAAACATTGAATTATTTACAATTAAATTATCTTGTTTTCTCGATCTTTAAATATTTATCCAAGGTCACTGTGCAGACGCTCGGCTACATGGAGCCTCCTGAAGACTTGTTTGTTTTACAAAATAAAGATGGAACTGAAGGCTGCTCTGCCGCAAGAAGCAATATATTACATGGAGTGGAGGTGATCGGGGTGCTGGATAAAGTATTTGTTACTAGCCGCCTCCGCTGGAAACTTATGCACTTACCAAGCAACTCAACAGGTCATCACTCAGAGAGAAAAATTAAGCTGGATGTTCTCCCACTACGACATGCCCTGTTCTAACAGAATATATCGGCTCAGAAGAAGGAAAAGCACAGCAAATGCAAACATGACAAGTGTCCACTGGACACACAGCTACATGACAATTCCTTTAATCTGGCAGTAAAGGGCACTCATTAGGGGGGCACCCCACATTGCCGGCTAGGTGAAAGACAAATTCAAACATGTACTATATGGACAAAAGTATTGGGACGCACTTAAATGGGATGTTTGGCCTAAGAACACTAGTCTGCAATCACTCCATGTGATCGATGGATCGTAGGCCAGAAAGCATCCAGTGTCTCCATCTGCCTAAATATAGGGAATCTTTTCTCAGGGGTTGCGTCTGAATCACGGATTTCAGAGATTTACAAGGTAACTCTGGTGTAAGCACTTAGCAAAGAGCGCAGGATACATGTCAACTAAGCCTTACTGTGATCTTTGGGTGGCAGAATGAATAAATCAACAGCAGGTTTTATTTATTTTTTTACGCCGCTCCTCGTGTGGTGTAATTGATAAGACGACTATTCTTCGGGTCGGTACGATTACAGCGATATCTGATTTATATTGGGGTTTTTTATGTTTTGCTGCTGTCAGCTGTTTTTTTTTATCACTTTCTATTCCGATTTTTGGGAGGTAGAATGAACAAAAACCAGCAATTCAGGAATTGTTTTTGAGGTTTTTTTTCTTTCAGGTCAGTATGATTACATGGATATTCTATTTAATTCTATTTATATATTTTTTTTTTATGTTTGGCACTGTCAGACAAGGAAAGCTATTTTCTAAAAAAAGCATTGTTTTTTTGCCTTTTGCGATTCCGCAGAAATATTGAACATGCTGTGGATTTTACCGCTATGCGATTCCGCAGCGGGAAAATCCACAGCATGGGCAAAGCAACTGTGGAATCCCATAGGATTGCATGGGAATGCAGTTTTTAAGTGTTTTTTAAGTGTTTCTGCTGTGGCAAAAAAAACATAAAAAACGCAACGTGGGCACACAGCCTAAAGGTTTGGATGGACGTGAATTCATAACAACATTAGAAGGCTTTATAAACAGATGAAAACATTAAATATCTTACCGTAAGGCCTTCAGTCCAAAGTACATGAATAGTTCTTTTCCTAAAGTTTCCACCCCAGTAAAGTTGCACGAAACCAAAGACTGGAGAACACCGCTATTTGAGTCAGGGGCCGCATTGGTGGCTGATTTCTGTCAGTAAAAAACAGTGAAGAAAAAAAAAAAAAAAAAATTAAAATAGTATTTTTGAAATCCAAATAAAACAGTTAATTTTGTGCCTCTTCTAAAAACAGAACATTTAATCTGTAGCAGAGAAAGTGAGATCTCCCAATTGAGATTCTGTCTTCCATAAAGTTACAAGTACAGAAGCAGCAGGAACCGTATGTTTTTGCCATGGATCTGGTGTCCTCCCTCTCGATTGACCCGTTTGCATGGTTAGAGTGTTTTTCTGAAGAGTTACTGCACATTTACTATATATAAGACCTGACATAAAACCGCATCATACTTTACAGGACCTGTCAATTCTATATAGACGTGTTCCCCTTTGTGGAGGACCAGCTAGGGTAACCAGGGCTAACTCATGCCTTCATAAACTACATTGTTATAGAGCTGTGTCTCGGCCCTGCTCACATCATCTATGTTCACGGACCCACATCGTAGGCTATGGAACTTTTTTTTTATAAATATTTTCCTGTTTGGTGGAACTCAATTCAATAAGAGTGGACCAAACCAAGATATCCACAATCAAGCCCTCCATTTTTTTTTTTTTACGTACCAGTGTTTTTTGAGGGGGGTCCAGTTGAAAAACAACATCTTGTGTTTTCAAAATATAAAGATCTATAATTTATTCCTATAGTTCAATTAACAAAGGTGACGGGATCTCTAGCACGCTCTATCTTATGGAGTAGTGGGTAGATCAGGGGCTTAAAAGGGACGTCCAGCTTGAAAAAAAAATCATATCTACTCAAAGATTAATTAAAATGGGATGTTCTGGACTAAAAAAAAAACAAAAAAAACTGATGACCTTATGCAAACGATAGGTCATCAACAAGAAATCAGTGGAAATCTGCCCTTGTGATTGCCAGATATATAAGCAGCGTTTGGGTCAGAACCCAGCAGCCGCACATTCCCATACAAGTGAATGGTGCAGAACCCAGTAGCTGCCATTAAATAATGTGAGGCTGCAGTTTTCTGACCTGGGTCGGGGGGGGGGGGGGGGGACCCTTTAACAGAGGTGCCCCGATCCCCAGGTATTAGTGAAGATTCAAAGTACTCCCCTTCTGGCATGGATTTTACCCAGGAGCGTTTCCATTGGCAGCACATGGCCAGGGCTGTGTGTGTGAATGGGGCTGACTGCTTATTTCCATAGATCTGCCAGATCTTCGCATTAGCAGTCCAAGGGAAAAAATTCCACGGGAAGTACCGCTGCTGTGGCCGGATTCGATATTTTAACATTAGGGTACCTTTGTTACTGCAAGTATTTTAGCGTGCACATATATACATATATGTTTTTTGCTTTCACCAGCTGGACATTCCCTTTAAATCAGCGATCCAGTTTCTGAATGAATAGAGGGTGTTTGTACAGAAATGAATATCCCCCCAGAGCCACAAATCTTTTGTGACCGATCTGAAGAGGATTCTACTTTCCAAGGGATTTGGTACCAGACAGGAACCCCATAAATCGGACCAGCGCAGCCTCCACTGAGGCACAGCAGCCGGAGGAGCCGCACAGCTCATTAAGCGCACGGCCTTATTTATGCCATTTCACTAGACCCTTTAAGTCTTTTAGGAATTGAGAAGAAAAATAAAAGCTTGTGATTCTGCAAAGGTCACTGATAGAAACATATGGGAACGCTCAGCAGGCGTGATTTAGGGAAGAACATGGCAGCAGCCACAGCCATTTATCCAACCAGATAGGTCACCTTGTTAATATTCTATATACTAGAAGATACAGTGTGGTAGAAATGCAAATTTTTTTCGCGTAGGATAACAAGGTCTCTAAGCTCTCCCTGCAGCCATGACAGGAACCCTAATAAGCAGCACAGTCAGAATGTATAGCCTCGTCTGTTATCATCCCCTCCACCATATTGATAGCCCCTAGATTGTCCCCAAGAGCACTTTCACAGTGAAATGACCCCTTTTAACCAGCACCGTTCTATCTGAGAACAGATCACTGGAATATTTATTTTAATAATTTAATGTAACAAAATCTCTTAAAAAAAACAACATCTCACTGCCATAGAACAAAATGCTCCCCAAATCTCTAGGAGGGGTACAACGGCATCGATGAATAACGGCACAGGCTGAACGTTGGCGTTGTGACATGTAAAAGTCTACATCGCAGTCAGCGCCTGGACGAGACGGAGAAAAAAAACCCGGACAGCAAATAAGAAAAGGATAATAAGTAAAAAGGAGCTGCCGGTGTCACTAATGGACGGCAGCGCTCATCTGCGGCCAGGTAATTATACCGCCACCATTGGCATATGCTCCCGGATACTCCATGGTCAATTACCTCGTTTCAGGGCTGAGCACAAATCTGTAATTAAAAGATGAAGTCGACATCACTTTAAATACAATTTAAAACGGGAAATGACTGCGAGGGAAAAGGAGGCGTTGTAAGGGGAAATGGAAGAAAAGGCGACGAAAATCTGCACTATTAAAACAGCATTAATATTACTGAAATATCCCAGAAGCGCAGATATCTGCTCTCCTGGATGCCCCATACATGGCACAGATGCCTCCCCGGTGATCCGCTCTCCAATGCGGCCATACATAGATCCCTCACTGCCGTCATCGTATAGCAATGGGTGACAATACAGCCATCGAGCAGTACGACATATGGAGGCGCCATTACCTGTCAGGCCCTAAGTTACATGTTAGAGGGGGCCCGACATGAGATGCACCTGTAGGTCTGAGGAGCGCTTTATCCGCCGCCTAATGATGCCTGTATTACCCTAAAGCGCTAAGTGCAAGGGTTAAAAACTACGGCGACCATTATGATTTATTGATTTTAATATTTTCTCCTCCAAGTGTCTTTGTCAGAATTCTGGTGTAAGCCATTTTGATAACTCGCTAAATTTTTCAGCAACTTGTTGAGTGAAAATTTTGTGCCTTTTGGAGTTTTTTTTCCTCATCGGTTTTACCCAGCTCCTCCTATATGGACAGAACGAGGCGGAGCAGGGACGTGACGGCTCAGCGAGTAAGAAGCGATGCTGGAGTTGGTTTCTTATTCAGAAGTTTCTTAGCAATCTATTTTTTCCTGTTTTTTACAGCTGTAACAACAAAAATACAATACAACAAGGAGCCCTGAGGTGCAAACACGTACTGGCAGCTTCAAAAATTATAAAACTGGCATCAAAGTGGGCACTGAAGGGCGTTATTGAAAGGGTTAAATGACATTGGGCCACTGATCTCACACCACCATTACATACACAGTGTTGCCCCGCATCAAATTCAGGTCCCTCCAGCCTGGCCCACATTGGACTTGGGCATCAGAACTGGCATGGCAAGAGGGCAAATAGCCACTTTTCACAGATTTTAATAAGTAGCTGATGTTTTTCAGGGGTTAAATGCCTTTTTGGCCACTGATCTCACACCACCATTACATACATAGTGATGGCCCGCATCAAATTCAGGTCACTGCAGCCTGGCCCAAATGGGTCCTGGGCATCAAAGCGGGAAAATATTCAAATGTGTGAAGAGTGGCTAAGTAACTGGTGTTTTTTAAAGTATTAAATGACCTTGGGCCACTGATCTCACAACAGCAGCACTAAACAGGAAGATCCACATCAAATCCGTTTACTTTCAGGCTGGCCTGAGTGGCTACTGATCAAAAAAGCTGGCATCGAAGTTGGTAAGTTGCAACTTTGTACTGAATTGAATAAGTGATTTCTTTTAGGGTTAAAGGAATTGGCCAGGCTTAAGCCGCTCTATGTGACTGCAGACTTGTGAATCCTTCCATCGCATGCACTGCTAACTGGGAGGATTCTCCGGTGCCGGGCATGTGATCGCAAGGATGTGATTTGCACACGTGCTGTCACGTGACGACTAAATGGGTGTGGCTTTGCTTAATGCAAGGAAATTGAGCGAGGCCAGACAGAATGTGGCCGAAATTATGCAAATAACATACTCGTGGTCACACGCCCGCCGCTCATGCCGCTGCACCGGGGAATGCTCACAGTGCGTGCGATGTGAGAATTCACAAGTCTGCAGTCACATAGAAGAGACAGTGGCATAACCAGAGTCTGATGGGTCATGATACGTGATTTGGACACCCCCCCCCCCCATCCTGAATACATTTTACATCTATATCTATTCCCCATCCTGATATATATGTCCCTCATCCTGGCCCTGCCTCTTATACTGGGCCCCATCCTGATATATGTATCCGCTATCTTGACATATGTCCCCCATTCTTCCGCTGTTCTTTAATGTATGAAAGAAAATAAACCTTTATACTCACCAGGGGCATAGACAGTAGTCCTGAGGCCCCATAGCCGAAGTTCTCATTGGGCCCCTTCCACCCAACAACATAAAAAATAGTAAGGTATAATGCACCCCCCATAGTCCTCCATATAATATACTGCCCAGCCCATAGTCACCCACATTAGAATGTAAGTCCGCAAGGACTGGGTCCTCTCCCCTCTGTACCAGTCTGTCACTGTAAATTTGTTTACTGTTAACGATATCTATAACTCTGTATGTAACCCCTTTTTTCATGTACAGCACCATGGAATTAATGGTGCTATATAAATAAATAATAATATTAGAATGCCCAGCCCATAGTCACCCACATTAGCAGAAGGCCCGGGCCCATAGTCACCCACATTAGCAGAAGGCCCGGGCCCAGAGTCACCCATATTAGCAGAAGGCCCAGCCCATAGTCACCCATATTAGCAGAAGGCCCAACCCATAGTCACCCATATTAGCAGAATGCCCGGGCCCATATTAGCAGAAGGCCCGGGCCCATAGTCACCCACATTAGCAGAATGCCCGGGCCCATAGTCACCCATATTAGCAGAAGGCCCAGCCCATAGTCACCCATATTAGCAGAATGCCCGGGCCCATAGTCACCCATATTAGCAGAATGCCCAGGCCCATAGTCACCTACATTAGCAGAATGCCCAGGCCCATAGTCACCTACATTAGCAGAATGCCCGGGCCCATAGTCACCCATACTAGAATGCTCAGCCCACAGTCACCCATATTAGCAGAATGCCCAGCCCACAGTCACCCATATTAGCAGAATGCCCAGCCCATAGTCTCCCATATTAGCAGAATGCCCAGCCCATAGTCTCCCATATTAGCAGAATGCTCAGCCCATAGTCTCCCATATTAGCAGAATGCTCAGCCCATAGTCTCCCATATTAGCAGAATGCCCAGCCCATAGTCACCCATATTAGCAGAATGCCCAGTCTATAGTCACCCATATTAGCAGAATGTACAGCCCATAGTCTCCCATATTAAAATGCTCAGCCCATAGTCTCCCATATTAGAATGCCCAGCCTCCCATATTAGCAGAATGCCCAGCCCATAGTCTCCCATATTAGCAGAATGCCCAGCCCATAGTCTCCCATATTAGCAGAATGCTCAGCCCATAGTCTCCCATATTAGCAGAATGCTCAGCCCATAGTCACCCATATTAGCAGAATGCCCAGCCCATAGTCACCCATATTAGCAGAATGCACAGTCCATAGTCACCCATATTAGCAGAATGTACAGCCCATAGTCTCCCATATTAGAATGCTCAGCCCATAGTCTCCCATATTAGCAGAATGCTCAGCCCATAGCCACCCATATTAGCAGAAGGCCCGGGCCCATAGTCACCCACATTAGCAGAAGGCCCGGGCCCAGAGTCACCCATATTAGCAGAAGGCCCAGCCCATAGTCACCCATATTAGCAGAATGCCCGGGCCCATAGTCACCCATATTAGCAGAAGGCCCGGGCCCATAGTCACTCACATTAGCAGAAGGCCCAGGCCCATAGTAACCAACATTAACAGAAGGCCCTGCCCATAGTCACCCATATTAGCAGAATGCCCGGGCCCATAGTCACCCACATTAGCAGAATGCCCGGGCCCATAGTCACCCATATTAGCAGAAGGCCCAGCCCATAGTCACCCATATTAGCAGAATGCCCGGGCCCATAGTCACCCATATTAGCAGAATACCCAAGCCCATAGTCACCTACATTAGCAGAATGCCCGGGCCCATAGTCACCCACATTAGCAGAAGGCCCAGCCCATAGTCACCCATACTAGAATGCTCAGCCCACAGTCACCCATATTAGCAGAATGCCCAGCCCATAGTCTCCCATATTAGCAGAATGTCCAGCCCATAGTCACCCATATTAGCAGAATGCCCAGCCCATAGTCACCCATATTAGCAGAATGCCCAGCCCATAGTCACCCATATTAGCAGAATGCCCAGTCTATAGTCACCCATATTAGCAGAATGCCCAGTCTAGTCACCCATTTTAGCAGAATGCCCAGCCCATAGTCACCCATATTAGCAGAATGTCCAGTCCATAGTCACCCATATTAGCAGAATGCCCAGCCCATAGTCCCCCATATTAGCAGAATGTACAGCCCATAGTCACCCATATTAGCAGAATGCCCAGCCCATAGTCACCCATATTAGCAGAATGTACAGCCCATAGTCTCCCATATTAGAATGCTCAGCCCATAGTCTACCATATTAGAATGCCCAGCCTCCCATATTTCAGAATGCCCAGCCCATAGTCTCCCATATTAGCAGAATGCCCAGCCCATAGTCACCCATATTAGCAGAATGCCCGGGCCCATAGTCACCCATATTAGCAGAATGCCCAAGCCCATAGTCACCTACATTAGCAGAATGCCCGGGCCCATAGTCACCCACATTAGCAGAATGTCCAGCCCATAGTCACCCATATTAGCAGAATGCCCAGCCCATAGTCACCCATATTAGCAGAATGCCCAGTCCATAGTCACCCATATTAGCAGAATGCCCAGCCCATAGTCACCCATACTAGAATGCTCAGACCATAGTCACCCATATTAGCAGAATGCCCAGCCCATAGTCACCCATACTAGAATGCTCAGCCCATAGTCACCCATATTAGCAGAATGCCCAGTCCATAGTCACCCATACTAGAATGCTCAGCCCATAGTCACCCATATTAGCAGAATGCCCAGCCCATAGTCACCAATACTAGAATGCTCAGCCCATAGTCACCCATATTAGCAGAATGCCCAGCCCATAGTCACCCATACTAGAATGCTCAGCCCATAGTCACCCATATTAGCAGAATGCCCAGTCCATAGTCACCCATATTAGCAGAATGCCCAGTCCATAGTCACCCATATTAGCAGAATGTCGAGCCCATAGTCTCCCATATTAGAATGCTCAGTCCATAGTCACCCATATTAGCAAAATGTCCAGCCCATAGTCTCCCATATTAGAATGCTCAGCCCATAGTCTCCCATATTAGAATGCTCAGCCCATAGTCTCCCATATTAGAATGCTCAGCCCATAGTCTCCCATATCAGCAGAATGCCCAGTCCATAGTCACCCATATTAGCAGAATGTCAAGCCCATAGTCACCCATACTAGAATGATCAGCCCATAGTCACCCATATTAGCAGAATGCCCAGTCCATAGTCACCCATATTAGCAGAATGCCCAGTCCATAGTCACCCATATTAGCAGAATGTCCAGCCCATAGTCTCCCATATTAGAATGCTCAGTCCATAGTCACCCATATTAGCAGAATGCCCAGTCCATAGTCACCCATACTAGAATGCTCAGCCCATAGTCACCCATATTAGAAGAATGCCCAGCCCATAGTCACCTATACTAGAATGCTCAGCCCATAGTCACCCATATTAGCAGAATGCCCAGTCCATAGTCACCCATACTAGAATGCTCAGCCCATAGTCACCCATATTAGCAGAATGCCCAGCCCATAGTCACCCATACTAGAATGCTCAGCCCATAGTCACCCATATTAGCAGAATGCCCAGTCCATAGTCACCCATACTAGAATGCTCAGCCCATAGTCACCCATATTAGCAGAATGCCCAGCCCATAGTCACCAATACTAGAATGCTCAGCCCACAGTCACCCATATTAGCAGAATGCCCAGCCCATAGTCACCCATACTAGAATGCCCAGCCCATAGTCACCCATATTAGCAGAATGCCCAGTCCATATTCACCCATATTAGCAGAATGCCCAGTCCATAGTCACCCATATTAGCAGAATGTCCAGCCCATAGTCTCCCATATTAGAATGCTCAGTCCATAGTCACCCATATTAGCAAAATGTCCAGCCCATAGTCTCCCATATTAGAATGCTCAGCCCATAGTCTCCCATATTAGAATGCTCAGCCCATAGTCTCCCATATTAGAATGCTCAGCCCATAGTCTCCCATATCAGCAGAATGCCCAGTCCATAGTCACCCATATTAGCAGAATGTCCAGCCCATAGTCACCCATACTAGAATGATCAGCCCATAGTCACCCATATTAGCAGAATGCCCAGTCCATAGTCACCCATATTAGCAGAATGCCCAGTCCATAGTCACCCATATTAGCAGAATGTCCAGCCCATAGTCTCCCATATTAGAATGCTCAGTCCATAGTCACCCATATTAGCAGAATGCCCAGTCCATAGTCACCCATATTAGCAGAATGCCCAGCCCATAGTCACCCATACTAGAATGCTCAGCCCATAGTCACCCATATTAGCAGAATGCCCAGCCCATAGTCACCCATACTAGAATGCTCAGCCCATAGTCACCCATATTAGCAGAATGCCCAGCCCAGTCACCCATACTAGAATGCTCAGCCCATAGTCACCAATATTAGCAGAATGCCCAGTCCATAGTCACCCATATTAGCAGAATGCCCAGTCCATAGTCACCCATATTAGCAGAATGTCCAGCCCATAGTCTCCCATATTAGAATGCTCAGTCCATAGTCACCCATATTAGCAGAATGTCCAGCCCATAGTCTCCCATATTAGAATGCTCAGCCCATAGTCTCCCATATTAGAATGCTCAGCCCATAGTCTCCCATATCAGCAGAATGCCCAGTCCATAGTCACCCATATTAGCAGAATGTCCAGCCCATAGTCACCCATACTAGAATGATCAGCCCATAGTCACCCATATTAGCAGAATGCCCAGCCCATAGTCACCCATACTAGAATGCTCAGCCCATAGTCACCCATATTAGCAGAATGCCCAGCCCATAGTCACCCATACTAGAATGCTCAGCCCATAGTCACCCATATTAGCAGAATGCCCAGCCCATAGTCACCCATACTAGAATGCTCAGCCCATAGTCACCCATATTAGCAGAATGCCCAGCCCATAGTTACCCATACTAGAATGCTCATCCCATAGTCACCCATATTAGCAGAATGCCCAGCCCATAGTCACCCATACTAGAATGCTCATCCCATAGTCACCCATATTAGCAGAATGCCCAGCCCATAGTCACCCATACTAGAATGCTCAGCCCAGTCACCCATATTAGCAGAATGCCCAGCCCATAGTCTCCCATATTAGAATGCTCAGCCCATAGTCTCCCATATCAGCAGAATGCCCAGCCCAGTCTCCCATATCAGCAGAATGCCCAGCCCATAGTCACCCATATTAGCAGAATGTCCAGCCCATAGTCTCCCATATTAGAATGCTCAGCCCATAGTCTCCCATATCAGCAGAATGCCCAGCCTCCCATATTAGCAGAATGCCCAGCCCATAGTCTCCAATATTAGCAGAATGCCCAGCCCATAGTCACCCATACTAGAATGCTCAGCCCATAGTCACCCATATTAGCAGAATGCCCAGCCCATAGTCACCCATACTAGAATGCTCAGCCCATAGTCACCCATATTAGCAGAATGCCCAGCCCATAGTCACCCATACTAGAATGCTCAGCCCATAGTCACCCATATTAGCAGAATGCCCAGCCCATAGTCACCCATACTAGAATGCTCAGCCCATAGTCACCCATATTAGCAGAATGCCCAGTCCATAGTCACCCATATTAGCAGAATGCCCAGTCCATAGTCACCCATATTAGCAGAATGTCCAGCCCATAGTCTCCCATATTAGAATGCTCAGTCCATAGTCACCCATATTAGCAGAATGTCCAGCCCATAGTCTCCCATATTAGAATGCTCAGCCCATAGTCTCCCATATCAGCAGAATGCCCAGTCCATAGTCACCCATATTAGCAGAATGTCCAGCCCATAGTCACCCATATTAGAATGGTCAGCCCAGTCACCCATATTAGCAGAATGTCCAGCCCATAGTCTCCCATATTAGAATGGTCAGCCCATAGTCTCCCATATCAGCAGAATGCCCAGCCTCCCATATTAGCAGAATGCCCAGCCCATAGTCTCCCATATTAGCAGAATGCCGAGCCTATAGTCTCCCATATTAGCAGAATGCCCAGCCCATAGTCACCCATATTAGCAGAATGTCCAGCCCATAGTCTCCCATATTAGAATGCTCAGCCCATAGTCACCCATACTAGAATGCTCAGCCCATAGTCACCCATATTAGCAGAATGCCCAGCCCATAGTCACCCATACTAGAATGCCCAGCCCATAGTCTCCCATATTAGAATGCTCAGCCCATAGTCACCCATACTAGAATGCTCAGCCCATAGTCACCCATACTAGAATGCCCAGCCCATAGTCACCCATACTAGAATGCCCAGCCCATAGTCTCCCATATTAGAATGCTCAGCCCAGTCACCCATATTAGTAGAATGCCCAGCCCAGTCACCCATATTAGCAGAATTCCCAGCCCATAGTCACCCATATTAGCAGAATGCCCAGCCCAGTCAACCATGAAGAATAATGCACAGCCCATAGTCACCCTTAAAGTATAATGCACCCCATAGTCATCCATATACTAGTATGACCACTGATTTAAAACAAAAAATCATCTTCCCTTCCATGTTGTGTGGCGTCCTCTGCTTAAGCCGGCAGCTGACTTTGGTGTGCAACGAGAGCACATGACGTCACTGCCATGCACCCAATCATGTCTACGCAGATGTCAGCTGCTGGCCTCGAATTGGCCGGCAGAGTGTATTATCGCACATGTACCCAACTGGTCTGTGCACCGCAATACACTTCAACTGGATGTGCGTCCGAGTCCTGTCGCAGCTGTGAATACTGTCGCTACGCCCCTGACTGCAGACTTGGCTTGTAACCCAAGGCCAGACAATGACTTTGGGTTACTGATCTAACTTTGCCAACAAACAAATATTGATGCGCTATATAAAAGTGAGCTCCTGGCATCAAAATGGGCAATGACTATTGTTTATTGATTTGAGTATCTTGACTGATTCTTTAACCCCTTAACGACTGTCGATATGCCTTTTAATAGCAGCAGATAAGGGGCCTTATTCCTCAGTGCTGCTTTTTAATGATGCTGAGAAATAAGTGTATATCTCCCCCCCAGCGTCGGAAAATCTCCAGGAGTCATGGCTACTGGGGGTAGTTGAGACCCTGGAGAACATGATTCGGGTTGGTTTTTACAGTCCCAAGTATTGCGATCACTTAATTCAGTGAATAACGGTGATCACAAAAAAAAAGTCTGATTTTCCATTTATTTCTCTCTGATATGATCAAGCATACCAGGAGAGAAAAATGGGGTCCCCCGAGACCCCCGCATCCCCAAATCCTCCTACTCTGTCCCCCGGGCCCTCCACGTCATCTTCCTGGAAGAAAATGAAGGGCGCAGGCGCAGTGCGCCCACCGAGGTCTGCTGGCCGGTACCCGACAATAGATTTTTCCTATTGTTTCATTTTGATCTCTGTGATAGACCCCTTCACAGTGATAAAAAAAACTTTTGTCACCCCCTTAGATAAAAATTATAAAGTAAGGCCAGAGAGGCCCGATGCCTGCGCACTGTAGTACTTTACTCTGCCCTCAACAGGGCAAATCAGTACGTCTGCGCCAGAGCCGCGACAGGAAGCAAAGAAGACGACATTGTATGAAGATGGGAGGCGCCAGATAGGACCGCGACGCCCATCGGACTGGACCGCCCCTGGGTGAGTAGAATCTAACTTGTTTTTCTTATCTTTCAGGATTCATCGGGGGGCTTACTGAATGTTGTAGATAAGCCCCTGATGGCGGTGGCCCCAGATTATAGGCAAAAAATGGGGTGACAGATTCCCTTTAAGGGCAAAAATATTAAAAGTTTGAAAATTGCAAAATGTTAGCCAAATTTTTTTATTTTCATACATAAACGCAAGTTATATAGAAGAAGTTTTACCATTATCATGAAGTACAATATGTCACGAAAAAAAACAATCTCAGAATCACCGGGATCCGTTGAAGCGTTCCAGAGCTAAAACCACAATTAGGGCTGTCCCACACGTCCAGATAATTCCGGTACCGGAATAAATCGGTACCGGAGTTATCCGTGTCCGTGTGCCTGGGAACTCACGGAGGCCATACGTGCGGCACACGTGTGCCGCCCGTATGGCGAGTGGGTACCACACGGAGCGTGTGGTACCCACTCTGCATGGTGCTGAAGCTGCGATTCATATCTTCCCTGCAGCAACGTTTGCTGTAGAGAAAATATGAAGAATAGTGTTTAAAATAAAGATCTATGTGTCCGCCGCCCCCCCGCTGGTCAGAAAATACTTACCCGCTCCCTCGCTGCTTCCTGGTCTGGCCGCGGCTTCTCCTGCATGCGGTCACGTGGGGCCGATCATTTACAGTCATGAATATGTGGCTCCACCTCCCATAGGGGCGGAGCCGACTATTCATGATTGGACATGACACATGGATCTTTATTTTTAACACTATTCTTCATATTTTCTCTATAGCAAACGCTGCTACAGGGAAGATATGAATACCGGCTTCAGCACCATGTGGGGGGGACAGCGCTTACTGTAGCGCTGTCTCCGGCACGCACACGGACCCCAGACGGAGAATGTCCGTGTGAGGTCCGTGTTTTACGCGGACCCATTGACTCTATTGGGTCCGTGTAAAACGTGCGCTCCCACGAACACTGACATGTCTCCGTGTTTGGCACACGGAGACACGGTCCGCAAAAAATCAATGACATCTGCACAGATGCATTGATTTTTATGGGTCTACGTGTGTCAGTGTCTCCGGTACGTGAGGAAACTGTCACCTCACGTACCGGAATCACTGACGTGTGAAACCGGCCTTAGTGACAGTGGTCAGAATTGTAAAAAGTGGCCCGGTCATTAAGGGGTTAAACTCGGGTGAGGAATGGGGGAGCAACTGGAATTTGATGGGGGTCATCTCATCACTATCTATGGAATGGTGGGAGATCAGTGTCATTGAACCCTTTCCATGCCGCCCCTCAGTGCCCACTCTGATGCCCATTTCTGCGCCAGGTTTATAGTTGTAGCTGCTCCTCGCTGGTTTGTGTCTCATTAATGTATTCTTGTGGTTAAACCTGTAAGTTTCAGAGAAAAAGAAATAAAAAACCAACGTCAGCCCCAAATAAGAGCCCACCCGGCCCAGCACGGGCACCAGCAGACTGTGCCCGGACATGTTACCCCGTGCGCCGCACACACATTACATGGCCGTTACCGTGCCTCCCGCACTCCCCCGCACGGCCTGCACACGCTGTCCCCGAGCCACCCGAGCCCGGATCTTCTCCCCGTTCAGCGTGCAGCCCGGACCCTCCACCATGGCGAGGACAGCTGTCACCGCTCCGCTCCAGGTATTCAAAATGTGGCGGCAGCCGGGATCGCAAACACCGCCCCTCACTCTCCTGATTGGCGCAGAGTGAGCAAGTGGAAAGTGTATACAAACTTTCCATTGGGTAACTTCTGCAGACATCGCGATTGATTGGTCGAGGAAACTGCTCATCAGTTCGGCCTGTCTGAGGCATGTGTGTTGTACGGTAGCGCCTAGAGTACGCCAGTGGCACGTGACGCCACACTTTCCTCTAGACATAAGGCTCCCCGTGTGAGGGGATGAGGCCGGTCTCTGCAAGGTGCGGGGCCTCCGCCATTCCGGTGCCAACCCCAGAGCAGGAAGAAGCGTGTGCTGAGGCTGCTGGAGCGGCGAGAACTGAGCTCCACACCACGGAACCCTGTGAGGTTGGGGATGAGGACACAGGAGAACTCTGAGGGTGTATTCTGGGGGCAAGCATGGGTAATATAACTATGTGGGGCTGCATGTTGGAGGTTTGCACTGGGAAATGGACTCTGCCGTTTTGTATGGGGCTACTTATTGGGGGCATTCACAGAGAAAGGGTTGGTGTTACTTGAGTGGGGCAGCATGAGGAAGATGATGAGGGGTTGTGCAGACAAGGGTGATGATTATTAGGGAGAGGGGCTGTGCGGAAAAGGGAGTGATAAGGGGGGTGATGATGAAGGGCTGTGTGGACAAGGGGTGATGATGATGGACTGTGCGGAGAAGGTGGGATGATGATGAGTGGCTGTGCGGAGAAGGAGGGATGATGATGAGTGGCTGTGCGGAGAAGGAGGGATGATGATGAGTGGCTGTGCGGAGAAGGAGGGATGATGATGAGTGGCTGTGCGGAGAAGGAGGGATGATGATGAGTGGCTGTGCGGAGAAGGAGGGATGATGATGAGTGGCTGTGCGGAGAAGGAGGGATGATGATGAGTGGCTGTGCGGAGAAGGAGGGATGATGATGAGTGGCTGTGCGGAGAAGGAGGGATGATGATGAGTGGCTGTGCGGAGAAGGAGGGATGATGATGAGTGGCTGTGCGGAGAAGGAGGGATGATGATGAGTGGCTGTGCGGAGAAGGAGGGATGATGATGAGTGGCTGTGCGGAGAAGGAGGGATGATGATGAGTGGCTGTGCGGAGAAGGAGGGATGATGATGAGTGGCTGTGCGGAGAAGGAGGGATGATGATGAGTGGCTGTGCGGAGAAGGAGGGATGATGATGAGTGGCTGTGCGGAGAAGGAGGGATGATGATGAGTGGCTGTGCGGAGAAGGAGGGATGATGATGAGTGGCTGTGCGGAGAAGGAGGGATGATGATGAGTGGCTGTGCGGAGAAGGAGGGATGATGATGAGTGGCTGTGCGGAGAAGGAGGGATGATGATGAGTGGCTGTGCGGAGAAGGAGGGATGTTGATGAGTGGCTGTGCGGAGAAGGAGGGATGATGATGAGTGGCTGTGCGGAGAAGGAGGGATGATGATGAGTGGCTGTGCGGAGAAGGAGGGATGATGATGAGTGGCTGTGCGGAGAAGGAGGGATGATGATGAGTGGCTGTGCGGAGAAGGAGGGATGATGATGAGTGGACTGTGCGGAGAAGGAGGGATGATGATGAGTGGCTGTGCGGAGAAGGAGGGATGATGATGAGTGGCTGTGCGGAGAAGGAGGGATGATGATGAGTGGCTGTGCGGAGAAGGAGGGATGATGATGAGTGGCTGTGCGGAGAAGGAGGGATGATGATGAGTGGCTGTGCGGAGAAGGAGGGATGATGATGAGTGGCTGTGCGGAGAAGGAGGGATGATGATGAGTGGACTGTGCGGAGAAGGAGGGATGATGATGAGTGGCTGTGCGGAGAAGGAGGGATGATGATGAGTGGCTGTGCGGAGAAGGAGGGATGATGATGAGTGGCTGTGCGGAGAAGGAGGGATGATGATGAGTGGCTGTGCGGAGAAGGAGGGATGATGATGAGTGGCTGTGCGGAGAAGGAGGGATGATCATGATGGGGGCATGATAATGATTAGGGGCTGTACGGAAAAGGGATGATGATAAGTGGCTGTGTAGAGGGGTATGAAAATGATGGGGAGATGATGAGGGGCTGTGAGAAGAAGGTGAGATGATGATGCGCTGTGCGTAGGGGGATGATAATTATGATGGGGCTGTGCGGGGAAGAGGAGATGATGATGGGCTCTCCATTCATGTGTCATGACTGTCACACAGCTGGGACATATGCAGCTGCGGCGCTGATCGGCCTGCGTGATCCAGGAATCCAGGTTTCCTCTGCAGCTTATTCGGCAAGTGCTATAGCTTGTCGAATAAGAGGGAACCTGAGCAAATTCACTCCTCTCTCATCCTCACTTGTGCAGACCAATTATTAGGTCCCAGCCGTGCCTCTCGGTGCCTTCTGTGGCCACATCTTCCCTGCGGCCCATACAGCTTGATCTGTTGTAGAAGTCTAATGGAACAAAACAAATTTTTATGAATTTTTATTAAAGGGAACCTGTGACCAGTTGTTTAGTGTGTGATCCAATGCCACCACCTTTCTGAGTGCCGTACACATTACATAAATGTGTACATCCTCTCCTAACTCCCCCTGTATACTATCAAAAATACCTTTTTATTTTCCCATCAGATGTATACTAAAAATACTTAGTTTTAGTAAAGTTCCGCAGGCACTGGGAGAAAGAATCCTGGTGCACGCACACTGTAGTACTCCTGCACAGGAGCACAATGCCGGGGACTCTGGGTGACATAAGGACACATCATCCACGTGAAGCAAGAAGGAGGACGCTATCGAAAGAAGAAGGGAAGCATAGGAGCAAGACCAATGTCATCCTGCAGACGGTCCTGCAGGTGAGTATAATAAAAGGTAATTTTCTTGTCTTACAGGTTGGTTTGGGGACAGATATATACAGAATTCTATAATGCTCTATATCTGGCCTGAAAGGCGGTGGCCGTAGCTCATATCGGTCAAATCTGGTGACAGGTTCGCTTTAACCCTTGCAGCGCCAGAGCAAAGAAAGCCAGAACTACTAGTAGGATGATGGAGCCATTCTAACTACCACAGGTGTATGTTTCACCAGCTGCTGCGATCGCCTGACCCCACTCTATCATGGTATACCCTTGACGTGTGTGTGTGAGGATAGTGTGATGGCATCGTACTCTGTGTGTGTGGGAGGGGGGCTGTGGGGCAATGTATTGTGGGAGGGGGCTGTGGGCGCATTGTACTGTGTGTCGGGGAGGGTGGGAATTATACTGTGCATGGGGGGGGGGGTCATCGTATTGTGTGTGTGTGTGTGTGTGAGAGGGGCTGTGGGGGCATCATACTGCGTGTTGTAGAGGGTGGGCATTATACTGTGAGGGGGAATTATACTGTGTGTGGGTATCGTACTGTGTTGCGATGGCTGTGGGGGAAGTGAACTGTGTGTGGACTGTGCGGACATGCTGTGTGTGGCGGAGGGATGTGGTGGCATCGTACTGTATGTGGCGGAGGGATGTGGTGGCATCGTACTGTGTGTGGTGGAGGGATGTGGCATCGTACTGTGTGTGGCGGAGGGATGTGGTGGCATCGTACTGTGTGTGGTGGAGGGATGTGGTGGCATCGTACTGTGTGTGGTGGAGGGATGTGGTGGCATTGTACTGTGTGTGGCGGAGGGATGTGGTGGCATTGTACTGTGTGTGGCGGAGGGATGTGGTGGCATCGTACTGTGTGGTGGAGGGATGTGGTGGCGTTGTACTGTGTGTGGCGGAGGGATGTGGTGGCATCGTACTGTGTGGTGGAGGGATGTGGTGGCGTTGTACTGTGTGTGGCGGAGGGATGTGGTGGCATCGTACTGTGTGTGGCATTGTACTGTGTGTGGCGGAGGGATGTGGTGGCATCGTACTGTGGTGGAGGGATGTGGTGGCATTGTACTGTGTGTGGCGGAGGGATGTGGTGGCATCGTACTGTGTGGTGGAGGGATGTGGTGGCATTGTACTGTGTGTGGCGGAGGGATGTGGTGGCATCGTACTGTGTGGTGGAGGGATGTGGTGGCGTTGTACTGTGTGTGGCGGAGGGATGTGGTGGCATCGTACTGTGTGTGGCATTGTACTGTGTGTGGTGGAGGGATGTATCTCCGCATTGTGTGATTTACATGGTTTAAATAAAGGTATTTTTTGTATTTTTGATAAACTAGCTAAGACTCAGTTTTCTTTTTTATATAATATATGGCCAGAGTCGCTATTTTCACAATATGCAATGGGCATATAGATGTAGACTTATACATCGCACTATATATATGCAATAATGACTTGGAGAGGTTATATATTACAATCTCAGTATGATGGAAATCTGTATCATATGACGATGCTTCCATGCAGGAATAGAGAGAACTAATAGAGAGAGCGGAGGGATGTGGTGGCATCGTACTGTGGCGGAGGGATGTGGTGGCATTGTACTGTGTGTGGCGGAGGGATGTGGTGGCATCGTACTGTGTGTGGTGGAGGGATGTGGTGGCATCGTACTGTGTGTGGCGGAGGGATGTGGTGGCATCGTACTGTGTGTGGTGGAGGGATGTGGTGGCATTGTACTGTGTGTGGCGGAGGGATGTGGTGGCATCGTACTGTGTGTGGTGGAGGGATGTGGTGGCATCGTACTGTGTGTGGTGGAGGGATGTGGCATCGTACTGTGTGTGTGGCGGAGGCATGTGGTGGCATCGTACTGTGTGTGTGGCGGAGGCATGTGGTGGCATCGTACTGTGTGTGGCGGAGGGATGTGGCATCGTACTGTGGTGGAGGGATGTGGTGGCATTGTACTGTGTGGTGGAGGGATGTGGTGGCATCGTACTGTGTGTGGCGGAGGGATGTGGTGGCATCGTACTGTGTGTGGCGGAGGGATGTGGTGGCATCGTACTGTGTGTGGCGGAGGGATGTGGTGGCATCGTACTGTGTGTGGCGGAGGGATGTGGTGGCATCGTACTGTGTGTGGCGGAGGGATGTGGTGGCATCGTACTGTGTGTGGCGGAGGGATGTGGTGGCATCGTACTGTGTGTGGCGGAGGGATGTGGTGGCATCGTACTGTGTGTGGCGGAGGGATGTGGTGGCATCGTACTGTGTGTGGCGGAGGGATGTGGTGGCATCGTACTGTGTGTGGTGGAGGGATGTGGTGGCATCGTACTGTGTGTGGCATTGTACTGTGTGTGGTGGAGGGATGTGGTGGCATCGTACTGTGTGTGGTGGAGGGATGTGGTGGCATCGTACTGTGTGTGGCATTGTACTGTGTGTGGTGGAGGGATGTGGTGGCATCGTACTGTGTGTGGTGGAGGGATGTGGTGGCATCTTACTGTGTAGCTGTTTATCAAGGTACAATGGCTGAATAACGGGAGCAAATGACTTATAAACTTTATAAAAGCAGTGAATTATCTGGTGCTGATTCGCACTTACAAGTAACAATAGAAGGTACAATAATCCCTATTGTAACATGTAGCAGCAACTCAGCAGATTTAATTCCGATCAGATAATATAAAATAATAATTATATTAATATTGAGCAGAATTAATTTCCCCCTCTTGGTTCGACCCTCCATAAGTCCCAGTCTCTCATGTGGCCCCTTGGGAAAATAAATTGGCCACCTCTGGTGTGTGTATAATACTACAATCTCAGTATTATATAAAAAAAGAAAACTGAGTCTTAGCTAGTTTATCAAAAATACAAAAAATACCTTTATTTAAACCATGTAAAACACACAATGCGGAGATACATAAAACAAGCAACGTGTAAAGCAGCCAAATAGACTAATAAATAAACACTGGGTCAGTGACCAAGAAATCCCAAGATATAGGGTATCTGAAGGTCATCTTGTACTGAAACGTATGTTGGGGAGTGGGTCCCGGCTCCATCGCACTGCACCATGACAGGTAATGGTATCTGACTTCAGTTTTTTATTTTATTTTTTTTATTTTGTTTTCTGTGCCGCCAGCATAACATCGATATCTAGAGAGGGGTGAGCAAGGAGTATGAAGGCAATATGGGGGCCCCTATGCATTTAGTGGTAGCTTGTAGCACCTGCGGGAGTGCCCTTGCTAAATTTTGATTACACCTTTCTTCTGCAGTTAACCCCATCTTTTCTAAGAGTACTATGTCTATGGTGGCACAATAAATGTTACAAGCCCTTGGTGCACTGCTTTGCAGCCGGTACCCTATATCTTGGGATTTCTTGGTCACTGACCCAGTGTTTATTTATTAGTCTATTTGGGTGCTTTACACGTTGCTTGTTTTATGTATCTCCGCATTGTGTGATTTACATGGTTTAAATAAAGGTATTTTTGATAAACTAGCTAAGACTGTTTTCTTTTTTATATAATATATGGCCAGAGTCGCTATTTTCACAATATGCAATGGGCATATAGATGTAGACTTATACATCGCACTATATATATGCAATAATGACTTGGAGAGGTTATATATTACAATCTCAGTATGATGGAAATCTGTATCATATGACGGTGCTTCCATGCAGGAATAGAGAGAACTTGTTTTCATCTGACCACCCCTTTATCCCCCAGCAATGGGATATAACAGTGGGGACCTGCCCTGGTCGGCAGAATGGGGCACTTTTATCTCTTTTAGAATTGAGCAGCACTGCACATGCTCAGTCTGAGCTGCATTCTTGTCCTAGGCGGCTGCGGAGCGCTCTGCTTTTTCAGCAGCGACGTTGAGAATGAATGGAGCAGCGGTCGGGCATCCAAGCATTTTATAATGAGGATGAAAATTCCTTGTTTTGCCAATCGGTGCAGGTCCCAGCGGTCACACACTCACTGACCAGCAAGTTGTCACCTAGCCCACAATTAGGTGATAACTTGTTTTCATTGCACAGCCCCTTTAAAGGGAACCAGTCAGCAGGCTTGTGCACAGTAACCTACAGGCCGGTGCTGTTATACTGATTACAATGATACCTGGTGATTAAATCCATCTTGTGATTGTTTCTTAATCTTTATTTTCGGTTTTGTGGTACTGATATGCCCGTGTCCTCAGGCGCTGGTGTATGTGGTGCTCTGATTAGCCTGCTGATATGGGGCGAGTCAGTGAGGGATCAGCAACCTAAGTTTACATAATGAATACCTAACATACTGAAGAAAGAGACAAAAAACCCTCCTGCAGTCAGGTGCCGGCCGTGGCTCCTGCTCTGCAGCATAATCGCATATTGTGGCAAGAATACATTTTTTTGATGTTATCCAGCTGGGGGAAAGAAATTGAAAATGGCGCCCGCCGCGTCTGTGCAGTAGCAGCTATCGGTGTTTAGCTGTGGTCCGACAGTTGCTGCTGTGCATGTGCCAGCGGCACCGCCTTGGAGGAGGATTTTTTTTTTCTTCTCCAGTAAGATGCCGCCGCCAGCGAATGAGCAGTAGCAGCTATGGAATCAAGCTAAACACTTATAGCTGCTACTGCTCGGGCGCCATTTTCAAATAGTTTTTTCCCTAACTGGATAACGTCAAGAAAATGTATTATTGCGACACTAAACATGTGGTGATGATGCTGCAGAGCAGGAGCCACGGCCGGCACCTGACTGCAGAAGCATTTATATATGAGTATGTGTGTGTTTTGACAAATATTTCCTTTGAAAACGATGTGTAAATACATAGAGAACTGCTGTATGTAAAGCTCATGTTAAAATCACATGGCAGTCGCATGTAAATGAAATGCTAGGTGTGAAAACTCAGATTGTACTCGCATGACACCCGTGCGACTCTCGGCAGGGAGACTCGGACCGATTATTCATACATGTGACTCTGGCCCAACCACAGGTCCAGCAGAGCATGTATATTGCTATAACTGTGGTGTCCAGTAGAGGGCGCCTATTGCTATAACTGTGGTGTCCAGTAGAGGGCGCCTATTGCTATAACTGGTGTCCAGTAGAGGGCGCCTATTGCTATAACCATGGTGTCCAGTAGAGGGTGCATATTATTATAACCACGGCATCCAGCAGAGAATGCATATTGTTATAACTATGGCTCCCAGCAGATGGCACATATTCCTATAACCACCGTGTCCAGCAGAGGGCACACATTGCTATAGCCACCGTGTCAGCAGATGGCACATATTGCTATACCTACAGCATTCAGCAGAGGGCATATACTGCTATAATTATGGCGAACAGCTGAGGGCGCACGTTGCTATAACTAGTGTCCAGCAGAGGGCGCATATTGCTATAACCATGGCTTCCAGCAGAGGGCGCATATTGCTATAACTATGGCATCCAGCTGGGAACGACTAGTCTGGGGGATTCAATGCTCCATTGATAAGTCAAAAGGTTCATTGCATATTAAAGACAGGCTTTAGAAATACATTTTCTAAAGATCTGTTAAAGTGTCAAACACTATAAAGACACTGTTAGGGAATTTATAAAGGAATATAGAAATTCTACTGATTTAAGGGGCATAGTGGACCTGTAAGGTTCCCTTTAATATGAAAATATTCATTACATTATATTATAGAAGTGTAGGCTCAAAACAAACAATAACAGGCCCATTAATACATACCTGACAAGTTTTACTGAAGAGAACAAACTACCTATATTGCAGATTTTTGGTCACATTCCTAACCACGCCCCCTAACCAAACCCATTTCTTTCTTCCCTGGCAGGGGAGATGTCTGAATGGGCATGGTAGCAGTAAAGGACATTCAGACTGCCTGGAACAGCGGGACATAAACCTAAATGTAGCCTTGTGCTGCTGTATCGAGGACAGTTGGAACCTATGTGTGGAGATACGAGGGTCAGTGGGTGCTCATGGACCAGGGCTCAACCCACTGACCGCCCGTACTCCTTTCCCGTGGACAGAATATCTCTCAGACAACACAGGATGAGGGTAAAACAGTAGGGCAATACTTTATTGAACCACCAACAGACAATAACATATAGAACAGTCCAAGCAAAATACCCAAGGTGGTGCAAAATTACCCTTCCGTTGACTCGCCTAGAATACTGGACCAGCGACTTCGGGCCTACCAGAGTGGACTACCCCAACCTGTGGAACCCCGCTTTTGAGATGCACCCACAGAGAGGAGGTAATGATAATCTTCAGAAGCTGACAGCCAATGAGGCATGTGGCCAGTTGATTGAAGGGTCCTAACCTGGCCTCTCCAAATGTCTCCTTGGGGCCAGATGACCGGTGGGTCCCAATCCGGCTTTCACAAATGTATCCATGGGGACAGGTGACCAGTGAGTCCCAATCCTGCGTTCCCCAAATGTCTCCATGGGTTCAGTGATAATAAGTGGAGCTGATCTGTATTATTCCATCCTGTAGCATGTCAAATCTGTATTCCCCTTGATGGAGCCATGGTGCCTTGGCTGCGGTTCTGTAGAGACTCTCTACATAAGGACATAGGTTCCTTTTTAAACCTACATCTGTGGTTCAGGCCATCTACCCCCCCCCCCCTAACTTTAACACTCATATGACAACAGTCTATCTTTCTTGACCCACCGAAGAAAAACACATAAATTCAATAGTCCACATTTAGACAATAGCCTATGTCTCTTGGCGCACTGAAAATAGATGTGTGGCATAGATATGATTGAATGCTCCTTCCTGTAATAATGTCCCCATCTAGGCCCCTTGCTAATACTTTTCTGTACTATGAAAAGTACAGTATTAAAACCCTGCTCATATCGGCACCAAAAACATAGTTTTAGAATTTTTAAGGTTGATGGTAGACATACAGTAAGTCCATAGAGTTCAACCTAAGAGGCAGGAGTGACATGTATTACATGGTATAAGCTGGTCATCAAGGAATGTATACAGCCCCCAAACTATATTATATGCATAAAGCTCTTTCATAGACAAGTCTAGCGATACCTTTACAGTCCTTTACTGAGAAATCAGCGTATGAATTGATATGCAAAGGAGGCTGTAGCTCTTCTGATCCTCTGTCACTCTAGCTCTATTCCCTACCCATGGTTGCATTTTCCTCCTTGAGTGACAGCCTTTATGCTGCGTGACTTCAGGAAAAGGAATCATCAGTCAAGCAGGAGGAGGCGGCTCTCAGCAGGGAATAGAGCTGGAATGGCAAAGGCTTCAGATGTACCATAGTCCTTCATTTGCATATAAATTTATATGCTGATTTCTCAGTAATGGATGAATGGATTTACCATGTAAAAGTATCACTGAACTTGTCTTTGAAAAAAGCTGCATGCACATATAAATAGTTTTGGGGTAAAATCCTGCTCACAGATTCTTTTTAAATTAAAAAAAAAATTAAAGGAAAAGTTTGATCCTGGAAAACTTAAAGGGTATATCTGGCACTTTATGGAAAAACGAAAAATGTGCCTAAGCACTAACAGTAATTGCAACTTACCTGCCTATTGTGCATGGCGCCGTTCTTCCCCGGCACAGACCGCTCCGGCCGTGCATTCACCTGCTCCTGCTGATTCGACGGGGTGGGACTTTGGGCGTCATTATGATTGATAGCCAGCTCCCCCAGTTAGGAGGCAGGAATCCATCTGTCAATCAACATGACGTCGGAACTCCATCCTGTCGACACAAGGGAAACTGAAAAGAAGCCTCCGCTCTGCAGACGTGACCTCAGCAGAGGCTTCTGAATCCCCGGCGGGAGCTGTCTGTGACCGCTCTGTGCTGGGGAAGAATGGCGCCATGCACAACAGGCAGATAAGTTGCAATTACCTACCTGTTAGTGCTTAGATACATTTTTTTTGTTTTTTATAAACGGATATACCCTTTAAAGTATCCTTCAGACTTTTTTTGTGTTGCTTTTTTAGTTTAAAAAATGGGGTATCATTAACGAAAACAGGCCACAACTAGAGCATTTTCACACCCATGTCAAAAACAGTTACACAAGTGCACTTCTCGTGGCATGTTTCATATGTTCTTAATGAAATCAATCTAACTTCTGGCTGCACTTTTTGCCGTCAAAAAAAAAATATATATATATATATATATATATATATATATATATATATACACATACTAGATTGTGACCCGATTCTAACGCATCGGATATTCTAGAATATGCATGTCCCCGTAGTATATGGATAATGATGATTCCAGAATTCGCGGCAGACTGTGCCCGTCGCTGATTGGTCAAGGCAACCTTTATGACATCGTCGCCATGGCAACCATTATGACATCTACGTCGATACTGTGCCCGTCGCTGATTGGTCGAGGTCGAATTCGCGGCAGACTACCCGTCGCTGATTGGTCGAGGCAACCTTTATGACATCATCGTCGCCATGCTGTGCCCGTCGCTGATTGGTCGAGGACGATGATGTCATAATGGTTGCCATGGCGAAGATGATGTCATTAGGTTGCCATGGCGATGATGTCAGAATGGCTGCCATGGTGAAGATGATGTCATAATGGGTATATGTGCATGGGACTATGGGAGGGAGGATGTGTATGATGGGCATATGGGCACGGGACTATGGGATGGAGGATGTGTATGATGGGTATATGGGCACGGGACTATGGGATGGAGGATATGTGTGACGGGTATATAGGCAAGGGACTATGGGATGGAGGATAATTATTATAATTTGTTATAACTAACCACAGTTGGTTGCTATGCCCGGGCTCTTCAGCTAGTAAATAAATGAGAAAGGTGACGCAAAAATGTTGTGTGAAACCACCGGCAAAATGTTATATGTCAACATTTACCTAATTTTATAGTATTTTGTGGAACTCATAAGATCCAGATGAATGCTAAACACTTTTGAGCACACTTAGAACTGTTGATTTTATGATGAGTTTATTGACCAAAACACACAAACATATCAATAGAAAAACATGTCCAAACTCTTACGAGCTTTTCTGCAAAACATCCTGAGGCCATGTGCACACGCTGCGGATTTCAATGCGGAATTTTCCGCAGCGGATTTGATAAATCCGCAGTGAAAAACCGCTGTGATTTTTACTGCGGATTTATCGCGGTTTTTATTGCGGTTTCCTCTGCAGATTTTCAACCGCATTTTCCTATTGGAGCAGGTGAAAATCCGCAGCGGAATCCGCTCAAAGAATTGACATGCTGCGGAAAATAAACCGCTGCGTTTTCGTGCGTTTTTTTCCGCAGCATGTGCACTGCGGATTTTGATTCCCATAGGTTTATATTGTACTGTAAACTCATGGGAATCTGCTGCGAATCCGCAGCAAAATCCGCAGCGTGTGCACATACCCTGAGTGCTGTGATACATATCATATCATAAAATGGATGATTACACCTGGACTCTGAGAAAGCCACAATGTTATCACGATGAAGGCTCTTTCCCGTTATACGATGCTGGTAGAAGCGGTGGAGGGCTATGCTGTAATTACTTTTGAATATTTTAGCAATTATCTTAAGCATCAGAATGGATTTGGCAAAGATTATTGGAAATTACTGCTGCCAATATAGACTAAATAATATGTATGATGGGTGCCACATGTTACAATAATCTTTGAACTCGGCATATAAACATTTGGGTAATTATAAACCTCTAACAGGTATAATGTAAATTATTTGGCAGCTACAAGTGATGCATTAGCTCTCCACTCACTCCCTTATGAGTCAATGAAGGATACAGTCTAATATTATTTATACTAAACAATTGCTTCTCCTAATGCTCAAAGCAATTATAAACTCTCAATGGCTTTTTAATATCACTTGATTGGTGCTGTTATGCAACATCATGCTTATGGCTTTCATTTTGCATGGGCCATAACTTTGTAAAATAGATTGGAACAATATTCTATTCGCATTAACAAATCCATTCAGGTCGTCTTTTCTTTTTAATTTATTTTGGTCTCTTTGAAAACTTTTCGGTATTAAAAGAAAACAGACCTAATACTAGAACCTAAATATTAGATTAAAGCTTTGTGCAATGATCAGGAATAGTATTTTCAATGTCTCTAAAATGCTGTTTTCTAATCACGCAGTTAAATCCGGTGTTTTCTTGTCTCTGCTGCAGAAATTGACCTGTGATGGCTCATAAAGCCATACTGAAAAAACAATGCTTTTTATCATACTTCCTAACAAAAAGTGGAGTAAAATGCAAGGTAAAAGACAAATATAAATAAAAATTATATAGCTGAAAACATCATCTTAACCTGCAAAAATAAACAAGCTGCCATACAGCTCCATCAGCAGAAAAATATGAAAGTTATAGCTCTTAGAATAAAGCAATGCAAAAATAATTATTTTTTCTATGAAATAGTTTTATTGTGTAAAAGCGCCAAAACATAGCAAATGATATAAATGTGGTATCACTGTAATTGTACTGACCCAAAGAATAAAGTTGCCTTATCAATTTTACCACATGTGGAATGGCAAAAAAACCCCGCAAAAAACGCAATCTCAGAATTGCTTGCTTTCGTTCATTCAAAAATCAAAAAATGTCATGTGCCGGGAGATGGTACCAAAGCTCTCAAAATATGGCGATGCAAAACCTAGTTTTAGGGTGTGACAGCTGCCTAGCATAAAAACCCGATATAAATCTGGTATCGCTGTTATTATGGCACTGACTCAAAGAATAAAGTCGTATAATTACTTATAGCGCACTAGGAATGAAGTAAAAAATAAATAAAACCAATTCTTCAGCTGTTGATTTGTTCATTTTCTCACCCAAAGTAAGGCTTGGCTCACATTTATCCTGTGATCTGTGTTGTGCCTTTATGCAAATGCATATAATCAGTTTTGCTATGCTTTGTATTGAACTGTGGTGTATTGTGATAACTTATCCAATAACGCCATCTATTGACAATGTTCTCATTACAGTTTACTTTCTGTTTCATTGCTTACTGTGCAAATTAATCTTTAAGGGTACCGTCACACATTGAAATTTCCATCGCTACGACGTTACGATTCGTGACGTTCTAGCGATATCGTTACGATATCGCTGTGTCTGACACGCAGCAGCGATCAGGGACCCTGCTGAGAATCGTACGTCGTAGCAGATCGTTTGGAACTTTCTTTCGTCGCTTGATCTCCCGCTGTCATCGCTGGATCGTTGTGTGTGACAGCGATCCAGCGATGTCTTCGCTTGTAACCAGGGTAAACATCGGGTAACTAAGCGCAGGGCCGCGCTTAGTAACCCGATGTTTACCCTGGTTACAAGCGTAAACGTAAAAAAACAAACCGTACATACTCACCCGTCGGTGTCCTTCAGGTCCCTTGCCGTCTACTTCCTGCTCTGAGTGCCGGCCGGAAAGTGAGAGCAGATCACAGCGGTGCTGCGCTCTGCTCTCACTGTACGGCTGCACTCAGAGCAGGAAGCAGACGGCAAGGGACCTGAAGGACACCGACGGGTGAGTATGTACGGTTTGTTTTTTTACGCTTACGCTGGTAACCAGGGTAAACATCGGGTTACTAAGCGCGGCCCTGCGCTTAGTTACCCGATGTTTACCCTGGTTACCCGGGGACTTCGGCATCGCTCCAGCGCCGTGATTGCAACGTGTGACCGCAGTCTACGACGCTGGAGCGATGATTATACGACGCTGCGACGTCACGAATCGTGCCGTCGCAGCGATGAAAATTTCAATGTGTGACGGTACCCTAAGGCTCATCAAGTCTTCCGTAGTTTCCCAGCAGTCTCTGCATTAGCATTGCCCCCTTCTTCTCCAGCAGCCTTTTTGGCCTCATGGATACGGACACGCTGATTATCTCTCCCTGATTTTCAGCCCATCTGGTTGTTTACCTCCACATAGCACAGTTGGTGAGTTATTTTCCCCTTGTTAGAGCTCACCATGTTGTATTATATGGCTACTCTGTTCCATATGTTTTAGATCAAAGTAGTCTTGATACTACAGATGTTTATACTACCACCATGTTGTGCAATTACGCTGTGAATGTCCTGTACCATACATAATGCTACTGTATGTTATTTAGATATGTTGTATGCCTTGTACTGAGTACTTTCATTTTTTCTTATAGTTTTACACTATCCTATTAATAAAAGTTGTAAAGGACCCCCTGCGTCTACCTCAATGCATCGATAGGAAAGAGTTTAGCTGTCTGTCAACTCGCTTTTCTTAAGCACAAAGTTGAGGGTGCCAGAACAATCTGTGCTGAGCACTTGCATCGGGGTTTCCATGTAAATCTCTGAAATACGTGATTCAGACAGAACCCCCGGTGGAAGATTCCCTATGAGGCAGATGGAGACACTGGATGCCGTCTGGCCTATGCTCCGGCTGTGTTTGTCTTTGTCTGGCCTCTTTTATGTACGCCTAAAGAGTCCAGAGTAGCTGCTGCCTCATTATAGTGAATGGATCCCTTAGTGGTTTCATCTGAATCACATCATTATGAGATTTAGATGGAAACCCTGAAGTAAGTTCTCAGGGTAGACCGCCAGATAAATGTGATCCAAAATGTTGTGCAAAATGTTTCCACTAAAAGCTTCAACTCAATCCACAAAAAAATGCATGTCCCCACTCAGTTCCGTCATCTGTTATCGGAAACCTAGTGTGCTTCCATGTTACTGGTAGTACAAAGGCTCTGAAAAAGCACTATGGATCCTCACCCGTCAAAAGAAATTCAGCGAATTCTGTACTCCAAAACCTAAGTGCACCACCTCCCTTCTTAGCCCCCACAGTGTTCCTAAACCACATTTACAGTGCCTTGCAAAAGCATTCAGCCCCCTGGAACTTTTCAACCTTTTCCCACATATCATGCTTCAAAAATAAAGATACCAAATGTACATTTTTGGTGAAGTATCAACAACAAGTGGAACACAATTGTGAATTTGAACGGAATTTGTTTTCCAGTCCACCAGCTGACAGCACCATTGGAGGACGTCCTTCTTATCCGCAGTGGGACAGGAACCACAAGTTAAAAGGACCCTCCCCACTCCACCCACCAGTGTTTTTCCTGTCCCACTGCGGATAGGAACTGCAAGACGTCCTCCGACGGTGCTGTGCAGATGGTGGGGATCGGGGGGTCCAGCCTTTCCTTTCCCCGCCGCAAGATATCTGCGGCTGATACCTGCCATGGGGGGTCCCTCAGCCTCCCCAGTGTAGCGCTGCTCCTGGGGTCGGGTCCCTTTCCTCCTCGGGGGGGGCTCTCGGCCCGGGTGCCTGTATGCCGGGAAGTGTGTGCGGCGACCGCTTCCAGCAGCGGCCGGTTCCAGCGTGCGGCCGCGGTTTCCGGGTCCAGCGGCCGCGTCACTTCCGGTGCGGCCAGCATGGAGGATGACGCCGGCAGCAGCGCCGGCCTCGGTGAGGGGCACAGCGCGGTCACCGCAGCGGCGGTAAGGAGGGCAGGATCAATCTAAGAACATCTTTTTTACCAGAAGACAGACAAGAGGCCTTGATCAGGCACATCCATCAATTCAGAAGTACCCCCTCCATAAGAGATGCAATGAGGATACTCGGCTTCATGACAGCATTGTTACCCTGTGTGAAATGGAGCCAATTCCACTCGCGGGAGTTGCAAAGAGAAGTCCTAGGATCCTGGAACAGGAAACAGAGTTCCCTAGACAGGAAGATGCTTGTGTCTCCGTCGGTGAAGAGATCCCTAACCTGGTGGACCAGACCGAGGAACCTGAGAGAGGGAGTACCGTGGGTACTCGATCCCTGTGTTACGGTTACCACAGACGCCAGTCAATACGGATGGGGCGGTCATTTAGGAAGAACATACTACCAGGGAGAATGGACTCCTCAGATTGCGGCAAGATCATCGAATTTCAGAGAGCTGTATGCGATCTGGAAAGTGTTGGGCCAGGCCCAGTCATTGGTCCGAGACAAATAAAGAAAAAACCTAGCACTCAACTGATGCTTATGTGCAAATTTTATTGTAGTACCCAAAACGTTTCGGTCCCTCAAGCGGACCTTCATCAGTTACGTACTAAACTGAAGCGGTGGACACCGCGTCTGACAGCAGCACTTCACGCCTGATCTTCCACAGCATTCTATCCAGTACAGCGTTCTGCCAAGACACTGCAGGTACAAGTGCCCTGAGACAATATTGTCTCTTATGCCCGAGCTTCAGTTTAGTACGTAACTGATGAAGGTCCGCTTGAGGGACCGAAACGTTTTGGGTACTACAATAAAATTTGCACATAAGCATCAGTTGAGTGCTAGGTTTTTTCTTTATTTGGATTAAGGTGTGGGAGCCTACCTTAGCACCATTTGACCAGTAGTGCACACGCTATTTTCTACTAGCATTGGTCCGAGACAGACACGTGAGAAAACTGTCCGACAATGTCACAGCAGTGGCATTTCTGAGACACCAGGGAGGTCCGAGACATCCACCACTGCAACACTTAGCAGACCAGATTTTCAGGTGGGCAGAAAGATCTGTCAAATCCATCTCGGCAGTTCACCTGGAAGGTGCCAAGAATCAACTAGCAGATTTCTTGAGCCGAAAGTCGGTACATCCCGGAGAGTGGGAACTGAACCCGGAAGTATTCAGCGGTCTATGCCAGAAATGGGGCGCACCTCAGGTGGACCTCTTTGCCGCCAGGTCAAACGCAAAGGTCACAGCATTTTTTTTCTCTGAATCCTCTAGATGGAGCCACAGGAGTAGACGCCTTGTCTCAGTATTGGGGAGAAGGCCTCCTGTACGCATTTCCGCCTTTTCCTCTGATATCGAAGACACTCAGGAAGATACGAGACGAGAGAGCAACTGTAATCCTGGTGGTTCCTTTTTGGCCGAAAAGAAGCTGGTTTTCTCTACTGTCCAGGATGTCAACAGAAGAACCAGTCTTTCTACCGAACAGGCAGGACCTTCTATTTCAGGGTCCGGTGTTCCACAAGAATCCAGACTCTCTGCACCTATCTGCTTGGATCCTGAACGGCAAACCCTAAGATCCAGAGGCCTGTCAGAAGAGGTCATTACCACACTCCAGGCAAGCAGAAAGCCGGTGACTTCGGCGATTTACAACAAGATCTGGAAGCGGTATTGTTCCTTTCTGGGAAAAGGTCATGTGGATACTTCAAAACCAGATATCCCTAAAATCCTCGATTTCCTGCAACTCGGATTTGACAAGGGCCTTCGGCCTAGTACTCTAAAAGTACAGATTGCAGCACTTAGTGTATTTTTTGATACATCACTAGCCTCCCATCCCTGGATAGCGAGATTTTCCAGGGCCACACAGAGAATGAGGCCACTTGTGAAGAAATCAACTCCTCCTTGGGACCTAAACCTAGTCCTTAACACTTTGTGTAAAACCCCTTACTTACTGTCAGAAGATATGGACATAGCCAATCTCTCCTTTAAAACCGCCTTCCTAATTGCCATCACATCGGCTAAAAGGCTAGGGGAGATGCAGGCTCTTTCTATCCAGAACCCATATCTTCAAATCTTTGACGACAGAATAGTCTTCAAACATAACCCAGCTTTCCTCCCCAAAGTAGTATCATCTACCAATATAAATCAGGAAATAATCCTTCCTTCTTTCTGCCAACACCCTAAAAACGCAAAAGAAGGGGTCTACCATAACCTTGACGTTAGGGAGACTGTTCTAAAATACCTGGGGGCGACAGAAAGCTGGAGACGGGACACTGACTTATTTATTCAATACGGTGGTCCAAATAGGGGTTGCAAGGCAGCAAAATCAACCATTGCTAGGTGGATTAAAAACATGATTAGCCTAGCATATACAAACCAAGGGAAAGATCCCGGGGACACTCTTAGGGCCCACTCAACACGAGCCATTTCTACATCATGGGCAGAGAAGGGGGGTGCCTCAGCTGAGCAAATCTGTAGGGCGGCGACTTGGACTAGTCTTTCTACCTTTGCTAGACACTATAAATTAGATGTCGTATCAGACCAATTAGCCTTTGGTAGGAAAGTCTTACATGCAGTAGTCCCACCCTAGTTAACATCCTTTGGTATTCTCCAATGGTGCTGTCAGGTGGTGGACTGGAAAACGGTAATTAGTTCTTACCGGTAATTGTATTTCCAGGAATCCACCTGACAGCACTACTAGTTCCCTCCCACTGCAAACTTTTACTACTGACTAATGTGATGTAACATTGGTGTGTAATTGTAAATAAACTCTCTTTTTTGCATCCATCCAGATGTGGTACTTAGAAAATCACTGGTGGGTGGAGTGGGGAGGGTCCTTTTAACTTGTGGTTCCTGTCCCACTACGGATAAGAAGGACGTCCTCCAATGGTGCTGTCAGGTGGATTCCTGGAAATACAATTACCGGTAAGAACTAATTACCGTGTTTTTGTGGAAATTCAAAAACTGAAAAGTGGGGTGTGCAATATTATTCGGCCCCTTTAACTTAATACTTTGTTGCGCCACCTTTTGCTGCGATTACAGCTGTAAGTTGCTTTGGGTATGTCTCTCAGTTTTGTACATCGAGAGACTGAAATTCTCAAGCTTAGTAAGGTTTGATGGAGATGGTTTGTGAACAGTTTTCAGCTCTTTCCACAGAATCTCCATTGGATTGAGGTCTGGACTTTGACTTGGCCATTCAAACACCTGAATACATTTATTTGTGAACCATTCCATTGTAGATTTTTCTTTGTTTGGGATCATTGTCTTGTCCCAGTCTCAGGTCTTTTGCAGACTCCCAACAGGTTTTCTTCAAGAATGGTCCTGTATGTGGCTCCATCCATCTTCCCATCAATTTTAACCATCTTCCCTGTCCCTGTTGAAAAACAGCAGGCCCAAACCATGATTCTGCCACCACCATGTTTGACAGTTCAGGGTGATGAGCTGTGTTGCCTTTACGCCAAACATATCGTTTGGCATTGTTGCAAAAAAGTTTGATTTTGGTTTCATGTGACCAGAGCACCTTCTTCCACATGTTTGGTGGGTCTCCCAGGTGGCTTGTTGCAAACTTTAAACAACACTTTTTATGGATATCTTTGAGAAATGTCTTTCTTCTTGCCACTCTTCCATAAAGGCCAGATTTGTGCAGTGTACAACTGATTGTTGTCCTATGGACAGACTGTCCCACCTCAGCTGTAGATCTCTGCAGTTCATCCAGAGTGATCATGGGCCTCTTGGCTGCATCTCTGATCAGTCTTGTTTGAGATAAAAGTTTAGAAGGACGGCCGGGTCTTGGTAGATTTGCAGTGGTATGATACTCCTTCCATTTCAATATGATCGCTTGCACAGTGCTCCTTGGGATGTTTAAAGTTTTGGAAATCATTTTGTATCCAAATCCGGCTTTAAACTTCTCCACAACAGCATCATAGACCTGCCTGTTGTGTTCCTTGGTCTTCATGATGCTCTCTGTGCTTCAAACCGAACCCTGAGACTGTCACAGAGCAGGTGCATTTATACAGAGACTTGATTACACACAGGTGGATTATATTTATCAGCATTAGGCATTTAGGACAACATTGGATCTTTCAGAGATCCACAATGAACTTCTGGAGTGAGTTTGCTGCACTGAAAGTAAAGGGGCCGAATAGTATTGCACGCCCCACTTTTCAGTTTTTGATTTTTCCACAAAAATTTATTATAACCAATAAATTTTGTTCAACTTCACAATTATGTTCCACTTGTTGTTGATTCTTCACCAAAAATTTACATTTGCTTTCTTTTCTTTTGATGCAAGATATTTGGGAAAAGGTTGAAAAGTTCCAGGGAGCCGAATACTTTCGCATGGCGCTGTAGCGTCCACATGTTTGGCATTTATTTAGCAATGAAAGCCCACTTAATTTACGGGTGTGTGTCTCTAGAAGCATGAGCTGACCATAATGTACTGGGCGATACAATGTATGGGCACTGCAGAGGCAGATTGGCAATTTTCACTCAGCAACATCCGCTGCTGCTTGTTTCTGGAAAACATTTGTGGATTCAAAATCATCACTACACCTGTAGATATATTTCCAAAAGGGTATAAATTCAAAATGGCGTCACTTGAGGGGGTATTCTGCTCTTCTAGCACTTAGGGGCTCTGTATATGGAGTCCATAATCTGTTCTAGGAAAATCTGCTCTCTTCAGGAAGCAAATGGTGCTCAGTCACTCCCGAGTCTCACCGCGTGGCTAAGTAGTACTGTACATCCACATATAGGGCATTTCCACGTTCAGAAGAAAATGTGTGACAAATTTTGGTGACATTTTTACTCTTTTTTCCCCTTGTGAAAATGTAACATCTGGAGCCAAAACAAAATTTTAGTAATAAAAATGTAATATTTTTTTTCTGCACTGCCCAATGGTATAACATTTTGTGACACACTGTGGTGTCACTATGATCACTGCACCCTTAGATGAATCCTGCTGTTCTGGCACCTCAGGGGTTTTCCCAGTGGGCCATGACACCCACAAACCACAACAATAAAATCTTCACTAAATTATGGCTCTCCTTCCCTTCTGAGCTTTGCACTGTGCCCCAAAAGTAGTTCCCGATTACATGTAGGCTATTGGCGCACTCAGGACAAATTGCACAACTAAAATGTCATTTTTTTTTCCTATTAGCCTTTATAAAAATGTAAAAAAATTCTGCTAAAACATTAGCTGTAATAATTTAATTATCCTTTCTTCACAGCCAAATGGTATACATTTTTGTGAGAAACATGTGGTGTCAAATGCTCACTGCACCATAGATAAATCCATTGAGGGGTGTAGTTTGTAACATAACATCATTTATGGGGGGTTACAGGGTAGTGTAAAATACTACACATACCTTCCTGCCTGCAGATAGATATTTCATTAGTGAAGAAACGTGAATCTGTAAATGTAGATGAGACTGTAAGTTCCCAGACCTCTGTATTAGTATGCAATTTTATTCATGTTTCATAAAGTTCTTTTGTTATGGCAGTTGATGTGCAGTGCTCAATGTCCATAGAACAGCAATCAGTTTCTTGGTCTTTGTGTCTTTGCTCCCAACACAACAAGACCTTCTTTTCCCAACCATAACTGATGGGCTTCTAAGGGATGGTTGTAAATGGTGGAGTGGGGCCCCATAAAATATAATATAGGATATAGCAGCCCTAGTTACAGTGGTTTCTCTCTGAGGAGGCAGAAGGATTGATACCACATTTCTTGAAGACTTGTAAGTTCACTGCACCGCACTATAACATCAAAGAACTTTCTTCCTGTCTGCCACCGTGATCCATGTCTCATGCTAGTTCAGAAGCAGAGTCTGATGAGAGACAGATAGAGAAGAGTAACAACTCTGAGGATGATATTAAACAGACTGATTGTCCGCCCCCCTGTCTGCCACTACACCAAAATTTGATATACTCAATCTAAATCATGTATTAATGATGGACAGGTAGATGAATATGACTATAATGAAGAAAATGACTATAATGAAGAAACTGTCATTAACGGGGAGCAGGAGAGCAAGGAGCACTCCTCTTAGTATAATAAGTATCTGAGCCACTCTTAATATACTAACTCTGAGCCTAATATGGAAAGATAAAATAGAGATACAAGTTCTGGCTCTGAGAAAAGGGAGGCAATGGATCTGTTATATCAAACAGTAACATAGACAAAGCTGACATTGAAATATCCAGTATGGCACAAAACCAAAAAGACATGGCTAATTCTTTTAATACACTGCAAAAAAAAATGTAGACACTCGACTCAACTGGCAAATTTTGAGGATAATTCAATAAAAAAATAATTTAGGCTAGGTTCACATTGCGTTAAAGCAGCCCGTTCAATACATGCATTAAACGGGCTGCGTTAACGCAAGTGCAGACATGTCATATCGCTAGCGCAGATAGATCTAGCAGGTGCTCTATCTGCGCTAGCGGTGACGGACCCGGAAATGCTGCAGCCCGCATCCCAGGGTCCGTCACTCAATGATGGGACATTGCTAGCGATGCGCCCGAAATAGAGCTTAATGGCAGCATTAACGGACTGCGTTATGCTGCGGTGTAATGCAGTCCGTCTAACGGACTTTTAAGACGTAATGTGAACCCAGCCTTAAAGATAAGAGGAGTTCCTAAAGCAGTTGCATTTTCTCAATTGAACAACTACAGTATATTTCGAAAATGACAACTCAGCTTGTTCCACACTTGCTTGAGCGGAAAAAAGTAATGTGTATAGAATTTCAAAACCCCATTATTTGTCAGATAAAATACAAAGGGATATTGTTAATACCGGTACTTAGAAATCTTTCAGTGTAAGAAACAAATTAATGGCCTTGACCAGAGATGCAAAAAATTTGCCTTACCCAAACTCTATTCTTCTCTTTAAGGACTTATCCAAAATGACTCTACAAACTAGAAGAACAGGATCGAACTTCACACTTTACAAATTGGAACATAGAATTATTTCCCTCGTTCATCCCGGAATACAAGAAGTACACCTACACAGCAGCGACTTGCTGGGGAGACTGTGTGGATGAGGTAGGGACACATTATGCAAGCGAAACAAAAAAAAAAGTACGGAATCACAAGAAGGGAGGCACCAGTCCAAAACCAGTGACACCCAGGGGAGTATAATAAAAGGTTTTTTTTCTTGTCTTGCAGGTCGGTTTGGGGGCATATATATGGCATTATAGAATGCTGTACATCATGCCTGAAAGATGGTGGTGTTATCGCATATCGGTCAAACCTGGTAACAGGTTTGCTTTAAGACATTAAATCTGCAAAACAAAGACATTTCTTGACCTCAGGCATATCTCCAAGATATTACTATTTTGGTGCCATTGCTCCCTTGCATCCCTCATGCGGTGCAATACACAATGTAGTAAAGCTAGGTAGGACAAGGTTAAAACCTAGCACTAGAGGATCTGATTACTTGAATTTGGCCAGCTATGTTTACATCCAGGCCCTATGTTCATTTTTAGTCAGCTGGGTAAGCTGAGCAGTCTGTTTGTTGGTTCTGGTAAGTAAGCAGCAAATGTGGGCTGTCTGGAAGTTGAACACTTCTCTGTGGTAGTGGAGATGAATAGTATTGATTTACAGACTGTGTCTACTGTTTGCAGGAAATGCAGGGCAAGAGTTAGAAGAGCTAAAGCCAGTAATAAAGTAAGGCTTGCAAGGGAGATCAAAAGCAGTAAAAAAAGGATTTGGAAGGTATTTCGAAAGCAAAAGAAAAGTCAAAGATGCTACAGGATTTTTTACAGGCTGAAAAGGGTGAAGTGGTCGAAAATGATGTTGAAAAGGCTGAACTTTTAAATTCCTATTTTGCATATGTGTTCTCTATGAAAGCAATTGTGAGATCAACTGATCTTCACAGTGCCATCAAAGGAATAAAATAATCCACACTATCCATAAACACAGAGATGGCGAGGAAACACTTAGCTAATTTAGATGAATTTAAATCTCCTGGTCCAGATGAATTACATCCTAGGGTACTGAAAGAGTTAGCAGAGGAAATTGCAGAACCACTAGCCAGAAGCTTTGAAAAATCCTGGAGAACAGGAGAAGTCCCAGAAGATTGGAGAAGGGCAAATGTCCCTTTCTTCAAAAAAGGAAAGCAGATAAAGCCAGGAAATTACAGGCCAGTGAGCCTTACTTCTGTACCAGGAAAGATCCTTGAGCAAATTATTAAACAGCATGCACAGTATGTAAGTACTTGGAAAAGAATACAGTAATTAACTAGAGCCAGCATGGGTTTGTAGCAAACATGTCATGCCTGACTAATCTAATTTCCTTCTATGATGGAATCACTGGCTGGGTGGATCAGGAAAATGTGGTAGATATAGTATATTTTGATTTCAGAAAAGCATTTGTTTAAGTATCTCATACTATCCTTTTTTTAAAAAAAAAAAATGACCAAGTATAGGATTGACAAGGCTACGTTACGTGGATTCATAACTGGCTCAGTGATCGTACTCAAAGAGTCGTAATAAATGGTTGCACAACCAATTGGAAAAGTGTTTCAAGTGGGGTACCACAAGACTCTTTCCTGGTCCCAGTGTTCAACATTTTCATAAATGATTTAGATAAGGGAAATTAAGGTAAACTAATCAAATTTGCAAACAATGCAAAACTAGGAGGGACAGCTAACACTAGAGAAGACAGAGAAAGGATTCAGAAGGATCTAGAAAAGCTTCAACAATGGACAGCGACTAATAGAATGGTATTTAGCAGAGAAATGCAAGATCTACAGACTTGGGTATACTAATAGATCACAGACTGAACATGAGTCAACAGTGATACAGCAGAACAAAAGGCAAACACAGTTCTAGGATGTATTATGAGAAGCACAGAGTCTAGATCACGTGAATTAAGTATCCTCCTCTACTCCTCCTTGGTCAGGCCTCATCCTGAATACTGTATCTAGCTCTGGGCACCACATTTTAAAAAAGACATTGAAAAACTGGAGCAAGTTTAGGGAAGAGCTACCAGGATCGTGAGCTGACTGCAAAGTATGTCCTACGAGGAACGGTTAAAGGATCTGGGAATGTTTAGCTTGCAAAAAAGAAGGCTAAGCGGAGACTTAATAGCTGTCCACAAATATCTGAAGGGCTGTCACAGTGTATTCACACTTATTCTCATTTGCACATGTAAACATGGGAAGCAATGGAATGAAACTGAAAGGGAGAAAATATAGATTAGATAGTAGAAAAAACATTTTGACAGTGAGGGTGATCAATGAGTGAAATAGACTGCCAGGAGAAGTTGCTCCTTCAATGGAAGTCTTCAAACAGAAGCTAAACAAACATCTGTCTAAGATGGTTTATTGAATCCTGCATTGATCAGGGGGTTAGACACATTAACCCTTGAGGTCCCTTCCAACTATAACATTCTATGATTCTGCGACAGCTAATGCCAATGCTGAGGTGTGAGTACAACCATGTTAATGTACTGTGCTTACCCTGACAAAAGGACTGTGTGGTTTATTACTGTATATGTTTTTTGCTAAAGAAAAGCTGTTATATTTTGATTATCTTATGCTGGAGAAAGTATTTATTATTTGGAATACGTAGAAATTAAATAAACTTTACCTTGTTTTGACCCTAGACCTGTATCTGTGCTAAGTAAGTGCCTACTGCTGAGCGTGAATCCCTACAACATATATGCCACATATTTACTGCAGATCAGTTGCAATCTAATATATAATTGCCTAGAATACTACTTCCTGCAATTTGTGCCAACTTCCGTGGCTTTGTCCGGAGCTAATGTCCGGAGCTAATGTCCGGAGATAAGTGACGTCACCAGTGTCCTACACCCAGGCAGAGCACAGGGGCCCCAGGCAGCATATGGGGCCCCAGGCAGAGCACAGTGGCCCCAGGCAGAGCACAGGGGCCCCAGGCAGCATATGGGGCCCCAGGCAGAGCACAGTGGTCCCAGGCAGAGCACAGGGGCCCCAGGCAGCATATGGGGCCCCAGGCAGAGCACAGGGGCCCCAGGCAGCATATGGGGCCCAGGCAGAGCACAGTGGCCCCAGGCAGAGCACAGGGGCCCGAGGCAGAACATGGGGCCCGAGGCAGAGCACAGGGGCCCCAGGCAGCATATGGGGCCCCAGGCAGCATATAAGGCCCCAGGCAGAGCACAGTGGCCCCAGGCAGAGCACAGGGGCCCCAGGCAGCATATGGGGCCCCAGGCAGAGCACAGTGGCCCCAGGCAGAGCACAGGGGCCCCAGGCAGCATATGGGGCCCCAGGCAGAGCACAGTGGTCCCAGGCAGAGCACAGGGGCCCCAGGCAGCCTATGGGGCCCCAGGCAGAGCACAGTGGCCCCAGGCAGCATATGGGGCCCCAGGCAGAGCACAGGGGCCCCAGGCAGCATATGGGGCCCAGGCAGAGCACAGTGGCCCCAGGCAGAGCACAGGGGCCCGAGGCAGAACATGGGGCCCGAGGCAGAGCACAGGGGCCCCAGGCAGCATATGGGGCCCCAGGCAGCATATAAGGCCCCAGGCAGAGCACAGTGGCCCCAGGCAGAGCACAGGGGCCCCAGGCAGCATATGGGGCCCCAGGCAGAGCACAGTGGCCCCAGGCAGAGCACAGTGGCCCCAGGCAGAGCACAGTGGCCCCAGGCAGAACATGGGGCCCCAGGCAGAGCACAGTGGCCCCAGGCAGAGCACAGGGGCCCCAGGCAGCATATGGGGCCCCAGGCAGACCACAGGGGCCCCAGGCAGCATATGGGGCCCCAGGCAGAGCACAGGGGCCCCAGGCAGAACATGGGGCCCCAGGCAGAGCACAGGGGCCCCAGGCAGCATATGGGGCCCCAGGCAGAGCACAGTGGCCCCAGGCAGAGCACAGGGGCCCCAGGCAGCATATGGGGCCCCAGGTAGAGCACAGTGGTCCCAGGTAGAGCACAGGGGCCCCAGGCAGAGCACAGGGGCCCCAGGCAGAACATGGGGCCCCAGGCAGAGCACAGGGGCCCCAGGCAGCATATGGGGCCCCAGGCAGAGCACAGTGGCCCCAGGCAGAGCACAGGGGCCCCAGGCAGCATATGGGGCCCCAGGCAGAGCACAGTGGTCCCAGGTAGAGCACAGGGGCCCCAGGCAGCCTATGGGGCCCCAGGCAGAGCACAGGGGCCCCAGGCAGCATATGGGGCCCCAGGCAGAGCACAGGGGCCCCAGGCAGCATATGGGGCCCCAGGCAGAGCACAGGGGCCCCAGGCAGAACATGGGGCCCCAGGCAGAGCACAGGGGCCCCAGGCAGCATATGGGGCCCCAGGCAGAGCACAGGGGCCCCAGGCAGAGCACAGCGATATTTTGGACCACTGCGGTGTTTCAGACCCCCTGTGTGACGTCTGGGGCCCTGTTCTTAAGTATATTAAAGATTAAAGTAACGTATATTAAAGTATATTATAGATCAAATTTGACACGTTGAGTGATATACTCAAGAATGACATAATTTTTCAACATTTTATGGTTTCAAACTGTAAACACTCAGTTTTTTTTACTTCAACCAGAAAACCTTAACGGTTCATAAAAAACTTGACTGTTCAGGATATGATAAAAGTCATAGTATTCTGAATCTTTAACTTATAAAGATACCTTTTACATGGGGTGATTATTGGTTCCAGAGAGGCTTTCGGACGATAATCGTACACATGGCTGGTGACAGGACAATACAATATAAACGTTCAAAGGTAAACACTGATAACATTAAAATCTAATATATAATTGCCTAGAATACTACTTCCGGCAATTTGTGCCAACTTCCGTGGCTTTGTCCGGAGATAATGTCCGGAGATAAGTGACGTCACCAGCGTCCTACACCCGCTCAGGGTGGACAAAGATATATGCCTTCGTGGTGCGCGGCACTTTTCTGATTGGTTGCCGCCTGCCGCGAGCGACCAATCAGAAATGTGCCGTACTGTCAAGAATTGTCAAGAGCTGGTGAGTGCAGCCATTTTTTGTTCTTTCTTACTATTATTTATTAATTGTATTATTCTTACATTTGAATAAATAATGTTTATATGGATTCTAGACTCCCGATTCTTTAGAATCGGGCTGCCATCTAGTACACTCATAATAAAATGATGTAAGCCTACATTGATATGGTATGCTGAACTAACCTAATAAAAACAGAATTCTGCTGAAATCTATAAATAATGCAGATGACTATACCCATAATACATTTCGGACATGCCCTACTGCAACGACAAACTATTGCAAGTAAAACTGGATAGAGGAAATGCTATTTGATATAAAAAAGAGTCACCTTGTTGTTTTAAATTTGATTATTTCTATTTCAATGTGTATACTTGCATCTGAGTTGGTGAGCATTTGATAGAGATCACATGATGTGTTTAACCACTTGCTTCTCATCAGGAGTGTATTTAGTGCTCACATACATCTTCTATAGCAGCTGTGTTCAAAACGCATTGCTTGATGTCCCTCATCTGATGACATTTTCCTCCTATATCCTTCTGCCTATTTGATGGATCTACATAAAATTATAATTTTTTATATGAATAAGTAAAATGTTTTTATTGGAGCTGGGTTTTCCTTCTTTCTATGAACTAGCCATACGTCTGGTCAGAACGCATATTCGTTCTCCATTCCATGAACCGCTGAAGGTGAGCTGGCAATAACTTTTTTTTTTTTTTTTCATCGTTCCCACTGACCTGTTTGCGGTGCACACCTATGTGTTATATTATATCATTATTTCCTCATGGCCATTTAAATATATGGACATTAAGGCATAGGGAATTGCTCTGCCCTTAAGGAATTGTGTCTAGCGGTTCTTTTGGTTAATTCCATATTTTTCCACCATGTCCGATCCCACCTTGAACAGAATCCGAAAAGCCTCATAGGTTTTTTTTTTTTAACACATTGGGACCAGAACCAGCAGCTGGCTCTGTTTGACTAAATAAAAAAACTTGGAAAATTGATGACTGCGGAAATGAAAACCTGATGGGACCGAACCACGGTTCTCTATTATCATGTTCCTTGAATCTCATGCGACTAATTATCGAATATGAGAAACAAAAATTAAGCAATATTCAATCTGCGATTAGTAAGTCTTCCTCCTCCATCACCATTCCAAGTGTTCTTACACAGGTCTCCAGCCACAGAACCTTAAATTCTTTACCCCTTGCAGTTGGAGTGAGTGAGAGCTGTTATGGAAGTTGAAATGCCTGCTGTTTCTGTTTCGGCTAGCACACCACATCTTTCTCAATCTACCATAACATATCTGCCTGCACCTCACTCATAGTCCAGCAGTTTGTCCTTTTCACCCTACTCTACCCTCTATCAGCACTGCAGCCAGCCCTCGGTCCTGCAGTTGTGGTTACTTCTGCACATGCCAAAGCTAAGAGCTTGAACTCCACCATCTCAAATCTGTTGGCCATGGAAATGCTGCCTTTCCGCCTGGTGGATAAGCACGGTTTCCGAAAGCTGATGGCCGTCACTGTCCCCCAGTACCAGAGGCCCAGTCGCCATTACTGCTCTAAGAAAGCTCTGCCTGTGCTACACCAGCATGTCACAGACAACATCACCCATTTCCTGAAAAAACTTGCCAGGGTGCATTTCACCACTGACAACTGGACGAGCAAAAATGGACAGTTGCGTTACATCTTGCTGCCAGGGTGACTCTGGTGGCTTTGGGGCAGTTGGGCAAGGGGCTATTCCACAAGTCTTGGAATTCCCAAGGCTTGCAGCACAAACGTCTGTATATAACTACTCCTCCACCTCCTCTAGGGCCTCCACCTCTGCCCTCAACCTCTGTCTTAATGAGACATGCATTCCAACAGTGCAGAGAGAATCTCCCCCACCTCTGTACTGCGCAACCAGGCCTCAATGCAATCAGGCAGTGTTTAAATTAATATACCTTGGAGATCACAGTCACACAGCTCAAGAGTTGTGGACAGCTATCCAGGCCGAATTTGAGCAATGACTGTCTCCACTGAACCTGGAGCCACAGAAAGCTGTGTGAGATAACGGTGCGAAACAGGCGGCAGCCCTACACCGGGACAACCTTACACATGTGCCTTGCATGGCTCATGTGTTCAACCTGATGGTGCAGCAATATCTTTGCCACTATCCTGGCCCGAGTGTGCTGCTGTAGAAAGCACAGTCGCTGTGTACTCACTTCCACCAATCGCACCCTGCAGGTCATTGACTTGCATCGCTACAGACGTCTTTCGGCGTACCGGTTAACCGTTTGATTTGCAATGTGATGGCACGATGGAATTCCACTCTGCACATGTTGCACTGTGGCATCAGCGATGAGTACTGGTGCAGTATGTCCTTTTGCATAGCCTGGGCCAACGCTGTACGGATGTTGTGCAAATCAAGCTTGCGGAGTGGGCACAGATGAAGGACCTCTGCACCCTTCTGTACAGTTTCAAAATGGCTACTAAGATTGTTAGTGCTGATGATGTCATCATCAGCATCACTATTCTGGTCATCTACATGCTGGTGCACACTTTGAATAGTCTGCAGGATGAGGTGGTGGTCTCAGAGGAAAGCAGAGGAGAATGCGGAATGGATAACAATATCTCTAAGTTCTGGACTGTCATCGCACAGGCAGGTGCCATGGGATCGTGGATTACAGCATTCAAGGAGGGCCCATGGAACCAGACAATCTGTTAGTGAAGGTGCATGAGCCGGGGAACAAATGGAGGAGGAGGAAGAGGTGTTGGGCGTGCAACAGTCAGGAGATGAAGAGAATAATGATCCCCTCTCTGTTTGTGCTTGGCGGGAGAGAACAAGGGAAGCAAGCTTAAGTGTTACCCTGCCACCAACACACCATGGATTGGACTTCATGGAAGTGCTGACACATGAGCACCTTGCTGTAATATGCAACATGCCCGTATTGTTAGGATTAGAAATAATGCCGACTACTGGGTTGCCACTCTGTTAGATTCATGGTACAAGAGTACATTTTGCCAGATGCTTCCACCCATGGAAAATTTGAGCTGTTTGGGAAGCTTTTTGGTCCCTTCTTAAGATCTTGTCTATGCATTCGGTTTTGTCTCCCATTGAATTCCATGGGGTTCGGGTACATTCGTTGAACCATTTGGTGAACATCGGGGTGTTCCAAACATCGGACGGAACCAAACCTTGAAAGGTTTGCTCATCTCTACTTGTGGCTGCACCACAGAATTAGCACTCCAGATTTATATGCCGGAAGGTCAATTTAACACCGAATCCTATCTATCTGAACTAGCTGAGAATAAACCACCTAGCTAAGACTACTTGCAGCAGCCTTACTATCCTGTCACATTGACAAAATGGCGCCAAAGCCACATGTCTGCCTTTTATGTGGAGAGGGACATTGCGTCTGGACGTTGTGGATGGTTTCTGCTCCCTGATTGGCTGTGAAAATCTCCATTCCATAATAATAAAAAAGATCAAACACGTCACCCCTGCTCATAATACAGCACCACTATCCTAGCCAAAGTCCTAACAAAAGCATCAGTGAAAACTCGATGATTTACTGAACTTTGGCTGAATTTTGCCCCCCGAGGAAGCAATATTTGCGAAACGCGGGGGCTCCTCTCTTCCGCATATCGCTACAGGGTGACTCTACGTGTGCATATACCCTTTCATCTGTAAGTATACTACATTTTGACTGATGCATATGCTTGGGATTTTTCCTTATTTCACCTAGGCACGGATACTATGATTTGCTTTCAAAATATGCATGAGGCACTTTATTATCCCCTGTGACTCATATGCACACCTATTGTCCCTTTGTACCTGCTCCCCATGTGTGAACTGTCACGCTACTGTTGCCAATATATTTGCATACAGATATGATAATTAGGTCTCACATATAGGGCTTTTCTGCCATACTTAACTTACATTAGGCACCTTCATTACTTTAAGTTTTCTTGATCACATGCCTTGTTTTTTATACCTGCTTTTTATATGTGAACTATTACCTTACTAAATGACAGGTTATTGGCTGTGTATCATGATATATACTTTATAATATCATTGAAATATTTATTGTATTGAGTTATGGTATATTTCCCTTCCCTTTAATTATCTTCAGAGCAGGATACATGTGTATGCGGCACTAGTGTCGCTCTTCTACTACTTATTACAATTTTTGTCTTTATCATATACTTTATTTGTATGTATTGTTTTAATGGTTCTTGAATAAACTGTAATTTTTAGCTTTTGGAGTCCATCTTTTTCTTGGTTTATTTGGCTGAATTTTGCAGAATTTAAGGAAAATCTGAATTTGAGATTGGCAAACTTTTTTCAAACAAGTTCACTCATCACGGCATCAGGGTTTTTCATGGATGAATAAAGTAAAAAAATCAGTTAAGCTTCTCCTATACTTTGCGATGTTAAACATGAGCAGGGCACATGGATGTCCTACGTGTGCTGTATGTGTTTTTCATGAACTCATATCATAGACTTGTGTTGGCCCTTCTCATCTTTGACAGCATAAAATAATGGACATGTGAATAGCACCATAGATTATAGTGGGTACGTGTTATATCCATGAAAAAAGCGGATACAACACGTACATGCAGCTTGGACTTGTGAATGAGGCCTAAAGGCCCCGTCTCACATAGCGATTTACCAACGATCACGACCAGCGATATGACCTGGCCGTGATCGTTGGTAAGTCGTCGTGTGGTTGCTGGGGAGCTGTCACACAGACAGCTCTCTCCAGCGACCAACGATCAGGGGAACGACTTCGGCATCGTTGAAACTGTCTTCAACGATGCCGAAGTCCCCCTGCAGCACCCGGGTAACCAGGGTAAACATCGGGTTACTAAGCGCAGGGCCGCGCTTAGTAACCCGATGTTTACCCTGGTTACCAGCGTAAATGTAAAAAATAACAAACAGTACATACTCGCCTTCTGATGTCCGTCAGGTCCCTTGCCGTCTGCTTCCTGCTCTGAGCCGCCGTACAGTGAGAGCAGAGCGCAGCGGTGACGTCACTGCTGTGCTGTGCTCTCACTGTACGGCACTCAGAGCAGGAAGCAGACGGCAAGGGACCTGACTGACATCAGAAGGCGAGTATGTACTGTTTGTTATTTTTTACATTTACGCTGGTAACCAGGGTAAACATCGGGTTACTAAGCGCGGCCCTGCGCTTAGTAACCCGATGTTTACCCTGGTTACCAGTGAAGACATCGCTGGATCGGTGTCACACACACCGATTCAGCGCTGTCAGCGGGACCTCAACGACCAAAAAAAGGTCCAGGCCATTCCGACACGACCAGCGATCTCACAGCAGGGGCCTGATCGCTGGTACGTGTCACACATAGCGAGATCGCTACTGAGGTCGCTGTTGCGTCACAAAACTTGTGACTCAGCAGCGATCTCGCTATGTGAGACGGGGCCTTAAAGCACTGCTTGTTTGTTTTAAAGCAAACTGCAACGGTGAGACAGGAGTTTTGGAAAAATTCTATTGTAGGATCCTAAGGTGACGAGCATTTGAGCTTGCGATTGGCTATGTTGTAGATATGGTAGTTGCTCTCAATAAATATCTAATGTATTAATTTCAAAACATAGCTGATGTTTTACAAACTCACTTTGTAGAAGCAAAGTAAACTTGAAAAAGGATAGTGTTAATTTACTAATGAAAATCTTTTCTCCCACTCAACATCTGTCTCTTTTTTTTCCAGCAGACGAGCAGTAATGCATTTGGCAATTTGTGGAGCTGCTACTTTGAATAAGCTTGTTAGGTATCTGTATGACAACCTTTGGCATATTAAATCAGTAATACATCAAATTACTTTTCAAACATTGACATTTTTGCATCCCAGAGAGACAGCGCTGTTAAATAAGATGCTTTCACTTCCATTGTGTGTGTCTCATATGCAGAGGGTTAGCAGCGAAAATCATTAAATTGGATGAGTGCACTCCTACAGATTCACATGGGATTATTATCTTTTTGGGAAACATATTTGAAGACTAATGTACATGTATCCATTGTCAAGTTTATTTTGCGTAGGCATAGTAATGTTCTTATTTCAAATGTTATTTAAACTACATTTATTTTATATTTATATTCCATATTGACATATTGCTAAACCTTATAATGCACTTTGAAGACAGTTAATCACACTGTGATGCACTGATAATAGGGAAATTGTTACCCCCTTCTAACATCCTGTTGTTTTAATTGAATATATGATTGGATACACTTCAGCTGGGATTTTCTATTGGATGTTGTAATGTTATCCATGTGTAAATTCTAAAAATAATAGAACTTAGCGAGGAGGTCCATGGCCAAGTGTAATGTCAATGATGGAATTCTGAGGTCACTTTTAATATTAATATAGGGGATGTCCAGGATAAATATATTAATAACCTATTAATAGGATACATCCTCAATATCAGATTAGTGGGATTTCAAAACCCAAGACCCTCACCTACAGATAACAGATGTTACCTTCTCCACTAGTGGTTGAACATTGCATGGAGTTGAAACTGTCATGCGCCTGGGCTCGAACCCTTGAGCCTGTGCTTTGTGGTCTGCTTTTCTATCCTTTGATCCACAGCAGACACACCTTTTCTCCATGTGTTTAGTTTATGTTATCCTTGCTTCACTGTTTTTTGGGTATCAGTTGTTTTCATTTACTCATTTGTCTGCCCTATCACCTTTCGGGTGTGACTTTATATACTTTCCCCCTGCTAGTATTTCCTGCTGGCGACAGTCTCATTTGGATGTCCAGCCATACTGCTGTAGTTTAAGCCAGTCAGTGAAAGACCAGCTAGGGTTTATCTCTCTGCTGTTTATGTTCTTCACCCTGCACCTATCTTTTGTTTATTTTTAGGAAGGAGAAGGAATATTCATTATCAGTACATATCTAAGCTTTTATTTAGTTTTTCATGGCGTTTTTACTCACTCTGGAATTTCTATTTCAGTACACTTTTCCTTCTGTAAGTAATTTGCACTCTGTTCGGCCCTCCGGTTCCTTAGGAGGAACGTGAATCCCTCAATGCCGATCAGGCAGCATAGGTCCGATTTGCCATTGTCTAGTCTGTGGTTGGGGCTATCTCAGCTCACGCATGAACCACAAGAGACTGCGGGGCCAGGATCTCTAATCTATACAGGGACTGGCAGGGAAAGTTGCAGTTTTTAGTGTGTTACCTATTTTCCCAACTGAGTTGCTATACTATCATAACATTGCACCTTTTCTGCTACTCAAGTGTTTGACCCCCACCAATCTGATATTGTTGACCTGTCCTATGGATAATTAATCAATATGCTCCTAACATTTAATATTTTCTGTTAAGAAATATATAATTCCTTTATTGTCTAGTTCAGCTGTTTCAGAACTATTTATTTAAGACAAAAAGGTGAGTTTCCTGTCCACCATTGATTAATCAAATAAAGGGAATCTGTCAGCAGTGTTTTCCTATTTATCATGAGAGCAGCATAATGTAGGGGCAGAGAGTCTGATTCCAGTAATGTGTCAATTGCTCAGCAGCTTTTTGTAGTGTTAATACAATTAGTATTTTACCAGCAAGAGATTATAATAGCAGGACTAGGTGTCTCATGTCAAGCAGTCCACGGAATCTGTGTTCCCGCCACCACCATTGATTGGCAGCATGCTGAAAATGTATAATGTACACAGGAATCTGCAATGCAGGGGTGTGAGTGGGTTTATGCACAGCTCAACATTTATAGCATGCTACATCTACATTAATGAAAACAGTGATTTTATAAAAATTGTTCCAAACAGTCCAGTAATAAATACATCGCTGGAATCAGGTTCTCTGCCCCTATACATCACACTACTCTCAGATTACATAGTAAAAACCTTCTCTCAGGTTCCTTTTAATATTAAATGTATGAATTTTTTAATAAAATATCAGAATCTGATGTGCATATTATTGTGTTATGTAGCATCTGAGATACAGAGCTTCAAAATATATATCATACATAAAAACAGCAATAGGACACTAGATGAAGTGATGAAGAGTCTTGATAAAGGAGACTTTAGAAATCTAATGGTATGTGCACACCTTGCAGATTTGCCTGTGGAATTTCTGCGCAGATTCTTCCTGTCTTGGCAGAAAATGCAATTGAAAATCCACGGATTTGATGCATTTTTTATGTGTTTTTGATGCAGATTTTTATGCGTTTTTTTCATGCGGATCTGTATGCGTTTTTGTAAGCTAAATAAAGATCTATTTAACAAAAAGAAAGAATTGTGATGTCATTTCTTTGTCCAACCTCTTCTTTTACATACTTTTACAAGACAGATGATAGATAGATCTATAGATAGTGTGATGCAGTGACCCCTGTTACAGCTAGGGGGCACTGCATGCTCTCCTCAGAATGCGCATGGGGACGTATTGAGGCCATGGGAATGCATGGCAGTCGCAGGCATAACTGTGATGATGAGACAATGTCTGGCGTTATTGTAAATCGCCGGTATGTGTCGCAGAGGAGAATCCTCTGCACTGTAAGACGATAATGTTGTTCTGGGACCTATAGTACCACAAGTATTGTTGTGTAGCTTTAAAGGGAGGCTTACAGGGTTAGTCAGAGAGCTGGGTGGGTCTGACTACATACACCTACCACATATGGGAGTGGTTACTAGTATATAATGTGAACTTGGTGTGGTAACATGTTAGCGAATGTATGGACCTAATTGGTCCATATGTAAGGTCCTGGAAGGCCTGTGTGTTGGATGGTCCCAGGTGGGGACGGACGTCCTGAAGAGCACATTGTGAGGCCTTGGATCTGGTGGCCTGTGTGTTGGACAGTTCCAAGTTGGGACATATGTCCAGAACAGCACACAGAGAGGCCGTATGTGCAGAGTCTGTGATGGCACTGCGTTTGGGGGAGCTATCGTTCATCTGAGGATCTGGACTGTTGGGAGTGCACTGGTCGCAAGGACGGTGATCCCAGTTCGGCAGCTTCCCCAGGAGAGAGCACTGACAGGAAGTCAGCGTGTGGAGCAGGAGCTCCAGGAAGGTAACCTAGAGATGGGGGACTGTGTGCACTGACGAGGGTCAGTTAATGAACTGTGCGGTCACCCATGGTAACTGGTCGGAGAAGACACAACCAGAATAAAGTATTTTAATTAAATAAAACAACAGTTTCCCATCTTTATTGTACTCCTAATTCTTGCGACGCCCTCAATCACCTGTGAAAAAATAAAATAATAAACCAACACAAATACTCCCTGGTCCAACGTAATCCATTTAATAATGTGTCCCACGACGATCTCCCCTATAGAGCCGTCACATCAGGAGATGAGACCGCTCTACACTGCCTCCAGTGACACATTGACAGGAGATAATGGCTCCCACTGCGTGACAATTTTCTCATACAGCGTTGCTGGTGACAGCATGAACTCAGGTGACCTCTCTCCCGGAGGTGGAGGGATACAGTGCAGAGAATTACCTCCTGTCACTGTAGCCACTGTTGAGCGGTCACAACTCCTGATGTGACAGCACTACAAGGGAGATTGTCGTGGGACAATTGTTATTAAATGGATTACATCGGAACAGGGAGTTTACTGTTGGTTTATTATTTTATTTTTTTTGCAGGTGATGGGGGGCATCAAGGATTAGCGGTATGGTGAGTATGTGTACTGTATGTGTATGTACTGTGTTTTTTTTTTTTTTATTACTATTCAACACAGTAGCCGGATGATGGGACTACTACTCTCCCATCATCAGCTAGCTGTCACTGTAGCAGACATAGCCGGATGGGACTAGTAGTCCCATCGGACGATGCCTGCCTATACACAGACCCGTACACACACACACACAGACCCGCAGACCCCACAGACACCTGCACACACACACCCGCACACAGACCCGCACATATTCACCCCACATACAGTCTCCGCCCACACAGTCTCCTCCCACACACTCTTCCTCCTGATCTGCAGCGTTTCTCGCACGCAACTCTGCAGCAAAACCGCAGATCTGTTTAAACCTGCGGTTTTGACTGACTCTATTTAAGCCAATGGGTGCAGAAACGCTGCAGATCCGCAAAAAGAATTGACATGCTGCAGAAAAATATGCGTGGATTTGCAGCGTTTTTTTTTTCCCGCAGCATCTGCACAACAATTCTGAATTTCCCATTGACTTGCATTGGTAGTGCATGCCACTGCAGATTTGATGCAATTCCGTGCATCCAAAAACGCTGGGGATCCACATCAAAATCCGCAATGTGTGCACATAGCCTAATAGTTGTGATGGTTTAGTGACCACTAAAGCCGGGTGCCCACGATCCGGAAGTAGCAGAGCATGTTCACTGCGTCTAAAGCGGTGCCGTCTATCGAACGCTGGTAAATCTGCATTTATTCACTGAACTGTGCAGATTTACTGCGTCCAATACATTTTATTGGTGAAATTTCTCTTGCGTAAACTTGCGTCTGAAAGAAAAGTTGACATGCTCCGCTTGTGATCCACATGCGACTATGGACGCATAGTGGACATGGGATTTTTAGAAATCCCATCCACTATGCTGTAACATCTGGCTCTTGTGGATTTGATGCTGTATAAATACTCAACGTCAAACCCTCTGCAATTGCTGATCGTGGGCACATACCATAACAATGTCATTGCCTTACATGTTGCTGTAAAGGCCCAGAGAAAGTAGTGATATCATATATGTAGATAGATACAGTATGTTAAAGGGTGCCAACACTATTGAGTGCTATGACCAAACAGTAGAGTGAAATAGCGGTGCCTCACACCTATGTTATTTGCGCTCTCTTCAAGGCTTATATATAGTAGAAAAAGATTTTTTGAAGGAGCTTCCTTCTAGTAGCTGGAATCCCAAAACGACCTTGAGTGAAACATCCGGTGATGAGAAGTATGATGGACAGTATATAAATTTGATAGCAGATACAACACTTCATGAACCCTACTTCTGCATTGTACAGAGACAGGAACTGTACGGTTACACATTGCGGTACACTGCTTCCAATAAATATTACAGCAGTACAGCAAACCATCTTCCCCTGTGAGGACCAAACTGTCAAGGTGTGTCGTTACGGCCCCCCACAAATCATCTCAACTCACAGATGATTTGTGAGGACCCCACTGGCTGAGATACGTCGGTATGACTCCTCCCTTCAAGTCTCAGCCTCTATTAGATGAGTGTTAAGGCCCCGTCTCACATAGCGAGATCGCTAGCGAGATCGCTGCTGAGTCACTAGTTTTGTGACGCAACAGCGACCTCCATAGCGATCTCGCTATGTGTGACACGTACCAGCGATCAGGCCCCTGCTGCGAGATCGCTGGTCGTGTCGGAATGGCCTGGACCTTTTTTTGGTCGTTGAGGCCCCGCTGACATCGCTGAATCGGTGTGTGTGACACCGATCCAGCGATGTCTTCACTGGTAACCAGGGTAAACATCGGGTTACTAAGCGCAGGGCCGCGCTTAGTAACCCGATGTTTACCCTGGTTACCAGCGTAAATGTAAAAAAAAACAAACAGTACATACTCGCCTTCTGATGTCCGTCAGGTCCCTTGCCGTCTGCTTCCTGCTCTCACTGACTGCCGGCCGTACAGTGAGAAGTGAGAGCACAGCAGTGACGTCACCGCTGCGCTCTGCTCTCGCTGTACGGCGGCTCAGTCAGAGAGCAGGAAGCAGACGGCAAGGGACCTGGACACCGAAAGGCGAGTATGTACTGTTTGTTTTTTTTGGTAACCAGGGTAAACATCGGGTTACTAAGCGCGGCCCTGCGCTTAGTAACCCGATGTTTACCCTGGTTACCCGGGTGCTGCAGGGGGACTTCGGCATCGTTGAAGACAGTTTCAACGATGCCGAAGTCGTTCCCCTGATCGTTGGTCGCTGGAGAGAGCTGTCTGTGTGACAGCTCCCCAGCGACCACACAGCGACTTACCAACGATCACGGCCAGGTCATATCGCTGGTCGTGATCGTTGGTAAATCGCTATGTGAGACGGGGCCTTTAGAAGCTCTTTGCTGTGGAACTGCATGTTCAGCTTCCTGTCAGAGAACTCTTGTCCCAGTATGGCAACACTCTAGCACAGATAATTGTTTGCTTATGACTGTATTATCTGAAATTAACAATCTTTCCTTCTGCCAGTTTTCTGTAGGATGTCGTCCTGCTGGTCACCTGAATGATCTTCCATCCATTTACTTAGGCCTCCTGGTCTGGAATAAATACCTTGTCCTTTCCTTTGTCTTCACTAGGCGCTCTGCCTGAACGCCGGAATCCTGCTGCTACTTAATCTTTTGCTTCCCTTCAGAATGCATCTGATATATGAATGATTCTCTTCACACATAACATCGTTACTATGTAAGTCTGCAAGCATCTAGACCTTAGGTCTGTTACTGCTCAGGTACTGTCTTTGCCAACAAACAGGAAACTGCAACTCTTCCCGTCGTATGTTGTTCCCCAACTGTTAACCATATCTAACTCACTCTTGCTGGGTATAAAATAAACAAACAACATTTCAACACCTCACAATGCATTATATAATGATCAAATCTTCAAGGCAGATTGTGGGCAGGTTCTCCACTCACTTACATTGGCACTTTCTCTTACAAGTTGTCACATGTTCGTAAATGGTTAAAATTGCATGGTGCTTGTAGAAACAACTTTACAACTTATTTAAGGATCAAAATAGCTTCAGAGCCTATGCTCTTCTCCAATGATGCAAAGGCAAAGCTATCTCTGCTAGCTGCATTGGAGAGTGCACATTTAACACCAGTGGCTCAGCCATCCTGCTGGCCTAACTGTCAATCTTCAGAAGTGCACTAAGTTAGGATGCAGAGGAGTGGTGCGCGCCTGAAGAACAAACATGAGAAAACTGATTCTGGGAAATTATTATTATTATTCATTTTTATAGCGCCATTTATTCCATGGCGCTTTACATGTGAACGGGGCAAATATAGACAAGTACAATAAACATGAGTAAAACAAGGCACATACAAGTACAGGAGGAGAGAGGACCCTGCCCGCGAGGACTCAGTCTACAGGGGATGGGTGAGGATACACTAGGTGAGGGTAGAGCTGGTCATGTGGCGGTTCAGTAGACTGGGGATCACTGCAGGTTGTAGGCTTGTCGGAAGAGGTGGGTCTTCAGGTTCCTTTTGAAGGTTTCCGTGGTAGGTGAGAGCCTGATGTGTTGGGGTAGAAAGTTCCAGAGTATAGGGGAAACATCGGAGAAGTCTTGGATGCAGTTGTGGGAGGAAGAGATGAGAGAGGAGTAGAGAAGGAGATCATGAGATGATCGAAGGTTGCGTGCGTGCAAATGAGAAATTGAATCTGAAGGAGACTAGCTGCTACGATCTCTCCCATACACAACAGATCACAAAAGAATAGGTCTCATCTCTTTATCCTTTAGCACATATAGAGGAGTTGCAGCAGATTAAAGGAAATTATACAGTAGTCCTGGGCAGTGTAGATGTGAATGCAGCTCTGTTGAGGGAAAATACTAGTTAGAAAGCTCAGCACAATCCTCCTATCTGTTTTCTCACTCTGCTTCTCCCTTCCTCTCCATGGATTATAATAAACTGAGAAATCTGACACCTTGCTGTGCTTCAGTCCATCTTGTCTTAAACAAAATGAAGTTGAGCTTTATTTTTCCAGAGTAGATGGCAAGTTTGGAAGATCGGGGGCGGGAAAAAAGTGGTTCATGAGTGAAGAAAAAAAAATCAGCATTCTCTGATTATAGAAATTGCAAAGTTAGTTATATTTGCATGTGCTATTGATTTAAGAAAATTTTGTAGAATGTACAGTTCCCTTTTAAGTAAAAACAGAATTAAAGAGGTTGTCCAGATTTGACACAAAACGTCTGTAGTCCTGCTATGTAACTGCACATTTGTGAATCCTCACATCATGTGCTGACAAGATTTAGGATTCTCTGGTGGTGGCGCTGGGAGTGGACAGTCATGTGACCACAAGTATGCAATATCCATATGTAATGGGGTGCAGAGTGGTAGTCATTGGAAAGTGTCACTGTGACTCCGGCCCACTAGAGCCATTGGAGAACCTTTGGGTCCTTGGGCATGTGTGGATTGCAGTGGTGTGATGCGGTGGTTATTCTTAGTCCCGTACATTCTTCCTAACTCTTTTGGTCCTCCGAATGAGACACAATACCGCTTTAAAAACATAAAGTCCACTTTACTTTTAGACAACTTCAAATACAGGGAGTAGCAGGTGACACGATTGACATGTTGATCTTTTACCGGCAATGGCACTCTCACAGTGGTGCGGACCCAGAAACCGTTCCCACACTATGAGCTATTAGTGATGCTCAGCCCTAATGGAAACTACCGTTGGAACCTTGATGTAAGGGAGTTTCTGCTTCCACCTTACTGCCCTACTATCTGACTCTCCAGGATCCACCTTGCATATAAGGCTGTCCCCAGTTCCGGCACATTCAATGCTGCGTTGCAGCTGAAAAGGTCAGAATCCACAGATTGGCCTTTTGAGTAAAACTGTTTTGAATGGTCCCTGTTGCTCCTGATAACAGACATTTTCCACACACATTCGTCTTTTCTTCTTGCTTACTAAAAACTCCTACTCCTTTCTTCTCTACCTAATTAGCCAAGTTTCTGTTCTTGTTTCTAACCCACAATCCCCACTCCTGCTCCCTAACCTGGGCCGGCCTACACTTAATCCTGTCATAACTGTCTCTGTTCCACTGTCTGTCTCTTGGCAGACGTCACCTTTCACCCAGCTCTGTGCAAAAGCAAAGAGAGACACAGCAACATCTTATAGCTGTTGGTTAGTACTGCATTTTCCACAAGGAAATGTAACACTTGTTACCACAAGAACACACATCAGGAACAAAACATTCACATACTACATATTCTATACCACAATATCATTGATGTCTTCAGTCGGGAACACGGCAGTTGGTCCACCTCCTAAAACATACTCCTGGCCGCATTCTGACTAGACGTGCTCGGCCATGCTCAATACAAGTGAATACTAGTCCATATCACATACCTGAAGTCACATGACTGCCCAGTCTTGCCACTGGCATCATAGAAACATATCTGCACATGCTATGTGGTTTGTGAAGATTCACAAGGCTGTAAGCACATAGAGTGACTACAGACTTTGGTGCTAAATCTGGACTACCCTTTAAAGATAATAAATAAGGTGTATCAGTTGTTTTCGAAGAACAACACTAATTTTCTTTGTCAGAACCAGCTGATAGGAAGTGTCCCGATTCTTTTTTGGGAAAAATATAATTAAAATAGATGTTATGAAGCAACTATGACCACATGAGTGTCTCTGGTTTGGCTGAAAACCTAAAGAATTTTGAAAATGTAGAAATACTACTCTGAATAGTTGGAAGTTGACATATTGAGTTCCAAGTATAGGAAACAATAGATAGCATTTTTTACTTTCATAAAGCCCCAGTACCTCAGAAACCATGAACACCCCATTGAGAAGCCTAAATACAAACCCAACTGCTCTGCAGAAACACTATTCATATAACCACCAAGAGACAGAATTGACTTGACAAGCTCATATTAATAACATTAATGATTTTCTATCGGCTTCCTAAAAGTAAGATTACTGTCAGCATTGTTGACTTGCAAAAAGCTTAATGTATAAAGAGAAATGTAAATGTGCAGTATAAACAATATGTTAAGTAAGATTAATAGCGATATCTGCTCATTTACCAATAAGACAGATCTAAGCCAACGATGAGACTCATTTGGCAAAACACATAGAAAAGTGTCATTTTCTTCACGCTCCTCATCCAGATTACACGTATAACAGGGAAACAATGGGGAAATACGTCCTTATTTAATTGAATTAGGTTTTTCATAGTTGCTGAATAAAACTATGTATAAAGCCTATTTGATATCCGCGCTTTGCTTTGTAGTTCCATGATCCAGATAAAGCGCAGCATACTTTTATCAGCCGTCTGCATATGTGCAGAGTTTCATTTTAATTAGCTTTAAGATTCTCAGCTTAGATTGCATAGCAGGGGTCTCTAATTATCTTCACAAGCCAATGATCGTCCCAAAATGTGAAGAGCAATTAAGGCAGCAGGTAGTTGGACGCCAACATTCAGTCATTTTTGTTCCCAGATATGTAAAATGAGGAATGCCACAGGCAGTTCTAGTTCTGGAATCTGTGCACTGATTGTCATTCCAAGAACTTTATACTTACGTCAAATCTAACGGGGATCTAACCTTACCATGGCAATGATGTTCCCCTGCCAGAAGACCACTCCTTCATATTCTCTCAAATTGTAATTGTCACCAGGGTAAGGCGTTTGAGATTCATAGCCCTGTTTGGATTAGGTATTGTTTTTCAATCAAAAGGTTAAAATATTTGTTCTCGATTATTCAAAACAGGTGTAGTTTAAAGGGAACTTATCACCAGCAAAAACGCTATTAACTTGAAGATATGGGCTTAATAGCCGAATGCTCCGAGGAGAAAATGAACTTTGTTCTCCCTGGCAACATTTGGCTTCAGTCTAGGAGGCAGCACCAGCGCGGGTTCAGTCATCACTCTTAGGGTATGTGTCCACGGGCCGTATTACATCTGGAATAGCTGCGGATTGAACGCTGCGTAGAGCCGCAGCGTTCAATCTGCAGCGTCCAGATATTACAGCATAGTGGAAGGGATTTTATGAAATCCCGTCTCCACTATGCGTGCAAACACGCACCCGGCGGCCCTGCGTTTTCGGACATGTGGATCGTCTTTTTAGAATGCAGCATGTCCGTTTACCTTGCGGCGACGCTGCGCCACCGCAAAGTAAAACACAGGGCCCTACCTATGTGTGGGGTGCAATGATTCACCGCGTCTACAGAAGGGGGCGGGTTTTCCTCTCCATCCAAAGCGCCGGCCATCCTGAACGTGGACACATACCCTTAGAATACAGAGTGGAACTACTGCTGGAACCACGCCCCTGGCCCTGATTGACATTGGCTCTGCATTGTGACCGGCTCTCAGTCATAGGGGACACGATTACAGCAGCAGCCGCTCTGTATTCTCAGAGAGGTGACTGACCCTGTGTCAGCGCCACCTCCTTGACTGAAACCGAAAGTTGCCAGAGAGAATAAAGTTCATTTTCTCTCTGGAGCGTTTGGCTAATTGCAGACGCCGGACAGGTTAGTAACACTATTAATCTGCCCATTAAGCCCATATCTGCAAGTTAATAGTGTAACACCCCAGGTTCCTGGTTGTTACATTGGCATTGCTTTCCTCATGGGAAGAGTGATGTCATGCTTGAAAGCGAGGAAGGATCCCTTTAGCAGGTATTCACAAACATGCAACATGTTCTTACTCCAGGCCAGAAGGGGGAGCTCTGATCCAGTTTGTGGGTGGCTCCCCTATATATATTCTGGCTGGAAGGGAAGTTAGAGGAGTCTGTAACAGAGGAGTGAGGAGTCAGTCTGTGAGAGAGACAGAGAGATTCAGGAAGAATGAGGGGCCGTGCAGCCACGTGAAGTGCTGCAGCTCCTGGAAAGGAGAGAGAAAAGGATGGAACAAGCTGTAGAGAGCGTGAAGGAGGAAAAGAAGCAAAGGAGAGTTGAGAGCTGGAGAGAAATGCTGAGACTGGGCTTCCTCCAAGCTGAGCGCAGATATCGGTAGCCGGAAGACCGAGGTTGTGGGGGTAACTCTATGCCCCATGGCAGAAACCGGCAGACAGCAGATTGCAAGTTACCTGTCCACCATTAACACCTGAGGACACAGTAGCAGATTGAGCCTGGATCGTGATAGAGATTTTGTAAAAAGGCTCAAGCTACCTGTTGTACGGGTAGTGTCCTACCTATAGGGGGACAGCGCGAAACGTGAGGACCTTGTGTGAGGCCTAAGGCAGCAAGGGACTACAACGCAGCGCTAGAGAGAAGATTTCCAACCCCACCTGATAAAGGGGGATTCCAGATTCGCTTCCAAGCCGGCTGGACCTTACCTATACCTGTGTACAGGTACACTGGACTGTGGCTGCCTGAATTCATCAGTAAACCAGGTAAAGAGACTGCAACCCTGTGTCGTCCATTTATTTTCCAGCGCCACACCATCCTTGCCAACCACACCGGGAGCCCTGGAGACCCAGCTTCACCTGTGGGAAGCCATACCATTCCTGCTGCCATAACATCACCCCAGAGGACCCCTTTAAGTAGCGTCTGTCACCCCTGACCGAGTACCACAGGAGGCATCACGAACTTTGTTTCACAAACCCCTTTAAAGACAGTTCCTTTAACATGGGCGCCCAGGGCCACGGACCAGGTCGCCACCACATGACACATCCCTTTAAGTACCGGACCTGGTGCAGAGTACCCCACAGCCCTGGCGGGCGTTCCAATAGCATTTTTGCTAGTGACAGGTTCCCTTTAAGTGATTTCACCATCAATACTTCATGACTCATGTTTTACATTTTTTATTGGTGTATGACTTTCTTTTATGCATTACGAAGTAGAGAAAATGTCAAGATATTGAGCCATGGGGCAGAATTCATGAAAATCTCATGTTAGGTTTCCTTACAAAGGCCGCTCACTGCTTTTTCCGGGTGAATTAGTGTAGTGAGTGGCATCAGAAGAAAGGAGACAGAGGCAAAAGCTAGAGGCCATTGCATGCTCTGCAGCCAAACACACAAAGGCAGCATTTATAGAGCACTCGCTCTGGCTAATGAGTTGCAAGTGCAGAGAGCCAGGATGTTAGGCTATGTGCACAAGATGCGGATTTGCTGCGGATCCGCAGCGGATTGTACAGTACAATGTAAGTCAATGGGATAAAAAAAATGCTGTGCGGAAAAATCAGTGCAGAATTGCTGCGGATTTCAAAGAAGTGCATGTCACTTCTTTTGTGCGGATCTGCAGCGTTTCTGCGCCCCTCCATGTAAAAAATCTGCAGTGGCAAAATCTGCACAAAATTGGCATCAATTCTGCATAGAAACGGCACAAAATCCGCATAAAAACTGCGGTAAATCCGCAGCTGCGGATTCTGCCAGGAGATGCGGATTTTGTGCAGAAAATTCTGCACCTCTTTTCCTACGTGTGCACATAGCCTAACACTTTTTTTTTTCCTGCCTGAGGATTATCTGTACCCTAACTTGCATCTGGTCTATGATTGACAGGTCAAATGCCAGGGAGGCGCATGTGCTGATCGATTTCTCAGCTCCATTATGTTATTTTGAAGTTTCGTTGCATGCCCACCCCAAAATCCATCTGACATCTTCCTTTATATTCCTATATTTTGATATATTATATTATATTTCTAATCTACTATATAATTGTCTAAGGGGTACTTCCGTCTGTCTGTCCTTCTGTCTGTCACGGATATTAATTGGTCGCGGCCTCTGTCACGGAAATCCAACTCGCTGATTGGTTGCGGCAAAACAGCCACGACCAATCAGCGACAGGCACAGTCCGGCGCCAAAATGGCCGCTCCTTCCTCCCCGCAGTCAGTGCCCGCTCCATAATCCCTTCCAGTCAGCGCTCACACAGGGTTAATGGCAGCGCTAACGGACCGTGTTATGCCGCGGTGTAACGCACTCCATTAACGCTTCTATTAACCCTGTGTGACCAACTTTTTACTATTGATGTTGCCTATGCAGCATCAATAGTAAATAGATCTAATGTTAAAAATAATTAAAAAATAAAAAATCATTATATACTCACCTTCTGCCGCCTTTCCCGCTCCTCGCGACGCTCCGGTGACCGCTCCATGCAAGCGGCAGGTTCCGGTGCCAAGGATGGTATGCGAGAAGGACCTGCCATGATGTCATGGTCATGTGACCGCGACGTCATCACAGGTCCTGCGCTCATACCAACCCTGGGACCGGAAGCTGCCGCGTGCACCGCACACAGGGCCAGGACTTCAACGGACCTTCGGAAGGTGAGTATATGTTTATTTTTTATTTTAAGTCTGTATACTATGTGGCTCTGTGCTGTACACTTCGTTGCAGTGCAATATACTACGTAACTGGGCAATATACTACGTGGCTGGGCAATATACTATGTGGACATGCATATTCTAGAATACACGATGCGTTAGAATCGGGCCACCATCTAGTACACTGATAATTGTTTCCCAGCACATTACAGCTCAATGGGCGCACTGACGTCAGCTGCTAGACTCTGATAGGTCAGCGGCCATTTTAAGTGGACCGTGCCAGATCTGGGGAAGTGAACGCTGGGTGGAGTTGGGAGCGCAGGCAGGTAAGAAGAATCTTTTTTTCTATTTTTCTTCTGTAGATGTGGTGACGTGCCCACAGGGCCGTGAGGTACTCGGTACCGGGTCCTGCGGTTCACAGGGGGATGTCACGGTGGCGACCCGGTCCGTGTCCCTGGGCATCAACGTTAAAGGGGAAGGTCTTTAAAGGGAATAAAGTTTATGTTCGTGATGCCACCTGTGGTGTTCGGTCAAAGGGGACCGACGCTGCTTTAAGGGGTCCTCTGGAGTGATGTTAAGGCAGCTAGATGGTATAACTTCCCACAGGTGAAGTGTATCCCCAGGGCTCCCGTGGTATAGGTTAAAGATGGTGAGGAGTGCAGTAAAGAACGAGGACACAAGGTTGCAGTCTCTTTACCTTGGTTTACTGAAGTCTTCAGCATCCACAGTCCAGGGTACCAGATCACAGGGCAGGCAGGGTCCGACCGGCTTTAAGGCAACTTAGGAGTCCGCTTACCCAGGTGGAAATCAAAAGCCTTCCTCTAGCGCCGTGGTGGTGTAGTTCCTTACTGCTACTACTGGTGTAGTTCCTTAAAGCTTCACATAAGGTCCTCACAGATGTTATCTCTCTTTCTCTGTCCCCCGGATAAGATAGGACATAACCCGTATGACTGGTGGCTTGAGGCTGTTTATAGGGACTCTAGCACGCGTCGGCCTCTGAGGGGTGCCACTGTGCCTCCTGGGTGTTAGGTCGGACAGGTAACTTAAAGCTCAGCTGTCCTGCCGGTCTCTGATGTAAGTCATAGAGGTCCTTACAACCTAGGTGTTCTGGCTACCGGTCTCTGCGCCTCAGAAGGAGGCAGCCTGCTCGGGGCTGGTCTCCCCCTGATATCTTCTCCTGTGCTTTGCTCTCCTGCACGTTCGCTGCAATCAATTCAGCCTTGTAAATGTCTCTTTCCAGGAACTGCTGCACTGTGGCTGCACAGCTCCGTAAAACCTTCCTCTGCCTCAGACTGATCCAGTCTGTTTCCTGGCAAGACTGAACTAACCTCCCTACAGACTACTAGATATATATATATATATATATATATATATATATATATATATGAGTCACCTAGCAAGTAGGATCAAAAGCTCCCCCCTGTGGCCTGGAGTGTGAATGTGTTGCATGTTTGTGGTACCTGGCTGCAGTTATCCCTTCTTACCTTCAAGTGTAACATCACTCTCCACATGAGGAAAGCAATGCTACTGTGATGACCAGGACCCTGGGGCGCCACACTGGCATGATGTGGGGGCAAGACCAGGGACATGGGGCCAGCCCAAGGGACATGGAGCCAGGACCAGGGTCATGGGGTCAGCACAAGGGACATTGGGGCCAGCACTAGGGACCAGCACAACGGACATAGGGGCCAGCACATGGGACTTGGAGGCAGCACAAGGGACATGGGGCAGGATCAGGGACATAAGGCCCTCATAAGGGACATGGGGCCAGCACAAGGGACAAGGAGCCAGGACCAGGGACATGGGGTCAGCACAAGGGACATAGGGGCCAGCACTAGGGGCCAGCGCAAGGGACACAAGGGCCAGCACATGGGACTTGGAGGCAGCACAAGGGACATGGGGCAGGACCAGGGACATAAGGCCCTCACAAGGGACATGGGGCAGGACCAGAGACATAAGGCCCTCACACGGGACATGGGGCCAGCACAAGAGACATAGGGGCCAGCACCAAGTAAACAGGGTCCAGAACCTTTGACATTGAGGCCTAAGATGGGGAACATAGGGATCCAAGATGGGGGACATTATAAATTAAAAGGGCCAGGTTAAGGGACTGAATTACTGTATGGAGGTCAAAATGAAGAACATACATTATTAGGTTATGGTGGCAAGTGGACGGGCATAAATACTGTAGGGGCCAATTCCAATTTGGGAACATTACTGGTGTAATATCATTTACTTTTCAGAAAACTATTTTTTATGGGGAGAACAAGAGGGAGGTCCTGTTACTGTGCAGGGCAGCACTATGTCGCCTTTTTTCTTCATCTGGCATAATGTATAAGTCAGAGAATAAGTGGGGAATGTGCTCTAGAAGAGATTTGCTATTGATAACTGTGTGTTATTTTCTGCAGATATGAGGGCTGGCTGGATGGCGGTCTGTGCCAGATGAAGAAGAAAATCAAAGATGATGGACTTCAAATACAGATGTCACTGGTAAATCAGTGTGTTACCTGTACACTTACACTATATGCTATATACTATACACAGAGCTCCTGTGTATAACATAACTGTGTACTGTATAATGATCAGTATTGTTATATTCGGTCACTATGTTGTAATATGTGGTCCAGTTATGGTGTAGCAGTATTTATCCCTGAATGTGGTATTATTCAGTCACGATGTGGGCTGGCCATGGTGTAGTGGTATTTCTCCCTCCTTTGGAATTATTTGGTCTCAATATGCTGGTAATATGTGGTCTGGTCACAATGTGGTGGTATTTCTCCCTCGTACAGTATGTGGTATTATTCGGTCACTATGTGCGGGTAATATGTAGTCCTGTCATGGTGTGGTGGTATTTTTCGCTTGTTTTAAAATTTTTTGGTTGCTATATGCTGGTAATATCTGGTCTGGTCACAGTGTGGCGGTATTTCTGCCTTATGCGGTATGTCGTATTATTCGGTCACTATGTGGTGGTAATATGTGGTCTGGTCACAGTATAGCAGTAGTTCTTCCTTATATGTGGAATTATTTGGTCACTTTATGCTGGTAATATGTGGTCTGGTCATGGTGTGGTGGTGTTTCTCCCTTGTATGTGGTATTATTGGTCTTGGAATAGTGGATTGTGTTGTGTTCTAGCGGTCAATTGTTCTCTCTAATATTAATTTGGAGAAGATTCTTTATTTGCATTAGCGAATAAATACTTAGAGCAAGATGCACTTACAGGGGTTCAATGATGAAAACAAGTAATCACCTGTCTGCAGGATAAGTGATAACTTATTGATTGGTGGTGCTCTGACTACTAGGACCCACACAGTTCAGTAGATTGTGGCACATTTATCCGCATTAGACTGGAGCAACATGTGCAACTTGACCACTGACCCATTTATTTCCTCAATGGCTGCGAGTGCTGCGCTTGTTTTTTTCTGGAAGCCCTAAAGAGAATGAATGGAGCTGTGGTCAGACATCCCATCTGCCGCTCAATTTTAAAATGGGGATAAAAGTGTCCTGTCAGGGATAGAACTTCCCAATTCTACCGATCAGTGCGGTTTCCAATGGTCGGACTGAAATGATCAAAAAGTTATCACCTATGGGTGTGTTTTTACCTCTTTATGACCTATGATGTACCTATATGTCATAGGTCACCTCCCCATCTTTTCAGGCACGTGACAGCTCTTATGATGGAAAATCCCAAGGTGAAGGTGTTAACCAAAGAACCCCTTTAATACAAGCTACCATAATTGTACATCCTAGTTATGGTGTGCACACAGCAGATGCGCAGGAGCCGCCTGTGTTTTACAGTCGATGCTCTACTATAACGGGGCTAACGGCTAACAGGTATATGCATATAGTTGTAGTGTGGTCCCCTGAAGTCAATTCCTCCTGTGGGCCCCAGACACCTCAGTCCAATGCTGCCTATCTGGGGTGGTAGTTTAACTCACTTGGCGATACACGGAGGTAGAAAACAGGAACACTGTCTCTTTAATTCTTTGGTTGGTTTATTATATGGTAATATAAACCAACAAGAAGGAAAAAGTAAACACAGACCTTCAGGCAAAAACAGAAAAACAGCAAAGAAAACAAAATGCTGTAACAGAGTCCATATGTTTGTGGGTAGCAGCCCGCTCTAGAGCAAGACAGGTTCAGTCTTTCCCTCTTAGGCCACAAAACCACTGGAGGTCCACTCGCCAGTCTTGCTGAACAAAGACTGGAGCCCAGCTATTTAAGCCCCGCCCCACACCATGAGACTCCTCCCCCATGTGATGGAACACATGACTGTGACATCACACAGGTCTTGTCAGCACCCGACGGTACCGGCTCTTCAGGTGGAGATAAGGTGGACATCCTCCCACCGACTCTATGGATGTCCAGATAAAAACCAGCCTATTTATGCAAACTTGGGTTAATCCTTACAACACGTAGTGTGCTAGAGGAAAATGTTCTGGGTTCTATATCACTGACGCTATTAAGCGTAGTGACACATATCTCCCTTCCAGTACTTTACCAGTGACTTTGTCACATAGGTCTTTTTAGTTCGCCATTTGTTGTATTTTACTGTATATCTGTTTTGGTGTTGTTACTAACCAGGATGAGAGTTGGACTACTCTGTCGTCACCATCATTATATCACTAATAATGGAACAAGGAATAAGTTGCTTGTTCAAGGGCACATTCAGACATCAGTGTTTTTCTCCTACATGAACAATGGTTTGAGTTTTATCAGTGTTTCTTATCAGAGTGTCATTAGAGTTTGGTCAGAGTCTGTTTTTACCATCAGAGTTTAATCAGTTTTTTTTTCAACGAAAACAACTGATAAATGGTTCTCCAGCTTCTCTTATCAAACAGTCCATGAAAAGCAGACCCCACACAGATGGCATCTGAGTGCAGGCCAATTTTTTTCATGGACCCATAGACTTGCATTGGTGAGTTTGATGTGAAACTCGGATCAAAAACAGATATGTTTCCATTCAGCCTGCAAAAATACACGGACATTTCAGCAACTCCCTAGATCAATGTTCTCCAAGTCCGGTCCTCAAGAGCCACCAACAGGTCATGTTTTTAGTATTTCCTTAGTATTGCACAGGTGATAATTGCATCACCTGCACAGGCAATAATTCCATCATCTGTGCAATACTAAGGAAATCCTGAAAACATGACCTGTTGGTGGCTCTTAAGGACCGGAGTTGGGGAACACTGACCTAGAGTATATTAGGTACAGGTTCTATCCATGGAAAAGAAAGCTAGAACTCGAATGACAAGAACTGACTTGTGAATGAGCCTAAATCATTATTTCTAAGGATAATATAAATCATGTGCTTGAAGGCAATAATTTTGTTGGTTGCTTTATGGCTCATCTTATCAGAAAATCATCAGTCCGTAGTGACTCGTGTTCCAAAAAGTAGCTGCGCTGGCAAACGTAGTTCTGGTACATGAGCCGGAAGTACGTGTGTCGGCACATGACACTTTTGTTTTTTGACTCTTCCCGCAGTTGGGCAAAGCATATTACATAAGTGCGAAATGTAATATTTCTGAGCAGGCCCAAGATGTCGCACAGTGCAATAGGCGTGATCCATGAAGTAGGACAGCGAGCAACAGCCGATGGGAGTGATGTAGAGGCCCGAAACCACGCTCATTGGACCAGACTGAGAAGATTGCCATTCAGCGCAGGAGAAATTAAAAAACGTTTTCGTAAATATTCAAGGGGAGTCAGGGGGTTCTATAAGGATGTAGGGAATGCATAGCAGACGCTGAGTAAGACAATGTTTTTAGTTGCTATGTCACAAAACTGGTGACAGGTTCCCTTTAAGGCCACATTCATACTGACCAAATACTGAACATGTGACTGTAGCCTAAATAGCATTTCTGGACTTGACAGGTTCCCTTTAAACCCCAGCACATATAACGATGCACTAACAAATGATTCGGATATGCAGGTGAGCCCCCCACACAATAGAAAAGTTGAGATTATTTCTGTGGAAAAATAAATGTACCCATAGAGTATAGGTGTACATGGCTAATTTCATCTTCATCTAGTGGCTTTTTGACTATTAAAATAAATTTGGACAGGGCTCAATCAGAGGGTCTCTGGGATCTCATGTGTAAGGGCTTCCTAGACCGCTACCAACAGTACTGCGTGTAAAGCTCCAAATGGCGGCACTGAATATACATAAGAAAAATTATTCAGCTCATACAAGACCTCAAAAGGAAAACTGGCAAACAATCTGTCAATGGTACTCAAAGAGAACAAGTGGAAATTCATATGTAAATAAAAAAGTTATACTAGATTATTAAATGTACAGATAAATAATACATGAAGAAACAAAAGAGCAGAGTAAAACCAAAAACACTCAGTTTCAAAAAATCACAGTAATCCGCAAGTGCTAGTAAAAAGATGTAAAAAACAGGGTATTTGGTTGATACGTTTTTTGCAAAATAGAGCAGTCCTAACTGATGTATGCAATCCCTATCTGATGTATTTAAAAACCTGATCATCTGTATATTACCTGTGTGAACAGGGTTCAGAGAGGACATGTCCATGTGGACACGCTGAGTGGATCAGCTTTTGTGCAGCCCACAAGGAGTGGTGGGTAACTCCCTAATCTGGTAGACACAAGAGAACAATTGCTATAAAGTGCAGAGTGCGCAGCTAAGGGTCGGGGAGCAGGAGAGTGTGCGCCTGCCCCAACGTGCGTTTCGGTCCGTCCGTCCTCTCCTGGTCCCCTGACTCTTAGCTGCACACTCTGCACTTTATAGTGAGTATGCAATACTTATACACTGTATTACAGCATGAAGTACCTGATTGGAACTTGACATGGCCAACAGTCACTTTTGTGACGGATTATAGGTATAGGGCAGCAGCAAATATGGGATTAAGATTCTTTTCAATATGTTAGACTTCTCTGATATTATAAATATACATTGGTGGGGATATACAGGGGTGTGTGCGCCTTGGTATTAATATGTTTCATGGTTGTGATGGACATACACCTGGCCAACTTGTTTTGTTATTGTTTTCAGTAAAGAGTATATAGATTTTTAAATCGGACTAGTACATCGTTTTATTCGCTAGTGGAATTGGGTTGTTTTAAAGAATAAAGCAGAGATTACTTAGAGACTTAGCAGAGATTGCTGCAGAAGTATAGCTTGCCTTCCCTTCACCTTGGGCATAAAGTGAAATGTACTATCCTTACCTAGCATCTAACTGCTCCAGAAAAGAAAAAGTGACTTGCTTGCACCCCACTGACATTCAGCATCCAAGAAAAATGCCCCACTTCCCCTATCCCCCAGCTCCCTTAATCTACTATATAATTGTCTAAGGGTCACTTCCGTCTTTCTGTCTGTCTTTCTGTCTGTCTGTCATGGATATTCATTGGTCGCGGCCTCTGTCTGTCATGAAATCCAAGTCGCTGATTGGTCTCGCCAGCTGCCTGTCATGGCTGCCGCGACCAATCAGCGACGGCCACAGTCCGATTAGTCCCTCCCTACTCCCCTGCAGTCAGTGCCCGGCGCCCACTCCATACTCCCCTCCAGTCACCGCTCACACAGGGTTAATGCCGGCGGTAACAGACCACGTTATGCCGCGGGTAACTCACTCTGTTACCGCCGCTATTAACCCTGTGTGACCAAGTTTTTACTATTGATGCTGCCTATGCAGCGTCAATAGTAAAAACATCTAATGTTTAAAAATAATAAAAAATCATTATATACCGTATTTTTCGGACTATAGGACGCACCGGACTATAAGGCGCACCCAGGTTTTAGAGGTGGAAAATAGGGAAAAAAATATTTGAAGCAAAAAAAATGTGGTAAAATATTTAATAACATAAATAACATACTATTATATGTGGTGTTATTATATATAATAGTACGTTATTATGTTGGAAGCTGCGGAACCAGTGTGGTGTCTGTAAAGTACTATATGAAGACACTGGAGGGTGAGTATAAGAATGGGTGCACAGGGCTTATAGTGAAAGCACCACTCCAGCACTGCAAAATAACACTGGAGTGCTGCTTTAAAATCCCATGGGAGAACTATAACTCCCAGCATGTCCTGCAGATCCTATGACATGCTGGGAGTTATAGTTCACCAAAGGAGTGGCAGAGTGCTTTATTGTGTTTTGTAAAGACTAACCTCTTAATTGTGGGAGCCAGCCTGTGGTGAGGTAAAAGCTGGAGCATCCCATGGCTGCACACACAGAGCCCTCTCTCTTGTTGCCTTTCCACAGCGCACGCGCAGGACATAAGAGGAAGCTGCAGATTCTAGGTGGGAGTCTGAAGGACCTATGATGATGTCAGAAGAGGGAGGGCTCTGAGCTGCCATGTGATGCTCCAGCCCGCCCACTTCTGACATCACACAGGTCCTCCCTGTGCACCAGACAGCTCAGCGTCCAGCACAGGCAGGTATGCAGCGATCTCCTGGCCCCTGCTGCTGCTGCCTCCTCCCCCGGACACACAGATTCTCCCCAGAATCAGTGCTGGGGAAACTGTGTGTCGCTGCTTAAGTGCAGTATTCATTTGCTGCTCCCGGCTCACCGCTCAGCTGATCGGTGGGAGGGGAGCCGCTAATGAATATTCACTGCACTTAATCAGCGGGGCCATGTGGTTTCCCCAGCAGCTGATTCCGGCAGCGGGGAAATCCTGAAGTGGGATATCATTGCAATACCACTCGCTGCTGCCCCCCTCCCCACATGCTATATCTGTAAGACGCACCCACACTTTCCTCCCAAATTTGGAGGAAAAAAAGTGCGTCTTATAGTCGGAAAAATACGGTACTCACCTTTCCCGCTCCTCGCGACGCTCCAGTGACCGCTCCATGCAAGCGGCAGGTTCCGGTGCCAAGGATGGTCTGCGAGAAGGACCTGCCATGACGTCACGGTCATGTGACCGCGACGTCATCACAGGTCCTGCGTGCCTGCGCGAGAAGGAGACGACAGGACTACAAGGGTCCCTGGAAGGTGAGTATGTGTTTATTTTTTTTTTAACCTGTGACATACGTGGCTGGGCAATATACTACGTGGCTCTGTGCTGTATACTACGTCGCTGTGCAATATACTACGTGACTCTGTGCTGTATACGACGTAACTGGGCAATATACTACGTAACTGGGCAATATACTACGTAACTGGGCAATATACTACGCAGCTGGGCAATACACTACGTCACTGGGCAATATACTACGTGGCTCTGTGCTGTATACTACGTCACTGGGCAATATACTACGTAACTGGGCAATATACTACGTGACTGGCCAATATACTACGTGGCTCTGTGCTGTATACTACGTCACTGGGCAATATACTACATAACTGGGCAATATACTACGTGGCTGGGCAATATACTACGTAACTGGCCAATATACTACGTGGCTCTGTGCTGTATACTACGTCACTGGGCTATATACTACGTAACTGGTCAATATACTACGTGGCTGGGCAATATGCTATGTAACTGGGCAATATACTACGTGGCTCTGTGCTGTATACTACGTCACTGGGCAATATACTACGTCGCTGTGCAATATACTACGTGGTTGGGCAATATACTATGTGGCCGGGCAATATACTACGTAGCTGGGCAATATACTACGTGACTGGCCAATATGCTACGTGGCTGGGCAATATACTACATGGCTCTGTGCTGTATACTACGTCACTGGGCAATATACTACGTTACTGGGCAATATACTACATCACTGGGCAATATACTACGTGGCTGGGCAATATACTACGTGGGCTGGGCAATATACTACGTGAGCTGGGCAATATACTATGTGGTCTGTGCAATATACTACGTGGACCTGTATATTCTAGAATACCCGATACGTTAGAATCGGGCCACCATCTAGTTACTGCATATTTGTCTAAGCTATGGCACTCATGTTTTTCTGTACTCTGGATATAAAATGTCCATGTATTGCTTTTATCCATCATTGTATTCTCCATATGTAGTGGAAAGCATTTAGCTACAGTACAGACCAAAAGTTTGGACACCCCTTCTCATTTAAAGATTTTTCTGTATTTTCATGACTCTGAAAATTGTACATTCACACTGAAGGCATCAAAATTTTGATTAACACACGTGGAATTATATACTTAACAAAAACGTGTGAAACAACTGAAAATATGTCTTATATTCTAAGCTCTTCAAAGTAGCCACCTTTTGCTTTGATGACTGCTTTGCACACTCTTGGCATTCTCTTGACGAGCTTCAAGAGGTAGTCACCAGAAATGGTCTTCCAACAATCTTGAAGGAGTTCCCAGAGATGCTTAGCACTTGTTGGCCCTTTTGCCTTCACTCTGCGGCCCAGCTCACCCCAAACCATCTCGATTAGGTTCAGGTCTGGTGACTGTGGAGGCCAGGTCATTTTTGGTCAGATAGCCCTTACACAGCCTGGAGGTGTGTTTGGGGTCATTGTCCTGTTGAAAAATAAATGATGGTCCAACTAAACGCAAACCGGATGGAATAGTATGCCTCTGCAAGATGCTGTGGTAGCCATGCTGGTTCAGTATGCCTTCAATTTTGAATAAATCCCCAACAGTTTCACCAGCAAAGCACCCCCACACCATCACACTTCCTCCTCCCTCCATGTTTACGGTGGGAACCAGACATGTACAGTCCATCCGTTCACCTTTTCTGCATCGCACAAAGATTTCCACTGGTCTAATGTCCATTCCTTGTGTTCTTTAGCCCAAACAAGTCTCTTCTGCTTGTTGCCTGTCCCTAGCAGTGGTTTCCTAGCAGCTATTTTACCATGAAGGCCTGCTGCACAAAGTCTCCTCTTAATAGTTGTTGTAGAGATGTGTCTGCTGCTAGAACTCTGTGTGGCATTGACCTGGTCTCTAATCTGAGCTGCTGTTAACCTGTGATTTCTGAGGCTGGTGACTTGGATAAACTTATCCTCAGAAGCAGAGGTGACTCTTGGTCTTCCTTTCCTGGGGCGGTCCTCATGTGAGCCAGTTTCTTTGTAGCGCTTGATGGTTTTTGCCACTGCAGTTGGGAACACTGTCAAAGTTTTCCCAATTTTTTGGACTGACTGACCTTCATTTCTTAAAGTAATGATGGCCACTCGTTTTTCTTTACTTAGCTGCTTTTTTCTTGCCATAATACACATTCTAACAGTCTATTCAGTAGGACTATCAGCTGTGTATCCACCAGACTTCTGCACAACACAACTGATGGTCCCAATCCCATTTATACGGCAAAAAAAATCCCACTTATTAAACCTGACAGTGCACAACTGTGAAGTGAAAACCATTTCCGGTGACTACCTCTTGAAGCTCATCAAGACAATGCCAAGAGTGTGCAAAGCAGTCATCAAAGCAAAAGGTGGCTACTTTGAAGAACCTAGAATATAAGACATAATTTCAGTTGTTTCACACTTTTTTGTAAGTATATAATTCCACATGTGTTAATTCATAGTTTTGATGCCTTCAGTGTGAATGTACAATTTTCATAGTCATGAAAATACAGAAAAATCTTTAAATGAGAAGGTGTGTCCAAACTTTTGGTCTGTACTGTATATACACAATTCCACTAGAATTCCATTGCTGTCCCAATTGTGGCATGTTTACTGATATTTGCCCCGCTGAGCGCTATGTACAATGTAGTGTGCACTGTATTCCACAAGATGGCGCACATCTATTGAGGAGAGCAAAGCCTTCTGTAGAGTAGAACCTGTGCAATATACTAAACTTGCTTTGCCCATATTCTTTATATTGTTATTACCAAAATTACACACTACAGAAAACTTGTTTGAGGGGTTGAAATTGCTAACAGGCTTGTGTGCCATGAACTAACTTATGTCTTGAAGGCTGGCATCTGAAATTGCGATGATATTAAAAACCATGGCAGTTTAATCTATTTTGAAATGAAAACTTATAGGGAAAAAAGCAATTAATTAGCTGTTTACAAGCTTATTTTGCTATCAGGCTCCTTTGGGTGCCAAAAACAAATATGTAAACAGATGTGTTGCTTCATCCGTCCCTGAAACTGAATTTTAATTTGTTCTGTGTGACGCTTCAGATCTGAAATAACAATTTTTTCTGTCATACTTTTTGTCTTTGAGGCAATCTTTAAATGGTCAAGAATGCTGGGATTTTACTCTAAGGGGGTCATAATAACTAGTGATGAACTAATTGCTTTATATGGATTTGACTGGAAAAAATATTAAGAAACATTCTTTCCAGGATAATGGCATGTATATAAGGCAAAATAAATAATAGAAAGAAAAAGATCCGGCACATCTTGGGCTATATTCATCCATAGTGTTTTTGCTGTGTTTTTGCACTTTTAGATTGCTTTCAATGGTGAAAAAAACATTGTACAGGAAATGTAATTTTACCATTTTAATATCTTATCTGTCCATGTGGTGTGTGAGACATGACCAGACAGATCCTGTTTAATTTACGAAGGAAGGGCTCTGAAAGTCACAATTTTTTTTTTCAGGGCCATTAGGCGACCACCACTATTTGTAGAGGGCCATCAGGCTGCCCTTACTTTTGTTAGAGGGCCAGCAGGTGGGCCTCACTCTAATTTTAGCGGGCCAGCAGTCAGCCCTCACCAAACATTTTTGGAGGGCCAGCTACTACAATATACACTCACCGGCCACTTTATTAGGTACACCATGCTAGTAACGGGTTGGACCCCCTTTTGCCTTCAGAACTGCCTCAATTCTTCGTGGCATAGATTCAACAAGGTGCTGGAAGCATTCCTCAGAGATTTTGGTCCATATTGACATGATGGCATCACACAGTTGCTGCAGATTTGTCGGCTGCACATCCCAAAGATGCTCCATACAAGGCAGGATGGATCCTTGCTTTCATGTTGTTTACGCCAAATTCTGACCCTACCATCCGAATGTCGCAGCAGAAATCGAGACTCATCAGACCAAGCAACGTTTTTCCAATCTTCTACTGTCCAATTTCGATTAGCTTGTACAAATTGTAGCCTCAGTTTCCTGTTCTTAGCTGAAAGGAGTGGTACCCGGTGTGGTCTTCTGCTGCTGTAGCCCATCTGCCTCAAAGTTCGACGCACTGTGCATTCAGAGATGCTCTTAGGCCTACCTTGGTTGTAACGGGTGGCGATTTGAGTCACTGTTGCCTTTCTATCAGCTCGAACCAGTCTGCCCATTCTCCTCTGACCTCTGGCATCAACAAGGCATTTCCGCCCACAGAACTGCCGCTCACTGGATTTTTTTTCTTTTTCGGACCATTCTCTGTAAACCCTAGAGATGGTTGTGCGTGAAAATCCCAGTAGATCAGCAGTTTCTGAAATACTCAGACCAGCCCTTCTGGCACCAACAACCATGCCACATTCAAAGGCACTCAAATCACCTTTCTTCCCCATACTAATGCTCGGTTTGAACTGCAGGAGATTGTCTTGACCATGTCTACATGCCTAAATGCACTGAGTTGCCGCCATATGATTGGCTGATTAGAAATTAAGTGTTAACAAGAAGTTGGACAGGTGTACCTAATAAAGTGGCCGGTGAGTGTATATTTATCCATCTGAGGCGGGCAAATATTATTTTTGTATTAATACTGTTGAGTTTGAAACTTGGAGGGCCAGCAGGCGGCCCCCACTTTTTTTTTTTTTAGAGGGCCAGCAGGCGTTTTGTGGACAAATGAGACCAAGATAGAGTTTTTTGGTAAAAAAACTGATTCTACTGTTTACTGTAAATGGAATTATACCTACAGATAAAAGAGCACAGTTACAGTCAAATATGGTGCAGGTTCAAAGATATTTTGGGGGTGTATTGCTGTCTCTGGCCCTTGGTATCTTGACTGTGTGCAAGGCATTATGAAATGTGAAGATTCCTAAAAGATTTTGGGTCGCAATGTAGTGCCTTCCAGCAAGACAGTTACCCCAAACATACTTCAAGACAAACCCAGAAATAGATGGAAGCAATTCACTCGAGAGTTCAGAAGAGGTAATTCCATCTCCAGTAGCATAAAGTCTCCCACCACTTCTTACCTACAGATGCTAGAAACTGGGAATGGACACATTAAATTAGTTAATTTTGCCTGCTTTGATGAATTTCTGAGTACAGAACACCGTGAAAAACATGAATCTGTCAATGAGTCCATAAAAAAAGCAGCAGCACCTGATTTATGAGGCAATACATTTATAAGGCAGATTTATAAGGCAAATTTTTTTTGTACATGGCAGCAACAAACTCTGGAGGAATGCAAGTAATACTGCCAGAATTGAAGAGTACAGATCACCATAAAAACATTTATAAGGCAATAATCCCTCACTAGGTGCCTGTCATACACTATCCCTACTGCTATATCTCACCATAGACAAAGTGCACATAAGAGCATTATTTATGTTAATTCATAGCCTACTAGGTCACTTCATGCAGCTTCAGAGTTGATATAATCAAGTGTATATGCAGCATTATCTATATGTAGACATACCATAACACATTTTGTTCAAATTTACATGTAGCCATCATATACCCTCTACACTCATGTCAAATAATGGTTATGTCAGTGTTCTACAGGGCTTAATTCGTCCAGTATTACCCAGACTAATATGTATGTCACATCTTTAGCTTCAGATGCTAATTTAAGAAAGTTTATATGTAGCTTCAGCCCTTTCAGGGTTATTTTGCATATACTGAAAGTATTATATGATTGCTTGTTTCCCCTATTTTTATAGGGGTTTCTCCTATTCTCATATCCCTTCCTCCCCCTCCTTGTCTATCCTTCCCGGTTATAATTTAAAATTTCAATAAAACGTTTGGAAAAAGAATTAGACTTGAAAAAAGCGATTAGTTTAAAGTAGCAGCATCAAGAATTGCTTATTTTCCTGTTTTATAATTAACCATACTAATTTCAATACATGAGAATATTCATATGAACTCATGCAGTAAAGAGGAACATAGGGATAACTACCCCCATTCTTATAATTGTGCCACCCCTTTGTGATCATACATTTCTCTCCTATCCTGCAGGGATGTGATAAGTGTCTATTGGGAGTCAACCCTTTTAAAGGGAGAATGTCTGCAAGGCCATGCTCCTTTCACTACAGGTAACATGGATTAGTAACAGGGCCAACAATCTTAATTTCTTAGATTTGACAAAATGTGGTCAAACCTGCCATACTTGTTATGCCTATTGATGTCTCACGACTCTTCCCAACAGATGATATGGGGGTAAAGAAGTATCAAACATATTTTATTTTAGCATCTGATCTTTTTGTTCTGAAGGACGATAAACCATAAATATCTGATAGTGGTTTACTCTTCTACCTCAGTTTAAAATGCATGTAAACATGGTCTGCTCCTATACAAGTAGTCCCCAACCTTTCTGACTTTGGCAGACACCTTCAGGTCTGAGTGTCATGAGCCACATTCAGCTCTCAGAGAGGGTTGCGAGCCACATTCAACTTTCGCCCCCCTAACAGTAGTGGCAAGCAAAGCCTCCATTTTGAGATGTGCTGTTCATACCTGTTTCCTTGACCTGGAGCTAATGCACCAAGCTGGCAGACAGCTACGAACCACAGTTCATGGGACCGCAAGCCACATTTGGCTCCCGAGCTACAGGTTGGTGACCCCTGTCCTATACTTACCAGCATTATTCTTTGGACATTATTCTCTCACAAGAATGCCCCAGAACTGAGTATTCTATCCACTATGGAGCAGTATTTATACAAACTACACCCCATTTTGGATTGGGACAAATAAGAATTTGCTAGGATTATATGTGAAAAATTCTGGACAGTCCTAGCAATCGTGTCACCCCTATCTGCCAATTGAAAGTCTTACAAGTATGTCTGCCGAATTTTCTGACATTTTGAATGGGCAATGATGGGAACAAGACTTTTAACATCAGCAATAAAAATGAATGGTTCAATGTTATATAAATTAAAAAAAACACCCACCAATATGAGACTGCATAAAAAATATTGCGATGTCTGCCATATTCATTAATAGGGCAGCAATTTCATAGGAAACTAAACTAACATTAACATAGTCCTGGAGTATAAAAGTATCCAATAAAACAAAAGAAAAGGTTATATATATAATTCCAATGCTCTGGTCTAACCCATTGCTGCAAAGCAAGTGTTAACCCCTTACCCTCCATGCCATGTCATAATTTACTTATATTATAAAGCAGAGGTGTCAAACTGCATTCCTCGAGGGCCGCCAACAGGTCATGTTTTCAGGATTTCCTTAGCATTCCACAAGGTGCTGGAATCATTCTGTGCAGCTGATTAAATTATCACCTGTGCAATACAAGGAAATCCTGAAAACATGACCTGTTGGCGGCCCTCGAGGAATGCAGTTTGACACCTCTGTTATAAACAACACCGAAAAGGACAATCTTCACATAAAGGGCAACATCATTGAAAAATAAATATAATCTTTATTGAGATACAGACCATATATTACAATAAAATATTGGCGGGTAGGATACTCACCCCCAGACGAAGCATTTCGGTGCGAAACGCGCGTCGGGTGTGGTGGGTCCCCAGGAGCGCTCCTGCTGGTAAATATATATGCCACTTTTTGCCTTTATTAACTGTGTTTACATGTAACTTTGCACACTGTCACTTTACTGGCTTACCTTGCCTTAGTAGTAATGTTGTATATGCTACTATGTATCTTTATGACGTGTGTCATATATGAGTAACTGCACATTGGCACTTTTTTACTTATCTTACTGTGTTATGCTATTTATGGAGCTTTGCTCTGGGTTACCCACTTTTTGTCCTGTGTTCTGAGTATCCTACCCGCCAATATTTTATTGTAATATATGGTCTGTATCTCAATAAAGATTATATTTATTTTTCAATGATGTTGCCCTTTATGTGAAGATTGTCCTTTTCGGTGTTGTGTATGCTTCCTTCACGGCAGTTTTATTAGGGATAATTATAGGAGTTGGTTACCTCTGTTATAAAGTGCACTGTATACAGTAGGACATACTATTATCATAAATTGGATATCATTAAAAACATTTTGCTATTAGAACATGTTGGAATAGGTTGTATTACTTTGTAATAAATGCTACACTCAGATGTTTAGTATATCATATAAAATCAATAGCCTGCAAAATAACGCTATCATTTACACATGAGCTCCTTAAGAGAAGCTGCATACATACAGGGTAATTACTCCATATATACAGCACCTTGGTGGAAAACAAGCACTGACGTCCTGTACGCAGGAGAGCAGAAATGATTGTGAATCTACTGGTATTTATGGCCAAGCATATTTGTCAATTATATATAAGATGTACAATATGAGATTTCTTACACCTCAATTATGTGAGGTTGCATGCAGCCTTAGTTAATAAAATTATGAGGACAGGTCTTCTGGATTTTGACATGTTTATGAGGAAAATGATTTGCTTGGCAATTGTGATGCTACAATGCTCTCTAGTGAAGAAATGTGTTATTGCACTTGCGAATTTTAGTCACAATATCATAATTTACTACATGGGGCTGCTTGGCCCAGAGCAAGTAGGACAAAGTAAGAAACACTTCAAGTCCATCAGGTGATTGTCGGCGATCTCTGGTTCCTGAAGTGACAACACTTTTATTACTGGTTTAATGAACCTGTCACTCGATTTATGCTGTCAAAGCCAAAGGCAACATGAATGAGCCTAGCCGGATGACCAGAGGCATTGCTAGGGTTTTGGTTCAGGGGGAGCGAAGCTTCTGAGTGGGCCCCTAACCAGGTAACCTTGATTACAACTGGGTGATGAGCCCTAATAGTGGAGGAGAACCTCAGCAGATGACCGCGCTGTTGCTGAAAATAATCTCTATACAAAGACCAACATGGATGTTACCGCCATATGGTCAGTGGTAAATACCAGTCTTGCAGAACATATAACAGATCAAAGTATAGTTACAGATGGTGACTTACCGCTGACGTTCTTTCTGATGGAGTTGTTCACTTTTCCCGTCTTTTCCATCTGGCCCAGACCGACACAACTTCTTCCACCCAGGACTCGTCTGCAGAGATTACAACAAAGACACATTTTACTTCTTATACTTTCAGCCCCATCACTATCTACTCCCAACTCGCACAAACACCTCATCCTGCTGATATCCCAATACTGAGCCGTATGTGTCCCTATTACTGCCCCTGATACCCCAATACTGAGCAGTTGCTGCCGTATGTGTCCCTATTACTGCACCTGCTTTGAGGTTCTCTGTGCCTTCTAAATTCTAAAGCAACCTTCTAGAATATAGTAATGTCGGGTGCAAGTACGCTAGAAAACAGTGCCCACATTTTGTCCCCTAGTAATATTGCCCTGTGTGCCCCTTTGATAGTCACAGTAACCTGAGTTCCCCTATAACAATAAGTGCCCACTTAACATTGAATGTCCCTAGTCTCCCCCCGTGTACACCTCCCCTATACACAGTATGATGCTCTCTGATACATAACATGATGCCTCCTCACTGTAATGTACCCCACACAGTATACTGACCCCTTAGTAGCCCCCAAACTGCTTGATGGCTCCAACACTGTGTGATGGCCCCTTCACTGTAATCCCCACACTGTATGATGCCCCCATATATAGCCTCCATATAGTATAATGTGCCATATCATATAGTCCTCAATATAGTATAAAGCACTCTCCATAAGCCTCCATATAGTATAATGTTCTCCCCATAGGCCTGTATAGTGTAATGCACTCCCCGTAGGCCTGTATAGTATAATGCACTCCCCAAAGGCCTCCATATAGTATAATCCATTCCCCATAGGCCTGAATAGTATAATGCACTCCCCATAGATCTGTATAGTATAATGCATTCCTCATAGGCAGCCTGTATAGTCTAATGCACTCCCCAAAGGCCTCCATATAGTATAATCCACTCCCCATAGGCCTGTATAGTGTAATGCATTCCCCATAGGCCTGTATAGTATAATGCATTCCCCATAGGCCAGTATAGTATAATGCATTCCCCATAGACCTGTATAGTGTAATGATCTCCCCATAGGCATGTATAGTGTAATGCTCTCCCCATAGTCTTGTATAGTATAATGCTCTCCCCATAGGCTTGTATAGTATAATGCTCTCCCCATAGGCCTGTATAGTATAATACTCTCCCCATAGGCCTGTATAGTATAATGCACTCCCATAGGCAGCCTGCATAGTGTAATGCACCCCCATTAGGCAGTCTGTATAGTGTAATGCACTCCCATTAGGCAGCCAGTACAGCATAATGCACTCCCGTTAGGCAGCCAGTACAGTATAATGCACCCCCATTACGCAGCCAGTAGAGTATAATGCACTTCCATTAGGCAGTCTGTATAGTATAATGCATATAACGCACTCCCTAGGCAGCCAGTATAGTATAATGCACCCCCATTAGGCAGCCAATACAGTATAATGCACCCCCATTAGGCAGCAAGTATAGTGTAATGCACCCCCATTAGGCAGCCAGTATAATATAATGCACCCCCATTAGGCAGCCAGTATAGTGTAATGCACCTCCATTAGGCAGCCAGTACAGTGTAACGCACCTCCATTAGGCAGCCAGTATAGTGTAATGCACCTCCATTAGGCAGCCAGCACAGAATAATGCACCCGCATTAGGCAGCCAGTACAGTATAATGCACCCCACTAGGCAGCCTGTATAGAATAACACCCCCCCATTAGGCAGCCTGTACAGCATAATGCACCCCCATTAGGCAGCCAGTACAGTATAATGCACCCCCATTAGGCAACCAGTATAATATAATGCACCCCCATTAGGCAGCCAGTATAGTGTAATGCACCTCCATTAGGCAGCCAGTACAGTGTAATGCACCTCCATTAGGCAGCAAGTATAGTGTAATGCACCTCCATTAGGCAGCCAGTACAGTATAATGCACCCCCATTAGGCAACCAGTATAATATAATGCACCCCCATTAGGCAGCCAGTACAGTGTAATGCACCTCCATTAGGCAGCCAGTACACTATAATGCACCCCCATTAGGCAGCTAGTACAGTATAATGCACCCCCATTAGGCAACCAGTATAATATAATGCACCCCCCATTAGGCAGCCAGTACAGTGTAATGCACCTCCATTAGGCAGCCAGTACAGTATAATGCACCCCCATTAGGCAGCCAGTACAGTATAGTGCACCCACATTAGGCAGTCTGTATAGTATAATGCACCCCCGTAAGCAGCCAGTATAGTATAATGCACCCCACTAGGCAGCCAGTATAATATAATTCACCCCAATTAGGCAGCCAGTACAGTATAATGCACCCCCATTAGGCAGCCAGTACAGTATAATGCACCCCCATTAGGCAATCAGTATAGTGTAATGCACCCCAATTAGGCCGCCAGTATAATATAATGCACCCCATTAGGCAGCCAGTATAGTGTAATGCACCTCCATTAGGCAGCCAGTACAGAATGCCCCCCCATTAGGCAGCCAGCACAGAATAATGCACCCGCATTAGGCAGCCAGTACAGTATAATGCACCCCACTAGGCAGCCTGTATAGTATAACACACCCCCATTAGGCAGCCTGTACAGTATAATGCACCCCCATTAGGCAGCCAGCACAGTATAATGCACCCCCATTAGGCAACCAGTATAATATAATGCACCCCCATTAGGCAGCCAGTACAGTGTAATGCACCTCCATTAGGCAGCCAGTACAGTATAATGCACCCCCGTAGGCAGGCAATATAGTATAATGCACCCCATTAGGCAGCCAGTATAATATAATTCACCCTCATTAGGCAGCCAGTACAGTAAAATGCACCCCCATTAGGCAGCCAGTACAGTATAATGCACCCCCATTAGGCAACCAGTATAGTGTAATCCACCTCCATTAGGCAGCCAGTACAGAATAGTGCCCCTATTAGGCAGCCAGTACAGAATAATGCACCCGCATTAGGCAGCCAGTACAGTATAATGCACCCCACTAGGCAGCCTGTATAGTATAATGCACCCCCATTAGGCAGCCAGTACAGTAAAATGCAGCCCCATTAGGCAGCCAGTACAGTATAATGCACCCCCATTAGGCAACCAGTATAGTGTAATCCACCTCCATTAGGCAGCCAGTACAGAATAGTGCCCCTATTAGGCAGCCAGTACAGAATAATGCACCCGCATTAGGCAGCCAGTACAGTATAATGCACCCCACTAGGCAGCCTGTATAGTATAATGCACCCCCATTAGGCAGTCAGTACAGTATAATGCCCCCCATTAGGCAGCCAGTACAGTATAATGCACCCCCATTAGGCAACCAGTATAGTGTAATCCACCTCCATTAGGCAGCCAGTACAGAATAGTGCCCCTATTAGGCAGCCAGTACAGAATAATGCACCCGCATTAGGCAGCCAGTACAGTATAATGCACCCCACTAGGCAGCCTGTATAGTATAATGCACACCCATTAGGCAGTCAGTACAGTATAATGCCCCCCATTAGGCAGCCAGCACAGAATAATGCACCCGCATTAGGCAGCCAGTACAGTATAATGCACCCCACTAGGCAGCCTGTATAGTATAATGCACCCCCATTAGGCAGTCAGTACAGTATAATGCCCCCATTAGGCAGCCAGCACAGAATAATGCACCCGCATTAGGCAGCCAGTACAGTATAATGCACCCCGCTAGGCAGCCTGTATAGTATAATGCACCCCCATTAGGCAGCCTGTACAGTATAATGCACCCCCATTAGGCAGCCAGTATAGTATAATGCACCCCCATTAGGCAACCAGTATAATATAATGCACCCCCATTAGGCAGCCAGTACAGTGTAATGCACCTCCATTAGGCAGCCAGTACAGTATAATGCACCCCCGTAGGCAGGCAATATAGTATAATGCACCTCATTAGGCAGCCAGTATAATATAATTCACCCCCATTAGGCAGCCAGTACAGTAAAATGCACCCCCATTAGGCAGCCAGTACAGTATAATGCACTCCCATTAGGCAACCAGTATAGTGTAATCCACCTCCATTAGGCAGCCAGTACAGAATAGTGCCCCTATTAGGCAGCCAGTACAGAATAATGCACCCGCATTAGGCAGCCAGTACAGTATAATGCACCCCACTAGGCAGCCTGTATAGTGTAATGCACCCCCATTAGGCAGTCAGTACAGTATAATGCACCCCCATTAGGCAGCCAGTACAGTATAATACGCCCCAATAAAAAAATGAATCCAATACTCCGCTCTCTTTCTCCTTGTTGTTACCGCACTGCTCCGAGCGCCCGCACATCTCCATCCATACAGCGGACGCCAGATAGTGATGTCATCACGCCCGCTGTTGGTGTTTCGGCGTCGGTAATATCAGACACTGACGGGGATGATGGGAGATGGAGCGTAACGCTCCTCTCATCAATGCAGTCAGCTGTATCGGCATCTAGCCGATACAGTTGACCCTGGGATGATGAGCGGGGGGCCCACTACTGGCACACAGCCCTGTAATGTACCCCCACACAGTATACTGACCCCTTAGTAGCCCCCATACTGCTTGATGGCTCCAACACTGTGTGATGGCCCCTTCACTGTAGTCCCCACACTGTATGATGCCCCCCTAGATAGCCTCCATATAGTATAATGTGCCATATAGTCCTCAATATAGTATAAAGCACTCTCCATAAGCCTCCATATAGTATAATGTTCTCCCCGTAGGCCTGTATAGTGTAATGCACTCCCCATAGGCCTGTATAGTGTAATGCACTCCCCATAGGCCTGTATAGTATAATGCACTCCCCAAAGGCCTCCATATAGTATAATCCATTCCCCATAGGCCTGAATAGTATAATGCACTCCCCATAGACCTGCATAGTATAATGCATTCCTCATAGGCAGCCTGTATAGTATAATGCACTCCCCAAAGCCTCCATATAGTATAATCTACTCCCCATAGGCCTGTATAGTGTAATGCATTCCCCATAGGCCTGTATAGTATAATGCATTCCCCATAGACCTGTATAGTGTAATGATCTCCCCATAGGCATGTATAGTGTAATGCTATCCCCATAGTCTTGTATAGCATAATGCTCTCCCCATAGGCTTGTATAGTATAATGCTCTCCCCATAGGCTTGCATAGTATAATGCTCTCCCCATAGGCCTGTATAGTATAATGCTCTCCCCATAGGCCTGTATAGTATAATGCACTCCCATAGGCAATCTGCATAGTGTAATGCACCCCCATTAGGCAGTCTGTATAGTATAATGCACTCCCATTAGGCAGCCAGTACAGCATAATGCACTCCCGTTAGGCAGCCAGTACAGTATAATGCACCCCCATTAGGCAGCCAGTAGAGTATAATGCACCACCATTAGGCAGTCTGTATAGTTTAATGCACTCCCTAGGCAGCCAGTATAGTATAATGTACCCCCATTAGGCAGCCAGTATAATAAAATGCACCCCCATTAGGCAGCCAGTACAGTATAATGCACCCCCATTAGGCAGCCAATACAGTATAATGCACCCCCATTAGGCAGCGAGTATAGTGTAATGCACCCCCATTAGGCAGCCAGTATAATATAATGCACCCCCATTAGGCAGCCAGTATAGTGTAATGCACCTCCATTAGGCAGCCAGTACAGTATAATGCACCCCCATTAGGCAGCCAGTACAGTATAATGCACCCACATTAGGCAGTCTGTATAGTATAATGCACCCCCGTAGGCAGCCAGTATAGTATAATGCACCCCATTAGGCAGCCAGTATAATATAATGCACCCCCATTAGGCAGCCAGTACAGTATAATGCACCCTTATCAGGCAGCCAGTACAGTATAATGCACCCCCATTAGGCAATCAGTATAGTGTAATGCACCCCCATTAGGTCGCCAGTATAATATCATGCACCCCATTAGGCAGCCAGTATAGTGTAATGCACCTCCATTAGGCAGCCAGTACAGTGTAATGCACCTCCATTAGGCAGGCAGTATAATAAAATGCACCCCCATTAGGCAGCCAGTACAGTATAATGCACCCCCATTAGGCAGCCAATACAGTATAATGCACCCCCATTAGGCAGCGAGTATAGTGTAATGCACCCCCATTAGGCAGCCAGTATAATATAATGCACCCCCATTAGGCAGCCAGTATAGTGTAATGCACCTCCATTAGGCAGCCAGTACAGTATAATGCACCCCCATTAGGCAGCCAGTACAGTATAATGCACCCACATTAGGCAGTCTGTATAGTATAATGCACCCCCGTAGGCAGCCAGTATAGTATAATGCACCCCATTAGGCAGCCAGTATAATATAATGCACCCCTATTAGGCAGCCAGTACAGTATAATGCACCCCCATTAGGCAATCAGTATAGTGTAATGCACCCCCATTAGGTCGCCAGTATAATATAATGCACCCCATTAGGCAGCCAGTATAGTGTAATGCACCTCCATTAGGCAGCCAGTACAGAATAATGCACCCGCATTAGGCAGCCAGTACAGTATAATGCACCCCACTAGGCAGCCTGTATAGTATAATGCACCCCCATTAGGCAGTCAGTACAATATAATGCACCCCCATTAGGCAGCCAGTACAGTATAATGCACCCCCCATTAGGCAGCCAGTACAGTATAATGCACCCCCATTAGGCAACCAGTATAATATAATGCACCCCCATTAGGCAGCCAGTACAGTGTAATGCACCTACATTAGGCAGCCAGTACTGTATAATGCACCCCCATTAGGCAGCCAGTACAGTATAATGCACCCACATTAGACAGTCTGTATAGTATAATGCACCCCCGTAGGCAGCCAATATAGTATAATGCACCCCATTAGGCAGCCAGTACAGTATAATGCACCCCCATTAGGCAGCCAGTACAGTATAATGCACCCCCATTAGGCAACCAGTATAGTGTAATGCACCCCTATTAGGCAGCCAGTATAATATAATGCACTCCCATTAGGCAACCAGTATAGTGTAATCCACCTCCATTAGGCAGCCAGTACAGAATAATGCCCCCCCTTTAGGCAGCCAGTACAGAATAATGCACCCGCATTAGGCAGCCAGTACAGTATAAAGCACCCCACTAGGCAGCCTGTATAGTATAATGCACCCCCATTAGGCAGTCAGTACAGTATAATGCACCCCCATTAGGCAGCCAGTATAGTATAATGCGCCCCAATAAAAAAATGAATCCAATACTCCGCTCTCTTTCTCCTTGTTGTTACCGCACTGCTCCGAGCGCCCGCACATCTCCATCCATACAGCGGACACCAGATAGTGATGTCATCGTGCCCGATGTTAGTGTTTCGGCATCGGTGATATCAGACGCTGACGGGGATGATGGGAGAGGGAGCGTAATGCTCCTCTCATCAATGCAGTCAGCCGATACAGTTGACCCTGGGATGACGAGCGGGGGGCCCACTACTGGCACAGGGCCCCCCACCGCCTCCTCAGAGGCCCCATAGCAGCCAGTCGGCAGAGGAGGGAGATCGATTCTCCCTGCTCTGCTGCTGAATGTAACTGTATCGGCGCAATGTGCTCGCCGATACAGTTATATAACATAGCTTTGGGTGGGCTCCCTCAAAGTGCGGGACCCGGGGAGCCCGCACCCTCTGTCCCCCCAGTAGCTATGCTACTGCGGAAGACCCAACCAGGTAAGTAGGTAACGGAAACACTACAACGTTTCAGAGAAAACATTGAAAAGTTAGCTGAGGGTGGCTTGTGTGTCTGTGTGTGGTTTGTCTGTGTGTGGGTTGTGTCTGTGAGTGGATTGTGTTTGCATCTGTGTGTACGTTCTATCTGTGTGTATTTTGTGTCTCTGTGTTTGTTGTTTGTGGGCTGTGTCTGTGTGTGTCTGCGTGTGTGTGGGTTGTGTCTCTGTGTGTGGGTTGTGTCTGTGTGGTGTGTGGGTTGTGTCTGTGGTGTGTTCTGTGTGGTGTGGGTTGTGTGTGTCAATGTGGGTTGTGTCTTTGGTGTGTCTGTGTGTGTGTGTGGGTTGTGTGTCTGAGTGTGGATTGTGTCTTTGTTAAATATGCTTATTTCATATTTAATCAGGACTCTTTACCAGATACGATATTCTAAAGAAAATGTCATGATATATAAAAAAAGTAATGGCTTATTGAATTGTCCACCAAAAAGAATTATTGCAGCAAAACATAAAATAGGTGAAATAGTTACAAAGAGATTGTCCATTTTTCCATATCAAAGTTTGTTCCCCATCTTTCCTGAGATTCTGAATGGTAAATGATGCCATGTCTCTGTCATGGAGCATGGTGGAAGTCATCAAGAAGCACATGGCTACCAGCTGTTCATTCCATCTGTATGGAGTCTGAAGTCCGTAGAGAGTGAATGAGAAGCCCCCAAGTGACAGCCCCTCCCTCCTTTGAGCCGTGGATGTATATGTCCCATAGAGCACGTGTTCTCTCTATATGGTGTTAACTTTTACTCTGAGCTAAATATACAGGAATAGCATATGTAATGTCAGCGAAACCTTCCACGAGGCTCAGTACAGAATTGAATGTAATAATAAGTCAATAATTAATATTTAACAGTCTCTCTGTGTATTTGTGTGTGGGTTGTGTCTATGTGTGTGTCTGCATGTGAGTAGGTTGTGGGTCTGTGTGTGGGTGGGTTGTGTCTGTGTGTGGGTTGTATCTCTGTGTGTGTGGGTTGTGTTTCTGTGTGTGTGGGGGGGCTGTGTCTCTGTGTGATGTGTGGATTGTCTGTTGTGTGTCGGTGTGGGTTGTGTCTCTGTGTTGACTGTGTGTGGGTTGTGTCTCTGTGTGTGTGGGTTGTGTCTCTGTGTGTGTGGGGGATTGTGTGTGTGTGGGGGCTGTGTCTCTGTGTTTAGATATCTTTTGAGTATACTGAAATGTGTGTATATACACTTGTCCTGCATGCATGTTCTTTGTATATGATGTGTACCTGCTGTGAATCTGTTATATAGCATGTGTGTACTAAGGACATGTATGATGTGTGTGTCTGTGTGACTATATCAGTTATGATGTGTATGTAATGAGCATATGTTTTCCAGTATGTGTGTGAGGTATACAAGTATATACCGTATATACTCAAGTATAAGCCGACACCCCCTAATTTTGCCACAAAAAACTGGGAAAATGTCACGCCGCCTTCATATACTTACCTGTCCGGCCGGCGCGCTCCCGATGCTCTCTCCTGCGCTCTGTCTTCCTGCTTCACCAGCGCTCGTCCCTTTGCCGGTCCGCGCATGCGCAGACACGCTCCCCTCGTCGCTAGGGCTTCTGGGAGGTCGTGACCCGGCGGCTCCGCCTCCAATATGGCGGCGCCCGACGGGTACTTCTTCCCAGCATCTGCCCTGCTCTGCGCCTTTGCGTCTATAGCGTTCACTGGCCTTATGCCAGTGTCTTCTTAGGTTCCTAGGCTCCGTTTCCCATTCCCGAATCTGTGTTCCTGCCAGTCCTGTGAGTTCCTGCTGTGTCCTAGCCTGTCCTGTGTTCCTGCCGTGTTCCTGCCACTCCTGTGTTCCTGCCAGTCCTGTGAGTTCCTGCTGTGTCCTAGCCTGTCCTGTGTTCCTGCCGTGTTCCTGCCACTCCTGTGTTCCTGCCAGTCCTGTGAGTTCCTGCTGTGTCCTAGCCAGTCCTGTGTTCCTGCCGAGTTCCTGCCAGTCCAGTGTTCCTGCTAGTCCTGTGTTCCTGCTGTGTTCCAGTCAGTCCTGTGTTCCTGCCGTGTTCCTACCTATCCCGTGTTCCTGCTGTGTTCCTGCCAGTCCTGTGCTCCTGCCTGTCCTGTGGTCCCGTTCCTGCCAGTCCAGTGTGCCTGCCGTGTCTTACCGCTCCTGCGTGTTTGCCGTTCCTGCCAGTCTTGAGTCTCCTTGGTTCCCTCATGCCTGTACTTCCATCATACCGGTCAGTACTTAGTCTTAGTTTCTGCCATCTGTTCTGTACTTCTGCCATTCTTATCTCTTCAGTAGCTCTGTCTCTTCCCCGTCCTTCGTTGAGTATTTGGGCTATCACCAGTCGTCCCTTTGGCTCTGGCAGTTGCGGCTTCATCCTCCTTGGGTCTGTCCCAAACTCTCCCTGTATAGGGGGAGGCCTCATCTGGTTCACTCATCCTCGGGGGATCTGAAGCCGTGACCCAGAGGGTCCACTACCTCAGCCCTGATAGTACGCAAAGGCCATGGATCCCGCTGGAGCCGCAGCCGCTCAGAAAGAGATTGTTTTCTTGCAGGAAAATCAGTCTCGGATGATGTCCTTCATGAAGTCTATGGACTCCCGTCTCTCTGCTCTCCAGTCCTCTGATCCGGGAAATGCCTCTCAGCTGGCCAGTTTGCAACAAGAACTGGCACAGCAGCGCGACGCTCAGTCCCATATTTTGGGGTATATGGCTTCCGTTGATAGTCGTCTTCTTTCCCTCCAGGCTGCCGCGTCTGTTCCCTCACCAGCTCAAGCTTCTCATTCCACTCCCTGTTTGGCTAAACCCCCTCGTTTTAATGGAGATCCCAAACAATGTCGGGGATTTCTTAACCAGTGCCGTCTTCACTTTGAGCTCCTTCCTTTGCAGTATCCCACGGATCGGGCCAAGGTGGCGTTTATTGTTTCGCATTTGGAGGGGGATGCCTTAGCATGGGTTAACCCTCTTTGGGAGCGGGATGATCCAGTGGTTCTTCAGCTCACTCCATTTTTAGAGACCTTTCGTCGGGTATTTGACGAACCAGGTCGCTTGGCCTCAACCACTGAGGCTTTGTTTAGTTTACTACAGGGTTCTCTAACGGTTGGGCAATACGCCATCCAGTTTCAGACCTTATCTTCTGATTTGGGTTGGAATAATGAGGCCTTAGTAGGGGCTTTCTGACGGGGACTTTCTAGTCATATTAAAGATGAGCTAGCAAGTCGAGATACTCCCACTAATTTGGAGGACTGAATTGCCTTAGCTACTCGCATAGATCTACGCTTTCAGGAGCGAGCTCTGGAGAAAAAATTTCCTCGTCCTTCTACGCCTTCTCGTAGACCTCTCAGTCCTCAGCCCAGAGTTTCTACTTCGGTTCCAGTCCCCGAGCCGATGCAAGTGGATCGTCTAAAACTCTCCGATCAACATTGGAGGGAGAGACGCGCCCAAGGTCTTTGTTTTTACTGTCGAAGCTCTTCTCATCTTCTCCGAGCCTGCCCAGATCGTCCGGAAAACTCCTCCACCTAGGTCAGGTAAGAGAGGCCTCCCTAGGTGCATGTGAAACCTCTCTACCCCTCACTTTACCAGTTTTGCTGCACTCTCATGATAGGCGTATCTCTCTTGAGGCTTATGTGGACTCTGGGGCAGCGGGAAATTTTATTAGGTTGGAGGAGGTTATTAAGTTTTCTGTTCCTGTTAGGTCTTTAGAGAGTCCTCTTCTCCTTGCTTCCGTAGACGGTAGACCTTTGCAAGAGACTTTTACTCAAGTTACTCAGTTAGTTGAGCTTCAGGTAGGGGCTCTTCATAGGGAAAGAATCTCGTTTCTTGTTCTAGCCAATATCTCTCATCCCATTCTCCTCGGGCTTCCGTGGTTACGGCTCCACGAACCCGTCTTAGATTGGCATAGGGGTAACATTCTTCGTTGGGGAGACTCTTGTCGGACTCGTTGTCTGCTGCCGGTGCATCCTGTTGGTGTTCCCTGTTCCCTCTCCATCCCTTCTGGGTTGCCTTCAGTTTACGCCTCTTTTGCGGATGTTTTTGACAAGAAGGAGGCAGATACTCTTCTGCCGCATCGACCCTACGACTGTGCGGTAGATCTTGTACCCGGTACCACTCCCCCTAGAGGAAGAATTTATCCGCTCTCGCCTGCAGAGACTCAAGCCATGTCGGATTATATCCAAGAAAACCTTGCCAAAGGTTTTATTCGAAAATCTTCATCTCCAGCAGGGGCAGGTTTCTTTTTTGTGAAGAAGAAGGACGGTACCCTTCGTCCTTGTATTGATTACAGAGGGTTAAATAACATCACTGTGAAGAATAAATATCCCTTGCCTCTTATTTCAGAACTCTTCGACCGCCTGAGGAGGGCACAAATTTTTACTAAGCTGGATCTCCGAGGAGCCTACAACTTAATTCGTATCCGTGCTGGGGACGAATGGAAAACCGCGTTTAATACTCGGGATGGTCACTACGAGTATTTGGTAATGCCTTTTGGACTTTGTAATGCTCCCGCCGTGTTCCACGAGTTCGTCAACGATATCTTTCGAGATTGCCTCTACACCAGTGTCGTAGTCTACTTGGATGACATCCTCGTCTTTTCTCCAGATTTGTCCACTCATCGACGAGATGTTCGTCGAGTCTTACTACGTTTGAGGCAGAATCATCTCTTCGCAAAGATTGAGAAGTGTGTCTTTTAACAAGCTTCGGTACCCTTTCTGGGGTATATTGTCTCAGAGGATGGTCTGAAAATGGATCCTGAGAAAGTCTCGGCCGTCCTAAATTGGCCCTGTCCTTCGGGAGAGAAAGCTATTCAGCGATTCCTTGGCTTCGCCAACTATTATAGACAATTTATCCCTCATTTCTCTTCTTTGACCAAACCAATCTCAGCTCTGGTACGCAAGGGGGCTAACTCTAATCTCTGGCCTCCGGAGGCCGAGGCTGCTTTTCAGACTTTGAAGCAAGAGTTTGCTTCAGCACCAGTGCTTCATTGACCAGACTCCGACAAACCGTTCATTCTCGAAGTTGATGCTTCCTCTATTGGAGCTGGAGCGGTCCTACTCCAAAGATCCAATTCGGGTCAGTTAGTCACCTGTGGCTTTTTCTCAAAGGCTTTCTCCCCTCCGGAGCGAAATTATTCCATTGGTGACAAGGAATTACTGGCCATAAAATTGGCCCTAGAGGAGTGGCGGTACCTCCTAGAAGGGGCTATACATCCTTTCGTTATTTTTACAGATCACAAAAATCTGTCCTACGTCCAGACCGCCCAAAGACTAAATCCGCGACAAGCCAGATGGTCTTTGTTCTTTGGTCGTTTCGACTTCGAGTTACATTTCCGACCCGGGAATAAGAACATTAAAGCTGACGCTCTGTCAAGATCTTTTCAACCTCTGGATGTGGAGGAAAGACCAGCGTATATCCTTGATCCTGCTAGGATTATTTCGTTGGCTCCGCTAAAGGTGGTAGCTACACCTCCGGGAAAAACCTTTGTGTCAAATCATGACAAACTAAGGGTTTTACGTTGGGGTCATTCTTCCCGCTTCGCTGGACATGTTGGAGGCAAGAAAACTCTTACTCTAATTTCTCGCCATTACTGGTGGCCTTCGCTTCGCCAAGATGTTCTGGATTTCGTCGCCTCATGTTCTTCATGTGCTAGGAACAAAGTTCCTCGTCAGCTACCTTCTGGACCACTGCATCCACTTCCTGTGCCCTCGGTTCCCTGGAGTCATATTGCAATGGATTTCATCACCGATTTACCAAAATCTTCTAACTGCACAGTAATCTTGGTGGTAGTGGATAGATTTTCCAAGATGGCTCATTTCATCTCCCTACCTGGTTTGCCTTCAGCTCCTGAACTCGCGAAGGTCTTTCTTCATCAAGTGTTTCGACTTCATGGTTTCCCTCAGCATATTGTGTCCGATCGTGGAGTTCCGTTTACCTCTCGTTTCTGGAGAGCTCTTTGTGGACTTATGAAGGTATCGTTAAATTTTTCTTCTGCATACCACCCCCAGTCCAACGGGCAAGTGGAGCGTGTGAATCAGATTCTCACATCTTATCTGCGTCATTTTACTAATGCTCATCACGATGACTGGGTGTCTCTTCTTCCTTGGGCTGAATTCGCTTACAATAACAATACTAGTGAATCTTCTTCCAAATCTCCTTTTTTTATTGTTTTTGGGCAACATCCCAGCATCCCTCTCCCTGTTTCCCCCACCTCAGGTGTACCGGCGGCGGATTCCTTGTCTTTAGAGTTCTCTAAAATTTGGCAGGAGGCTAAAGAGGCACTTCTGAGGGCTAGTTGCAGAATGAAAAAGCATGCTGACAAGAGGCGTTTAGATGCTCCTCCATATCAACCGGGTGACAAGGTCTGGTTATCTTCTTGCTACATTAGACTCAAGATTCCCTCTCATAAGTTAGGTCCACGTTACATTGGTCCCTTTGAAATTTCTAGCCAAATTAATGATGTAGCCTACAAGTTGAAGTTGCCCACCTCGTTACGTATTCCAAACTCTTTTCACGTGTCACTCCTCAAACCCGCAATTTTTAACCATTATCATTCTGCTCCGTCGCCTTCTCATTTACCTGTCTCTTCTGAAGATTCTTTTGAGGTTAAGGATATTCTCGCTAGAAAGTTTGTTAAGGGTAAGGCTTTTTTCTTAATTGATTGGAAAGGCTTTAGTCCAGAGGAACGATCTTGGGAACCTCTGGAGAATATCAATGCTCCTGTAATCTTGAAAAGATTCCTTTCCAGTTTTAAAGAGAGGGGGGGTAAGAGAGGGGGTACTGTCACGCCGCCTTCATATACTTACCTGTCCGGCCGGCGCGCTCCTGATGCTCTCTCCTGCACTCTGTCTTCCTGCTTCACCGGCGCTCGTCCCTTTGCCGGTCCGCGCATGCGCAGACGCGCTCCCCTCGTCGCTAGGGCTTCTGGGAGGTCATGACCCGGCGGCTCCGCCTCCAATATGGCGGCGCCCGTCGGGTACTTCTTCCCAGCGTCTGCCCTGCTCTGATGCCTTTGCATCTATAGCGTTCACTGGCCTTATACCAGTGTCTTCTTAGGTTCCTAGGCTCCGTTTCCCGTTTCCGAATCTGTGTTCCTGCCAGTCCTGTGAGTTCCTGCGGTGTCCTAGCCTGTCCTGTGTTCCTGCCGTGTTCCTGCCACTCCTGTGTTCCTGCCAGTCCTGTGAGTTCCTGCTGTGTCCTAGCCTGTCCTGTGTTCCTGCCGTGTTCCTGCCACTCCTGTGTTCCTGCCAGTCCTGTGAGTTCCTGCTGTGTCCTAGCCAGTCCTGTGTTCCTGCCGAGTTCCTGCCAGTCCAGTGTTCCTGCTAGTCCTGTGTTCCTGCCGTGTTCCAGTCAGTCCTGTGTTCCTGCCGTGTTCCTGCCTATCCCGTGTTCCTGCTGTGTTCCTGCCAGTCCTGTGCTCCTGCCTGTCCTGTGGTCCCGTTCCTGCCAGTCCAGTGTTCCTGCCGTGTCTTACCGCTCCTGCGTGTTTGCCGTTCCTGCCAGTCTTGAGTCTCCTTGGTTCCCTCGTGCCTGTACTTCCATCATACCGGTCAGTACTTAGTCTTAGTTTCTGCCATCTGTTCTGTACTTCCGCCATTCTTGTCTCTTCAGTAGCTCTGTCTCTTCCCCGTCCTTCATTGAGTATTTGGGCTATCACCAGTCGTCCCTTTGGCTCCGGCAGTTGCGGCTTCATCCTCCTTGGGTCTGTCCCAAACTCTCCCTGTATAGGGGGAGGCCTCATCTGGTTCACTCATCCTTGGGGGCTGACCCAGAGGGTCCACTACCTCAGCCCTGATAGAAAACTTAATGACTCGAGTATAAGCCTAGGGTGGGAAATGCAGCAGCTACTGGTAAATGTCAAAAGTAAAAATAGATAGCAATAAAAGTAAAATTAATTGAGACATCAGTAGGTTATGTGTTTTTGAATATCCATATTGAACCAGGAGCCCCATATAATGCTCCATAAAGTTTATGATGGCCCCATAAGATGCTCCATATTAAAATATGCCCCATATAATCCTGCATAAAGGTTAATAATGGCCCCATAAGATGCTCCATAGACACATTTGCCCAATATAATGCTGCACAAATGTTGATTATGGCCCCATAAGATGCTCCATAAAGATATTTGCCCCATATAGTGCTGCACAAACCTTGATGCTCCATACAGACACTTGCCCCATATAATGCTCCACAAACATTAATTATGGCCCCATAAGATGCTCCATAAAGATATTTGCCCAATATAGTGCTGCACAAACGTTATGGCTCCATAAGATACTCCGTACAGACATTTGCCCCATATAATGCTGCACAAACGTTGATTATGGCCCCAAAAGATGCTCCATACAGACACTTGCCCCATATAGTGCTGCACAAACGTTGATTATGGCCCCATAAGATGCTCCATACAGACACTTGCCCCATATAGTACTGCACAAACGTTGATTATGGCCCCATAAGATGCTCCATACAGACACTTGCCCCATATATTGCTCCACAAACATTAATTATGGCCCCATAAGATGCTCCATAAAGATATTTGCCCAATATAGTGCTGCACAAACGTTATGGCTCCATACGATACTCTGTACAGACATTTGCCCCATATAATGCTGCACAAACGTTGATTATGGCCCCATAAGATGCTCCATACAGACACTTGCCCCATATTGCACTGCACAAATGTTGATTATGGCCCTATAAGATGCTCCATATAGACATTGCCCCATATAATGCTCCACAAACGTTAATTATGGCCCCATAAGATGCTCCATAAAGATATTTGCCCAATATAGTGCTGCACAAACGTTATGGCTCCATAAGATGCTCCATACAGACACTTGCCCCATATAGTACTGCACAAACATTGATTATGGCCCCATAAGATGCTCCATACAGACACTTGCCCCATATAGTACTGCACAAACGTTGATTATGGCCCCATAAGATGCTCCATACAGACACTTGCCCCATATAGTGCTGCACAAACAATGATTATGGCCCCATAAGATGCTCCATACAGACAATTGCGCCATATAGTGCTGCACAAACGTTGATTATGGCCCCATAAGATGCTCCATACAGACACTTGCCCCATATAGTACTGCACAAACGTTGATTATGGCCCCAAAAGATGCTCCATACAGACACTTGCCCCATATAATGCTCCACAAACATTAATTATGGCCCCATAAGATGCTCCATAAAGATATTTGCCCAATATAGTGCTGCACAAACGTTATGGCTACATAAGATACTCCATACAGACACTTGCCCCATATAGTGCTGCACAAACGTTGATTATGGCTCCATAAGATGCTCCATACAGACACTTGCCCCATATAGTACTGCACAAACGTTGATTATGGCCCCATAAGATGCTCCATACAGACACTTGCCCCATATAGTGCTGCACAAACAATGATTATGGCCCCATAAGATGCTCCATACAGACAATTGCGCCATATAGTGCTGCACAAATGTTGATTATGGCGCCATAAGATGCTCCATACAGACACTTGCCCCATATAGTGCTGCACAAACGTTATGGCCCCATAAGATGCTCCATGCAGATACTTGCCCCATTTGCTGTTGCTGCGATAAAAAAAAAAAAAATCACATACTCACCTCTCCGTCGCTCAGGCCCCTGGCATTTTCAATATTCACCTGACTTCGTTCCGGCGCCGCACCATCTTCAGCGTCTTCTGCACTGACGTTCAGGCACAGGGCGCGCACTAACCACGTCATCGCGCCCTCTGACCTGAGCGTCACTGCAGAAGACGCTGAAGACGGAGTGGCGCCAGAACGGGGAGCAGGTGAATATCGCGCAGCGCTGCGCTCCCCCTCCCCATTATACTCACCTGCTCCTGGCGCGGTGCGGTCCCTGCTTCCCCGGCACAGCAGCTTCTTCCTGTACTGAGCGGTCACTGTTACCGCTCATTACAGTAATGAATATGCAGCTCCACCCCTATGGGAGGTGGAGCCGCATATTCATTACTGTAATGAGCTGTACCATGTGACCGCTCAGTACAGGAAGAAGCTGGGGCGCCGGGGAGCCAGGAACCTGCAGGGACCGCGCCAGGAGCAGGTGAGTATAATTAGACAGCCCCCGCACCCCCTCCCGTGCCGACCCCTGGGTATGACTCGAGTATAAGCCGAGAGGAGGACTTTCAGCCCAAAAAAATGGGCTGAAAATCTCGGCTTATACTCGAGTATATACGGTAATGTAATTTAACCCCTTCTCACCACCTATGACGTTCATATACAGTACAGACCAAAAGTTTGGACACACCTTCTCATTTAAAGATTTTTTTCTGTATTTTCATGACTATGAAAATTGTACATTCACACTGAAGGCATCAAAACTATGAATTAACACATGTGGAATTACATATTTAAGAAAAAAGTGTGAAACAACTGAAATTATGTCTTATATTCTAGGTTCTTCAAAGTAGCCACCTTTTGCTTTGACGACTGCTTTGCACAATCTTGGCATTCTCTTGATGAGCTTGAAGAGGTAGTCACCGGGAATGGTTTTCACTTCACAGGTGTGCCCTGTCAGGTTTAATAAATGGGATTTCTTGCCTTATAAATGGTGTTGGGACCATCAGTTGTGTTGTGCAGAAGTCTGGTGGATACACAGCTGATAGTCCTACTGAATAGACTGTTAGAATGTGTATTATGGCAAGAAAAAAGCAGCTAAGTAAAGAAAAATGAGTGGCCATCATTACTTTAAGAAATGAAGGTCAGTCAGTCCGAAAAATTGGGAAAACTTTGAAAGTGTCCCCAAGTGCAGTGGCAAAAACCATCAAGCGCTACAAAGAAACTGGCTCACATGAGGACCGCCCCAGGAAAGAAAGACCAAGAGTCACCTCTGCTTCTGAGGATAAGTTTATCCAAGTCACCAGCCTCAGAAATCTCAGGTTAACAGCAGCTCAGATTAGAGATGAGGTCAATGCCACACAGAATTCTAGCAGCAGAAACATCTCCACAACAACTATTAAGAGGAGACTTTGTGCAGCAGGCCTTCATGGTGAAATAGCTGCTAAGAAACCATTGTAAGGACAGTCAGCAAGCAGAAGAGACTTGTTTGGGCTAAAGAACACAAGGAATGGTCATTAGACCAGTGGAAATCTGTGCTTTGGTCTGATGAGTCCAACTTTGAGATCTTTGGTTCCAACCACCGTGTCTTTCTGCGACGCAGAAAAGGTGAACGGATGGACTGAACATGCCTGGTTCCCACCATGAAGCATGGAGGAGGAGGTGTGATGGTTTGGGGGAGCTTTGCTGGTGACACTGCTGGGGACTTATTCAAAATTGAAGGCATACTGAACCAGCATGGCTACCACAGCATCTTGCAACGGCATGCTATTCCATCCGGTTTGCGTTTAGTTGGACCATCATTTATTTTTCAACAGGACAGTGACCCCAAACACACCTCCAGGCTGTGTAAGGGCTATTTGACCAAGAAGGAGAGTGATGGGGTGCTACGCCAGATGACCTGGCCTCCACAGTCACCAGACCTGAACCCAATCAAGATAGTTTGGGGTGAGCTGGACCGCAGAGTGAAGGCAAAGGGGCCAACAAGTGCTAAGCATCTCTGGGAACTCCCTCAAGATTGTTGGAAGACCATTCACGGTGACTACCTCTTGAAGGTCATCAAGAGAATGCCAAGAGTGTGCAAAGCAGTCATCAAAGCAAAAGGTGGCTACTTTGAAGAACCTAGAATATAAGACATAATTTCAGTTGTTTCACACTTTTTTGTTGACCTTCATTTCTTAAAGTAATGATGGCCACTCATTTTTCTTTACTTAGAATTTGTATTATGGCAAGAAAAAAGCAGCTAAGTAAAGAAAAATGAGTGGCCATCATTACTTTAAGAAATGAAGGTCAACAAAAAAGTGTGAAACAACTGAAATTATGTCTTATATTCTAGGTTCTTCAAAGTAGCCACCTTTTGCTTTGATGACTGCTTTGCATACTCTTGGCATTCTCTTGATGATCTTCAAGAGGTAGTCACCGGAAATGGTTTTCACTTCACAGGTGAGCCCTGTCAGGTTTAATAAATGGGATTTATTGCCTTATAAATGGTGTTGGGACCATAAGTTGTGTTGTGCAGTGGTGGATACACAGCTGATAGTCCTACTGAATAGACTGTTAGCTGCTTTTTTCTTGCCATAATACAAATTCTAACAGTCTATTCAGTAGGACTATCAGCTGTGTATCCACCACTGCACAACACAACTGATGGTCCCAACACCATTTATAAGGCAATAAATCCCATTTATTAAACCTGACAGGGCTCACCTGTGAAGTGAAAACCATTTCCGGTGACTACCTCTTGAAGATCATCAAGAGAATGCCAAGAGTATGCAAAGCAGTCATCAAAGCAAAAGGTAGCTACTTTGAAGAACCTAGAATATAAGACATAATTTCAGTTGTTTCACACTTTTTTCTTAAGTATATAATTCCACATGTGTTAATTCATAGTTTTGATGCCTTCAGTGTGAATGTACAATTTTCATAGTCATGAAAATACAGAAAAATCTGTAAATGAGAAGATGTGTCCAAACTTTTGGTCTGTACTGTATGTAAAAGGTTGTATCCTTGCCTTTGATACAATCTCGCACCCTGGCAATATACTGTATGGAGGACTATGGGGGTGCATTATACTATATGAAGCCAATTATCCTATATGAAAGTGATTATAATATTTGGAGGGCTCTGTGGAGGGCATGATAATACTTGAAGGGCTATGAGGAAGCCTTTATACTTTATGGAGGGCTGTGTTGGGGGTATTATACTGTTTGTAGATCCTTTATATAGTATGGAGGGCTGTACGGGGCTCAAAGTTGGGGATTATACTGTGGTGGGATAGTTGAGGGGGTACAGTAAGGTCATCATACTGTGCGTGTGGAGAAATCACTGTGGGGATCATAGTGTTTGTGGGGCACCTTTGTTGGCATCATACTTTATGGGAGCAATGAAAGAGGAATCTGGGAGCTTCAATAGGAGGAAAATTACTTTGTAACGCAGCAAAGTTGTGAGATATGTACCTATGTGACCCAGACAATTTATAGATTTTTATTTTTTTTTGGGGGGGGAGCAATAAGAACTTCTACTTTGGGGCCCCATCATCTCTTTGTACGCCCTGGTGCAGGATGCATTGTCCCTTTCATATACATCTCTGCTTCAGGACTGATTGCCCATAACTTACACATCACGTCCAATGCTGCCCCTCGGTACATACAGGCATTCAGTCATGTTTCTCCTGAGCGTCGGTTGCTCGCCCCCCTTCCCACTCTCACATTCCTTACTCAACCCAATAGGAAGGCGCCTGCTATTACCTATGGACAGCCCTGTGTGTGGTGCTTGTGACTGGCTAAGCGTTTCGGGAGAAGGAGGCATGGTCTGTTGGAGAAGATGTGCCATTTTACCAGGTTAATGCAGTGGCGGCTTGTTGATGCTCAGACTGCAGGTTGTTGCATGTGGTGTGTGGACGGTGCTGCATGGTGGACATGTCTGACTAGTTAGTGCCAGGCAGTGGCCACATTGGAGCTGCCCAGAGTTTTGTAGACGTGTGCCTGAGATAAAGGGTTGGCAATCAGTGTCTGCCTCCTGTGCTATAAGGATGCAGGACTGTGTCTGCCTTCAGGACCACAGCTCTGCCAAAAATAATTGTGTGTCTGTATGCTTGTGCCATGCCTGCCATTGCCGTTAATGACACTTGTTCTGGATTCTTCTGTGAGGTTCTTGTATGTGTGTGTGATGGCATTGACATCCTTTTATTTGGACATCTTTTTTTTCTATTTCTCTAAATTAAAATATCCACTATTATCCTCATTTTTACAGGATAGATATAAATCTGTATGAACCAGATTTAGTCCTACCGATTTTAAAAAGTTATTATGGGGGGGGCGCTGTTCTGCACTTCACCTCAGGCAGCACTCAGGCTAGGTTCACCCCTGTGTAGGATTGCTAGAGAGGCAAAACCTCCACTTGACTGCAAAAGACCTTCAGAAAGATTTAGCAGACTCTGGAGTTGTTGTAGATTGTTCAATGTTTAGAGACACCTGCACATTTATAGCCTTCATGGAAGAGTCATCAGAAGAAAACATCTCTTGCTTCATCACCATAGCATTTAGCGACAGAAGTATTCAAAAGAACATCTAACAAGCTTGATGCATTTTGGAAACAAGTCCTGTGGACAGATGACGTTAAAGTAGAACTCTTTGGCTACGTGAGGAGAAAAAAGGGCACAGAATTTCAAGAATAGAACATCTGGCTAACCATTAAAGGTGTCGTCTGGTCAAAACCGATACATTTGCAGTCACTCTGTGTGACTGCAGACTTATGAATCCCCAAAGCAAATTCACTATGCAATGTGGGGATTCGCTGGTTTCAGATCGGGGAGTGCCCTGACCAGTGTTGCAGATGGCCAAGGGGTGTGGTCGACAAGAGGTCACAGCCTCGCTCTATACAAATGAATGGAGAGCAAGGCCATGCCCACTGGCTACTGGGTATGTATAATTCCTACATACCCTCTTTTCCCTGGTCTGAAACCACCAAGCCCCCACAGCGCAGAGTGCAGATTCATAAGTTAGTGCAGACTTATCGGTTTTGACCGGACAACCTCTGTAAACATGGGAGGTGGATCAATCACGCTGTGGCATTGTGTTGCATCCGATGATATGTGGAACATTTCATGGCAGCTGCGGCGGTGATCCCCTTGGTACCAGACTGATGGGTAAGAACTATTGAACCGATGCTAGTCTAATATATGTTGATTGGGCAAAACGGGTCCCCACTGTGGGTTGGATAAAATCTGACGAGTAGTGCTTTGGTTCAAGCTGTTCTGTTACCGTTTAATATGCACTAGTAGAACTTTACAAATGAAATGGTTTCAGTGTGCCATTGGGGTAGTCACTGCTGTGATGATTTTTTCAGTGTTTTCCGCAATGTTCCCTTGCTGTATTATCACTTTTTGTGATTACTTGTTGTAATATATATATTTTTTCTATAAATAAAAACTTGTTTTTTTATCTTGTTTATAAAATGGGACTTATACTCCGTTTATTATTCTCTAGTTAACTCAACTTACTATTGAACCAAATCCTGTAACCTAGTATGAAAAATGACTGAAGAACCCCCTCCCGGAGAAGAACGATATAGACCTAGGCACCCACTAGAAAAGCACAGAATTGGGTGTTAGACGTGTGGAGCAGTGGGACACATGTTGAGGAGTTTCCCCAGGCAAGATAGTGAACAATGGGTATGGCTTTTACACTAAAGTGCCCAGCTGTCAGGGAGAATACCATGGAGCTAGGTCTTTCTGTAAGGAGGATTGAAGGCTCTCAAGAGAGAGCCCCGTATGGGCTGAGCTGAACAGGCAAAAGATTTGTTCCCTAATGGATGCAGGATCTCAGGTGACCACAATGCCAGAAGTATATTTCCGGCAGGACTTTTCATACGTGGTCCGATCAAGAGGGGATCTGACCATTCAGCTGCTGGCCGCCAATCTGTTACCCATCCCAGTAGGAGGGGAGGTATGGATGGAGATATGAGTCTGAGGATGGAACCTAGGAAAGAAGGGAATCATGCTAGAAAGGGTGCCATCGGGACTGAACCCTTCGTGACATTGGGAATGAATGTACTGAAGGAAGTAGAACAGTTCTTGGCAGAATCCCCTGGATGCCCCCGACACGGCACCGTGCCAGTAGAAGAATATTCAAACTGCTAATCTAGGCCAGTCAAATCCAGAAGTTGCCAGTTGCCTCTCAGGCCTTAGGAAAAGGGGTGGTACACACTACAGCAGTCCTGACTTTGCTACATGGTCAAACAGTGCTCACTATGCCAGGCCCAGATGTCCTTGGAACGCGTGGAAGTACAGGTTGAGACTACGACTGGGTCCCTGGAAGGAATTGGCATGAGTCTATGTGATGTAGGAAGACTTCACAAAATTAGATGCTGTGAAGTTGACTCCTGTGGATGGGGTCCCTTGGATGCTGTCGGTGTCCATAGACTGGAAGAAGACAGTATAAGACAAGGAATGGCCATGGTATATTGATACAAATGGAAGCAGATCTGACTGGGTTTTCCTTCAGACAAGTGGGACAAGTGGATCTCTGTTGGGGCAATATCAGGAGATTTTCATCCGAAATGACGGCTACTTTGGGCATGCAAAGGCCATCCAGCTTGAAATCCCTACTGGAAATTTGGCCCTCATATGAGAAAGATATCGTCAGATTCCGCCCTGGTTGTATCAAGAAGTGAATGATCTGCTGGCCACATGCTACAAAGCCAGAGCCCAGGGCTGTGACCATCGAGTTGGTTCGGAAGAAAGACAGGACTCAGAGATTCTGTGTTTACTATTAGCAGTTGAATGCCTGCATGGACCAAGATTAATACCCTCAGCACTAGGGAAAGCCAGATACTCTTCCTCTCTCGATTAGGCCAGTGGCTATTGGAAAATCCTCATGGTCAAGCGACCAAAGACTGCTTTCATCCTCTCTATGGGACTGTTCGTATCAACAATTGATGGAAAACTGTCTTGGAGACTTGACCTTTGAGGCAACGTTGATGTACATTGACAACATTATAATATACTCCACTATGTTTGAGGAGCACCTTCCTGAACCTGATCTTCCAGAGTCAGTCAGGTGCTAGAACGGCTTCAGAAACATTGACTGGAAATAAAGCCTCGAAAGTGTTGTCTGTTCCAGAAGGAAATAAAATACCTAGGGCATACAGTCTCCAGTGAAGGAGTGTACCCCACGAAGGTGAAAGTGGAGAATTGGCCGACACCCACCACATTCAGAGAACTAAGAGCATTCCTGTACCTAGCGAGGTATTATAGAAGATTCATCAAAGATTTTCCAAAGATGGCATCCCCACTACATGAACTGCTAAGGAGGATGGCAGGAGGTCCCAAGAGTCTGCCGATCCAGTGGGAGCGAGGCTGGAAGAAGTCTTCCATGCACTAAAGCTCGCATTGATGAATGCTCTTATCTTGCAGGGGTGCATTCGTGCACTATTATTCGTGTACTTTTTTTTCAAAGTATATTTTTTTTCTAAGTATGACGCAGTTATAACATGGCAGAATATAACAAGCATCTCTCTTCTCTTCAATACAGGTAAAGATATCATTCATTCCCTGAACTGAAATATCCTGCATGTATATTGCTCCATTCCCTGACAGCAAGCGGCTTGGATGGTATCTGATTCATTCTATCTTCGGCATTGAATCCTGCATATAGCTATATATGTTAGTCATCTTATTATGCATTTGTTTGTGTTTATAGATATTTAACTCACTTTTGCTTGTCCCTATGTAGAGACATCATATAACTTTTTCAAAGGGGTTTATGATCCATGCAGACCTGGACATTTGTTTATCTGATCACTACATTTATTGTGTCCTGCTGTCTCAATTGAGTTAGATTGATTGGTAACAAGAGGGGGAGAAACACCCTTTTCCAAAAACAAAAAAACAAAAAAAAGTGAGATCTAAGAGCTAGCCATCTATAAATGTGGACATAACTTGGGGATGCATTCATGCAGGGGTGCATTCGTGCACTATTATTCGTGTACTTTTTTTTCAAAGTATATTTTTTTTCTAAGTATGACGCAGTTATAACATGGCAGTTAGACAGGGCAGGAGACAGGTAAGACAATCTAAATCTACTCCCTATTCACTAGAAACAGAACAAATACACACCATATGTATCTGTATAATCTATATCCTGGCTGCTGCATTCACTCACCGCCCTTGCATAAACTCTTTAAACTCCATCCACATCGGCCCCTCTGTCCTTGCCTCTCCTATGTATAGCACTCATGCTCTGTTCACTTTGCTTAACAGCGCAGATCCATTCAGTCCCACCATCCAACACAAGAGACGCTCTCACAAATCACTTAACTATCTGCTCACTCTTTCTATCCTCCTTCTCCTAGTTGCTGGAGACATCTCTCCAAACCCCGGCCCCCCATGTTATAGCCAGTCAAACCTCCCAACTGCTACATCCAGAAACCCCTCTAACCTTATTAATATTCCATGCATGCCTTCTGTCTCTTTCAATTGTGCCCTTTGGAATTCTCGCTCTGTGTGTAATAAACTCTCCTTCACCCATGATTACTTCCTTTCTAAGGCTCTTAATCTCCTGGCTCTTACTGAAACCTGGATCCAGCAGTCAGACACAACCGCTGCTGCTGCTCTCTCCTATGGTGGACTACACTTTTCTCATACCCCAAGATCAGACAACAGAGCAGGTGGAGGCGTTGGGCTGCTCCTTTCATCCAAATGTACCTTCCAAGTTATTCCCCAAGTACCCTCACTTGTATTCCCTTCCTTTGAGGTCCATGCTGTCAGACTCTACGTCCCCTTCTCCATGCGAGTGGTGGTGGTGTATCGTCCTCCTGGCCCCTCTCATCAGTTCCTGGATCACTTTGCCACCTGGCTTCCACACTTTCTCTCCTGTGACATTCCCACCCTTATCATGGGTGATTTCAACATCCCCATTGCTTCTCCCCTTTCCCCGTCTGCTTCTCACCTTTTATCTCTAACCTCCTCTTTCGGCCTCTCGCAGCATACTAACTCTCCAACGCATGAAGATGGAAACTCCCTTGACTTGGTCTTCTCCCGGCTTTGCTCAGTGGAAGATTTCACAAACTCCCCTCTCCCGCTCTCTGACCACAACCTTCTTTCATTCTCTATCAAGAACTGCCATCCCGCTCAGGTCACCCCCACTTTCCACACTTATAGAAACATACAGGCCATTAACACCCAGAAACTTATGAAGAACTTGCAGTCCTCATTGGCCCCAATCTCCTCCATCTCATGTCCTGATTCTGCTCTGAACCATTACAATGAAACGCTGCAAAGTGCCCTGGATGAAGCTGCTCCTCCTATACATAGAGCAACTCGACACAGACGGCGACAACCGTGGCACACGCTGCAAACACGTTTCCTGCAGCAGTGCTCCAGGTGCGCCGAACGTCTGTGGAGAAAATCTTATCTACCCGAAGATTTCATCCATTATAAGTTCATGCTAAAAACATACAACTCTGCCCTTCACCTCTCCAAACAAACCTATTTCAACACCCTCATCACCTCACTGTCCAATAACCCTAAACGTCTCTTCGACACTTTCCAGTCCCTACTCAACCCAAGAGAGCAGGCCCCAACCACAGATCTCCGCGCTGAAGATCTGGCCAATTACTTCAAAGAAAAAATTGACCACATTCGCCAGGAAATCATCTCCCAATCTCTTCATACCAGGCACTGTCCCCCCTCCCCCACTGCATCTAGTTCACTCTCTGACTTTGAACCAGTTACTGAAGAAGAAGTAAGCAGGCTCCTTGCATCTTCTCGCCCGACCACTTGCATCAGTGACCCCATTCCATCACATCTCCTTCAGTCCCTTTCCCCGGCTGTCACCTCTCACATAACAAAAATATTCAACCTTTCCCTCACTTCCGGTATTTTTCCCTCCTCATTTAAGCATGCCATCATACATCCATTACTTAAAAAACCCTCCCTCGACCAAAACTGTGCCGCTAATTATAGACCTGTCTCTAATCTTCCCTTCATCTCTAAACTCCTGGAACGCCTGGTCCACTCCCGTCTTACCCGCTATCTCTCAGATAACTCTCTTCTTGACCCTCTTCAATCTGGCTTCCGCTCTTTACACTCTACTGAAACTGCCCTCACTAAAGTCTCTAATGACCTACTAACAGCTAAATCTAATGGTCACTACTCCATGCTAATTCTATTGGATCTTTCCGCAGCATTCGACACTGTGGATCATCAGCTCCTCCTCACTATGCTCCGCTCCATCGGCATCAAGGACACCGTTCTCTCTTGGTTCTCCTCCTATCTCTCTGACCGATCCTTCACTGTATATTTTGCTGGTTCCTCCTCCTCTCACCTTCCCCTTACTGTTGGGGTTCCTCAAGGATCAGTCCTAGGCCCCCTCCTCTTCTCTTTGCATACTGCCCCTATTGGACAAACAATCAGTAGATTTGGTTTCCAGTACCATCTCTATGCTGACGACACCCAATTATACACCTCTTCTCCTGCTTTCACTCCGACCTTCTTAGAAAACACCAGTGATTGTCTTACCGCTGTCTCTAACATCATGTCCTCCCTCTATCTGAAACTGAACCTATCAAAAACTGAACTCCTCGTGTTCTCTCCCTCTACTAACCTACCTTTGCCTGACATTGCCATCTCCGTGTGTGGTTCCACCATTACTCCAAAGCAACATGCCCGCTGCCTTGGGGTTATCCTTGATTCCGAGCTTTCATTCACCCCCCACATTCGATCACTGGCTCGCTCTTCTTATTTGCATCTCAAAAACATTTCTAGAATTCACCCTTTTCTTACTTTCGACTCTGCAAAAACTCTTACTGTTTCTCTTATTCATTCCCGTCTGGACTATTGTAACTCTCTACTAATCGGCCTCCCTCTTACCAAACTCTCCCCGCTCCAATCTGTCCTGAATGCTGCTGCCAGGATCATATTCCTCACCAACCGTTACACCGATGCCTCTACCTTGTGTCAGTCATTACACTGGCTACCCATCCACTCCAGAATCCAGTACAAAACTACTACCCTCATCCACAAAGCACTCCATGGCTCAGCACCACCCTACATCTCCTCTCTGGTCTCAGTCTACCACCCTACCCGTGCCCTCCGCTCCACTAATGACCTCCGGTTAGCATCCTCAATAATCAGAACCTCCCACTCCCGTCTCCAAGACTTTACACGTGCTGCGCCGATTCTTTGGAATGCACTACCTAGGTTAATACGATTAATCCCCAATCCCCACAGTTTTAAGCGTGCCCTAAAAACGCATTTGTTCAGACTAGCCTACCGCCTCAACGCATTAACCTAACTATCCCTGTGTTGCCTATTAAAAATAGAAAAAAAAAACAAAACACATAATCAGGTTCCTTGCATCGTGTTCTCATACACTTTATGCAGTTAATAGCCCTCTGTGTCTGTACTGCTACATACTTAGGCAGTTAACTGGTTCATGCAGCTTTACATGAACACCCGAGCCTTACACTATGGCTGGTCCAAATAACTAAAGCAATTGTTACCATCCACCTCTCGTGTCTCCCCTTTTCCTCATAGTTTGTAAGCTTGCGAGCAGGGCCCTCATTCCTCCTGGTATCTGTTTTGAACTGTGATTTCTGTTATGCTGTAATGTCTATTGTCTGTACAAGTCCCCTCTATAAGTTGTAAATCGCTGCGGAATATGTTGGCGCTATATAAATAAAAATTATTATTATTATATTATTATCTTGGCCTCCGCAGACTTCTCTCAACCATTTGTGTTATACACGGATGAGAGTCTCTACATTCTGTAAATAATGCTGGCCATGGTCAAGGAAGGACAAGAACGAATGATTGCCTACGCTAGCAGATCCCTTTGGGATATGGAGAGAAATCCTGAAAATTATAGCTCATTAAAACCAGAATTGTTAGCCCTGGCATGGGCCATGACTGAAAAGTTTTCAGAATATCTGTCGGGGTCTGAAGTTAATGAGCGTACTGGCAATAACCCACTTGTCCACTTAGAAAACGCAAAACAGGGATCATTGGAACAGTGGTGGGTTATGAGGATATCCAGGTACCGGTATAAGATTGGGCAAAGGCTGAAAACACCCACTTGGACACATTATCAAGAGTGATCCATGAATGATCAACCCAGGATGCGGAAGAAAAGTTGGACGTCGATGAGACCCCAGATTTCAGGCTGTTTGCAGTGGCTCTCGTGACCTCTTAAGTATTGGGAGAAGATTACCGACCACATTGAGCGCTAGGATTCCCATGAGATGAATGGGTACCGCTGCAACAGTCAGATCCAGTGCTACCAAAGTTATGGAAGTGAGTAATCCTAAGCCAGAAGCTCAACAGAGAAGAGAGGGTAGTTTTGTCTATCAGTGCCTTACAAATGCTAGGACAATGGGAGCGACTCTGTATCCACCTTTATGACAGGCCATTCTTCATACAGTTACCCAGAGATTTCATAATTATGTTGCAAGTAGTGAATTCAGAAGGGATGGTGTTGAGTGTGGCGAAGAAAGTCCATAAGAGGGGTGCGCACTTAAGAACTGAGAGGACCTTCCAATGGCTTCAACGGATTTTGGATTAGCCACAACTATGTCAGAGTGGTGCAACACGTTTGCCAGAATTGCCAGCAGTATGACTTGGCTAAGTCTCCAGAACAGAAGGCACCCATGCAAGTGGTAAGGAAATCTGAGCCACTGGAAGTGTTACCTAATGATCTGCCTATCTCATAACGATTGTGAATATGGCCTGGTAATGACGGACACCTTCACAAAGTTTGCACCCATAACCCTGACCCTGCATCAATTGCTGAGTCAGCAGCCCATGCCATTTGCCAAGACTTCTTCCAGGTATATGGGTGCCCGAAGAGAATCTACTCCAATCAAGGGGCATGCTTCCAGGAGAGAGTCAAGGAAGAACTGCACCAACTCTACGGCATTAAGAAGTCCAGGACAAAGCTCAACCACCCTCAGAGAAATGGAGCCTGCGAACGCTTCAACAGAATGTTGTTACAGATGCTAAGGATGTTGAAAGAGGATCAGAAGGTGAAGTGGCCTCAACTTGTTACAGAATAGGTGTGGGTGCCCAGCAACCAAGCTCATGGCACTGGGTACATGACCTACACATTGCTGTTTTGACATAAAATATCTGAGCTAGAGCTTGACACAGAGGAAGATTACACAAGGATCATCACATCCACTTAGATTGAACAGAAATTTCAGGCAATGAGCCATCCAGGTGTGACGCCAGTGCAGGAGACACCACTACATCGCAGAGATTAAGTGCTGATACTAAGAAAGCACCCTAGCTGGATTACAGATGGGAGAAAACTCACCACTTGGTTGCGAAAAGAGTTCACCCCGAGAATCCTGTGTATGAGGTTAAACCAAATGGAGAAGAAAGCATCAGGGAGAGTGCTACACTGCAACATGCATCGTCCCTGTGTGTCTGAAGGGGAGAGATTGCCTGAACGCCCAAAAGAGCAGAAGAACTCTGCATCAAGGAGGCTTTTGGAGGATGAAGATGAATGGTGGGTGCTATCTACAGTGCCAAGGGAAGCAACGCTGGATCCAGGCTGATCCAGAGATTAGGTCAGAGGCTGAGCCCACAGGAGAATTACCAAAAGGCTTGAGTGTTCCTGAAGAGACAAACCAAGAGGGGCCTTGCAGAACTCCGCATGCCAATGCTGGTGTCCCACTCACAAGGTATGTGGATGATGACTTCATTTGGCAGTACATAATGCAAGAGACACAAGAATGTGCTTGGATACCAGCAACGCTGGGACTGCCCCAAAGGGGCATCTAGAGGTAAAGTAGTCTTTCTTGCCAAAGGACTGGCAAGGTTAAAGACAAGAGGAAGGTATGGAAAGAGACAAGTGAGAAGGCGCACACAGGGAATGTCTAAGGTAGTGGCTGCAAATGAACACCACCATCTGCTGGTCAAAGATGATGGTGAAAGTGAAAGCAGAAATAATTGCATTGGTAGGAACTCGGGAGCCAGGTGTGTGTTGCCTCAGAGAAGAGATTGGAAAAGACTCCATTTCAGGTGATACCTGTGGCGCAGTTAGTAACTATAAAAGGCCCAGAAGGGCAGTTAAGGGGAGGAGTTGGCTCCCGAACCTGTAACAGAATGGATGTGCGGCACAGCAAGGAGGCTCATAGCCTCCATTTCAAGAGACCAGACCAGAGTAAAGGAATTGAAAAACCAGACCTGAGTGAAGACTAAAGAGAGACCAGACCCGAGTGTAGAGTCAGGGGAAACCAAATCTGAGTAAAGACCCAAGAGAAACCAGACACGAGTGAAGACCCAAGAGAGACCAGAGCCAGGAGAGCTGAGCCGAGAAAAAGACGACTAGGCCGCACCAGAGGGACATTTGTGTAAGCCATTGCCTCCAGTGTAGGACCATGGCCGGGCTTCAGCGAATGAAGGCAGCTAGTGTGACAAGTTTACTGAGTAGCTCACTAATCAGGGATTTGGGGCCTAACAGGTAGTATTATTAGGGCCTGTGTGGCGCTTTGTATTGCCTAGAGAGTGACAACGGCAATGGCCCAGTAGTGAAAATGATGGGGTATTATTTAATGGTAATGACAGAAAAATAATGTGGAAGTAGCTTTGTGTCAATATCCTGTTAATTTGAATTACTGTATTCTTCTTGTAACATACAGTGAAGAGGAAAAGATAACAATGTTTTGATCTTTTGACTTTCAGGCTCCATATCTCATTACCCACTTCTGCTTTGAACTTGAGACTGCCATTGTTTTATAGACAATCATCCTGGATATCTCATACTTAAAATTGATTGGCAACTGTTTAGCACTAATCATATGCTAAATAGATGCAAGTCAAATTTATGTATGAGATATCCAACATGATTCTCTATAACAGGGGTGGGGAATCTTTTTTCTGCCAATTGCCATTTGGATATTTATACCATCCTTCAAGGGCCATACAAACTCCACCCACAAAGTACATCCTGACTCTGACACTGGTTTCAGGACGTAATCTTTCATTGCATGCCCTTCAGTGTTCAGCAGCGAATTCTGCATGTGTGTGCTAAAAGAGCAAGAAGAAATTAATGAGCTGGTTGTAATCAAAATAACCCTCCCTGCCCAAGAATGCGGTCACTGAGAATTTGTTCGGGGGCCTGATAAAAGGTCATTGAGGGCCGTAAATGGCCCTGGGGCCTGAGGTTCCCCACCCCTGCTCTATAAAATGATGGTAGTCTCACGAACAAAGCAGTAGTGAATAGTGAGATATGGAGCCTTTAAGGACAAAAGTTCAAAACTTTGTTACCTTAACATAGTAACATAGTAACATAGTTAGTAAGGCCGAAAAAAGACATTTGTCCATCCAGTTCAGCCTATATTCCATCATAATAAATCCCCAGATCTACGTCCTTCTACAGAACCTAATAATTGTATGATACAATATTGTTCTGCTCCAGGAAGACATCCAGGCCTCTCTTGAACCCCTCAACTGAGTTCGCCATCACCACCTCCTCAGGCAAGCAATTCCAGATTCTCACTGCCCTAACAGTAAAGAATCCTCTTCTATGTTGGTGGAAAAACCTTCTCTCCTCCAGACGCAAAGAATGCCCCCTGGTGCCCGTCACCTTCCTTGTTATAAACAGATCCTCAGCGAGATATTTGTATTGTCCCCTTATATACTTATACATGGTTATTAGATCGCCCCTCAGTCGTCTTTTTTCTAGACTAAATAATCCTAATTTCACTAATCTATCTGGGTATTGTAGTTCTCCCATCCCCTTTATTAATTTTGTTGCCCTCCTTTGTACTCTCTCTAGTTCCATTATATCCTTCCTGAGCACCGGTGCCCAAAACTGGACACAGTACTCCATGTGCGGTCTAACTAGGGATTTGTACAGAGGCAGTATAATGCTCTCATCATGTGTATCCAGACCTCTTTTAATGCACCCCATGATCCTATTTGCCTTGGCAGCTGCTGCCTGGCACTGGCTGCTCCAGGTAAGTTTATCATTAACTAGGATCCCCAAGTCCTTCTCCCTGTCAGATTTACCCAGTGGTTTCCCTTTCAGTGTGTAATGGTGATATTGATTCCTTCTTCCCATGTGTATAACCTTACATTTATCATTGTTAAGCCTCATCTGCCACCTTTCAGCCCAAGTTTCCAACTTGTCCAGATCCATCTGTAGCAGAATACTATCTTGTCTTGTATTAACTGCTTTACATAGTTTTGTATCATCTGCAAATCTCAATATTTTACTATGTAAACCTTCTACCAGATCATTAATGAATATGTTGAAGAGAACAGGTCCCAATACCAACCCCTGCGGTACCCCACTGGTCACAGCGACCCAGTTAGAGACTATACCATTTATAACCACCCTCTGCTTTCTATCACTAAGCCAGTTACTTTTTGCTCTTCACTGTAACTTGTTTCATTTTCACTGTTTGCACTATCCCTGATATTGTGCCGAAGGTACCATCTAATTGTGTTGCGCAAATAAATAGTTGATGGTTTAAGTACCACTGTCTCCTCATTACCTGCGCTATTGCAAGATATTTAGTGAAGTTTTTTGCTCTCATATCACATGAAAGGAAATGTAAAATAGTGGCAACCCCTTTAAAATATACATTTGAGTTTGAAGCAGCTTACTGCTGTGAGTTCTTTTCAAAACTTACCATCACAAAGAATCGTCTGTGCTCCAGATAGGCAGACGTAAACCTGGAAATGCATTTACATCTTCCGTACCACCTAACATCACAAATGCAGCAAAGAGAAGCTGTTGCAGCCATCATATTAGGGGGGCAGGGGAGGTTTTTAAATGTTTGACCAAACAGCAGGATAATTTTTATGTTGCTAATTGTGTACGGTCTACAAAGGATGGCATAAATATCCAAATGGCCCTTGGTAGAAAAAAGGTTCCTCATTCCTACTGTAGGTTATCACTAGGGTATTTAGGAGCTTGGCTTGGACATTTTGTACGTCTTCTGTAGTTAAAGTCCTAGTTAAACTACTTAAATATCAGCAACTAATAAAATCTTGGCCTTCACAACTTCTATATTCATTATGTATGGAGAACCTTCATTAAATTAGTCCATCTGACTACACCATTCATACAGGAAACAGTGCATATTTATTTTAGGATATGCTTATACTTTGCTGCTGGTCATTTATCAGGTGCACAATGGCATACTGTATCAGGGGAAATTTACTTTCTATGATGCTTGGCAGTACAAACTATACCATTGCAGCTGCTGTGCCTCATTAAATCGAATTGGCCAAAAATCGAATTTATAATTTATACATGTTTTACTTCATTATAAATTGTGTATTTTCTGAATGGCAGGGGACTCATCTGATATGGGTTGTAATCCAGCATACGCTAGACCTTTTAATTGTGCATTATCTATCTTGTGTTGTACGATACTTGTAATAGAGTTTGAAAGTTTTAACTTGCTCTTTATGTTATGATAAAGTCACATGAATTAGTAAAGTTAGAAAACTTTTTAATTGTATTTTCTACCTTCTTTGAAAGTGTATTTCTCATTTCAAGAAAGTTTTTAGAATATGATGTCATGTGTATACATTGGCATGGGACCAGACTTACATATCCGCGTAAACGGACCACTTTGCCCATGCTGGCTTAGGGTCTCTTGAACAGATGTTGACAGCCTCATATTTATCCATGTGGCTGTTGTATTTATTTCAGCAGATCGTCCAGTCTGTGCATCGCAATCCATTATGAGACTGCAAAACACTGATATGTGAATCCTGCCATATATGACTTGTATCTTTCATTTTCCTTTTTACAGGCTGTATCCCCAGTTTTCTTTTAGTTAGTGGGTGGAGAAGTACTGATATAATGTCTCCCATACACTGCACATATATTTAAAAGATATGGCATATTGCTAGTTAGAATATGCTCTTGCTTACTGTATGTTCAGCAGGGATCCATTCTCTAGTGTTTCGCACCTGTCTCAGTATTCTGCTCCCTTTTCTTCTGCCTGCCATCCTATGCTTTTCTTAATATTGTGCTCTACAAGTTGCCTGACATATCTTTGTAACACCATCTCCCTAGGCCTTTTAAGGCCCAGTTGAACATATCCCTTTGTTTGAATATTAATATTATGATGTTCAGCTACTGTGTTTTTGCACTCTGCCTACATCCAGTTTCTTGTGTTGCTGGTAATTCCCCTTACTTCTATGATTTGTGCAACCAGGACCTATGGCTCTCATAGACCAGCTATGTAGCCCATCATTTGCTATAAGCATCTCAAACTGATACTTAGAGTCGCATTACTTGCATTTGGGGCTTGCTAGCCCATTGTTTGCTGCTAGCATCATAAACAAGTATTATAGACTGTTCTCACTACGTTACAATATTCTGTGGATTCTACATTGGTTGAGTGCAGCTGGAATAGTTGCCTAGTAAGCCAAAGGTACAGAGAAGTCCTGTGGGATCCACGCCTGGTTCATTTTAATTAATGTTAGCTTCCCAACGTTGGCTATGGACAGGCAGATGCGCCTGTCTGTGATCAAATCCCCTGCCATGCTAAATATATGTTCCGACAGTATACTTGCCGCAGGCCAGGGCAGCACATCCAAGGCATAAAGGGCAAGCTTAGACCATGTGTCCAATTTGGAGACTCAGAAGTTAAATAATAATAATAGTTTCATTTCTATAGCGCCAACATATTCAGCAGCACTTTCCATTTTAAAGGGGACTTGTACAGACAAAAGACATTACAGAATAACCATAATCCCATAAAACAGCAGATACCAAGATGAATGAGGGCCCTGCTCACAAGCTTACAATCTGAGATTGTAATCTCATCTCAATCTATTAATGGGACGGACTCATCAGTCAGTACATGTAGACGTGTGGACACGTACTCTTCCACCATGTTGTTGTAACGCTGCCACCGTCTAATATGGACCATATCAGATGGTGGTGCCCGATTTTGTGGCGTGATGAGAAAGTTTTGACACATTTCGGCCATGCTAACTTTGCCTTCCAAGATGGTGGTGATGCCCTAGCTGCATTGGCGACTTCCTCCTCCTCTGCTTTGTTTTTCCACTGAGCCTCCACTGTCAGGTCGGAATGGAGTCAGAAGTGTGTCTACTAGGGTGCCCATGTATTCATGCATCTTTCAATTCCGCTCCAGTGATGGAAGTAATGATGGTACATTGCCCTTGTAGCGGGGACCCAGCAGGGTGAAACCCAGTATTCAGTAGTGGTAACAATCTGGGCAATGCAGCTGTCGTTGCTCAGGCACAGCAGCATGTACTGGCTCATGTGTGCTCTGCTGCCCAGAGGCAAAGACAAGCTGTCCTCGGTAGGAGATATATGGTCTGGGTCCCCTGTTTTCCCTCCAGCCATGCTCCAGTGATGCCTGTGAGCTGCTTTGAGTGCCACTCTGCTGTGAACAAAGTTCCTCCTCCTCATGCTCCCAAATTGTACCCTGGATGGACAGTTGTGTACCTGGCCACTGTTGGAACAGGAACCCACCCTCCAAAACATATGTGGGCAACAGGCCTGATAACAGTGTGAATTGGCCCTGCTCCTCCTCCTCTTCTGCCACCAGCTCATCTATCATCGCCTCAAGTGTTTTTTTCAGCAGGCATAGAATTGGTATACTAACGTTCATGATGGCATTATCAATGCTGGCCATGTATTCGAAGCAGAGCAACATGGCAGACACTTCCTGTATGAATAAATGTCAATGTGAGGCAGTCATTTAGCAGCGCTGAGGAGGCAGCCCCAGAGATAGGGAAAGTGCCAGGCACCACCGCAGCTCCAGCCAAAAACCTCTAAAGGAGGATGGACACAGAATAAAAGGTAGAAATCGGTCACAGGAGCGCTGAAAGGAGACTCTGACAGGAGATGGAGTTTAGTCACAACGTGTTTCAACAGAAATACCGTCTTCATCAGGTGGAACCTTTTATTCTACCTTTTCCACCTTTATTCTACGTCCTGTATGAAGGCACACTCATTGGTCATGAAGTGGTGTTGTTCCGCAGACCGACTCACCCGTACGTGCTGCAGCTGAAACTCCACTGTTGCCTGTCGCTGCTAGCATAATCTCTCCACCTTGTTAGTATGAGGTGATGAACGGAAAGGCACAGGTGATGCTGCAGCTCAGACAGGTGAGCAGAAGCAGGATGAAAACAAGCGCACACACTGCCGGCACTTTCAGCAGCAGCTTTGACATACAGTATGTGAGTAATTTTTAAGGAAGCTTTGCACCACCAAATTCAGCACATGTGCTAGGCAAAGGATGTGTGTCAATCCGGTTAGGCTCAGACCTGCTCAGAGATTTCGGCTGTTATCACACATCACAAGGTCTGGCTTGAGGTTTACCAATACTAAAGGTACCTTCACACGAAACGACGCTGCAGCGATAGCGACAACGATGCCGATCGCTGCAGCGTCGCTGTTTGATCGCTGGAGAGCTGTCACACAGACCGCTCTCCAGCGACCAACGATGCCGAGGTCCCCGGGTAACCAGGGTAAACATCGGGTTGCTAAGCGCAGGGCCGCGCTTAGTAACCCGATGTTTACCCTGGTTACCAGCGTAAAATGTAAAAAAAACAAACAGTACATACTCACCTGCGCGTCCCCCGGCGTCCGCTTCCTGCACTGACTGACTGACTGAGCGCCGGCAGTAGCAGGGCACAGCGGCGACGTCACCGCTGTGCTTTCACTTTCACTTTGCGGCGCTCAGTCAGTGTGGGAAGCAGACGGCGGGGGATGCGAATGTAAGTATGTACTGTTTGTTTTTTTTACATTTTACACTGGTAACCAGGGTAAACATCGGGTTACTAAGCGCGGCCCTGCGCTTAGTAACCCGATGTTTACCCTGGTTACCAGTGTAAAATATCGCTGGTATCGTTGCTTTTGCTGTCAAACACAACGATACACGGCGATCGGACGACCAAATAAAGTTCTGAGCTTTATTCAGCGACCAGCGACATCACAGCAGGATCCTGATCGCTGCTGCGTGTCAAACTAAACGATATCGCTAGCCAGGACGCTGCAACGTCACGGATCGCTAGCGATATCGTTACAAAGTCGTTTCGTGTGAAGGTACCTTAACCATTCATATGTCTGCTGTTTGATCCCAGTCGACAGCTCCTGTGCAGTGTGGGTTTTGTCTGCCAAACATATGAGTTTCAGAACAGCCTGCTGTCGTTTCCCCCTGGCTGTGCTAAAGTTGGTAGTGCAGGTCTTATTGTGAACAGATGAGGATGCTGTGGAGGAAGCAGAGTAGGAGGAGGAGGCAACTTGGACAGAGAAATGTCCAGCAAGTCTCAGTGATGGTAGGACATGCGCTAGAACGTCTTCCGCCTCTGTTGCAGCTGCCACTACATTTATCCAGTGGGCAGTAAGGGAGATGTAATTTCCCTGACTGTGCTTACACCTGATTTAGTCCGTAACATGTTTGTACAGTGCAAGGATGGCTCATCTGGAAAAGTAGTGGCGGCTATTAACAACATCCAGTGAGACAGCCACCACCAACTGTTTTTTAAAACTGTCTCCACCTTCCAGAACAGTAGCATTTCAAAGGCCATGCATTTGGAAATGCTGTCATTCAGGACCATGGGTCATGGGTGGGTAGGAGGGTATTTCCTCTTTCTCTCAAAAGTTTTGGGGATGGAAAGCTGAACACTTCAATAGGACCGTGTGGAGATGCTCGGTGACACTGCTGATGGTAGTGATGACTAGAGATGAATGAATCTTTCAAGGTTCGGTTTGATTCTCCGAACACACCTAAACAACATTGAATTCAGTGGGAGGTCAAACCAAACATATACACAACACCTTAAGGGGTGACAAAAAGCTTATCAAAAAAGCAAAAATTAGGGGCAGACACCATGAAAAGTGGCATCAATTGACCCACAGTAGAGATTTGCAAATGACAAAGCAGCAGTCAGCCATGGGCCATGCATGAGGTACCAGGGTCTGGCCCAGTATTTACAGTTTGGAATTGAAGTTTCAGTGAGGATCTGGTGGTTGAGGGAGTGGTGTAAGGCTTCTTAGCTGGGAACCCTAATACCTCATGCAACACCTCCATTTTTTTTATTCCAGCCACACTCCGATGGCACAAACATCAGTTTCATAGATTACTATTGGTAGGAAAATGTAAGGAAAGTAACACAGGTTGTTGACTGATCAATTGACCCAGAGTAGAACCTTTTATAATGGCACACCAGCAGTCAGCAATGGGCCATGTATGAGGCATCAGGGTTTGGCCCAGCATTTACAGCTTGAAACTGAAGTTTCAACGAGGACCTGGTGGTTAAGGGAGCGGTGTAAGCCTTCTTAGTTGGGAGAACTGATACCTCATGCAACACCTCCAAATTTTTTTTACAATTCCAGCCACACACAGATGGCACAAACATCAGTTTCATACATTACTATTGATAGAAAAATGTAAGGAAAATAGCACAGGTTGTTGACTGACTAATTGACTCAAAGTATAATCTTTTATAATGGCCCATTCCAGTCAGCCATGGGCCATGCATGCGGTATCAGTGTCTGGCCCCGCATTTACAGCTTGGAATTGAAGTTTCAATGAGGAGCTGGTGGTAAGGGAGTGGTGTAAGCCTTCTTAGCTGGGAGCCCTGACACCTCATGCAACACCTCCAATTTTATTTAATTTTATTTATTCGAGCCACACTTCTACTACAGTCAACCCAGCAGATGGAGACTCAACTTGGAGTCTCCACATGTCAAAAAATTGTTTGTAACATCAGCAGCAACAGTAGGCATGGAAGACACCACAAAGGTGGCATAGACTGCAATTGTGCGAGATCAATGCATGGAACTAAAAACTACACCATCACCTAGTCTGCCCAGTGTCTCACTGGGGTGAAAAAGTCATTGGAGATCTGTGACTTGTTCATTTTGAGTTGGTCTACACTCTCAGGGGACAGCCTGATGTGCTTCCGTCAGGACACCACTATCAGAGCTGAAGGCACATTCTGAAAGAACGCTGGCTGCTGGGCATAGCAAAACCTCCAAGGCATGACATGTGAGCTCAGGCCACTCTTCCATCTTTGAAGAACAAAATTCAAAAGTTTCCAAACCCCCCTTATGACATTAATACTGAGCTCCAGATACCCCTGCACCATCCTTTCTATTCATTCACAACATAGATATCAGTCTTCTACTCTGTTCTGCTGATGCATGGGTTGGTCTAAAAAATGTGTGAAATGACTCCCAGAAATTGCTTATGCCACTTACACTGCTGCCGGTAATCTTTTTGCGATGATGCCTTGACATTCCAATAGTTGGAAGTTTAGTACTGGGATGCACACTGTGTGCCTCATTGCTGTCTTGGGGAAAAACCACTCTTAAGATTGTCTGCAAGCATGTTTTGATACTTCAGCATGGGTGTGTCCCTTTCCGGGAGGCTAGCCATCTGGCTAAATTTACTCTTGTACCGTCAATCTAACACAGTAGTGAGCACTATTTATAACTCAGAATATGGGCATTGTGTTGAAGATAGTGCAGCAAGAAGGCGCTCGTGTGTTGGGTGCTCCATGAAGTTCATGGTGTGTTGGGTGTGGGGTAACACAAGGTTGCTTCCTCCATCCCCTCCCACCAAGCACGGACAACAGAGAGGGGATCATTATCCTCTTCATCTCCTGACTGTTGCGAATCCACCACCTCGTCCTCCTCCATTTGTTTCTCGGCTCCTGCACCTTCACTAACAGCTTGTTCAGTACCATCAGCCCTCTCAATCACTGTAAACCACCCTTCCATGGCACGCGCCTCTGTGACAACAATCCAGAAATTTGAGATATTGTTATCCCTTCCAAATCCTTCTCTGCATCCACCTCTTCCTCTGGGACCACCACCTCTTCATGCAGACTGTTCAAAGTGTGCTCCAGCATGTAGATGACCGGAATAGTGATGCTGATGACAGCATTGTCAGCGTTAACCATCTTATAGCCATTTTGAAACTGTGCAGAAGGGTGTTGCTGTGCTTCATCTGTGCCCACTCCACAAATGTGATTTGCACCACGTCCATACTGCGTTGGCCCAGGCTATGCAAAAGGACATACTGCACGAGGAATCATTGTTACTGCCACAATCCCTGCAACATGTGCAGAATGGAATTCCACGGTGTCAGAATATCGCAAATGAAATGGTTAAACGGTAGGTCGAAAGACCTCTGTAGCGATGCAAGTCGATGACCTGTGGGTGCGATCGGTGGAAGTGAGCACACAGCAAACATGCTTTCTGTAGCAGTGCATCCAGGCCAGGATAGTGGCAGAAAAATTTCTGTACCACCAGGTTGAGGACGTGAGGCATACAAGGCACGTGTGTGTGGTTGCCCTGTCGTAGGACCCCTACCAGGTTTGCACCGTTATCGTACATGGCCTTCCCTGGCTCCAGGTTCATTGGAAACAGCCATTACTCTAACTCAGCCTGGAAAGCTGTTCACAACTCTTGAGCTGTGTGACTGGATCTCCAAGGCATATTAATTTGAACACTACCTGATTCTGGTGAGCCATGACTGCGCAGTACAGAGGTGAGGGATCCTATCTGCACTGTTGGAACATGTGTCTCTTCGCTTTGGCATGTGTAGGAGGAAACATTCTTTTACGTGACCAGAACTACGGGACCAAGGGCTGGCTGCTGTGCTGAGAGAGGGTGGAGTACAGAGACCAGGTCAAACTGCTGGACTGTGAGTGTGGTGCAGGAGAAGTTATGGTGGATTGACAAAGATGTGTTGTGCTAGTTGACACAAAAATAGCAGTTATGTCCACTTCCGTAACAGCTGACGGGCTCTCACTCACCGCAACTGTAGGGGATAAACAATGGAGTTTCTGTTTCCAGAGACCTGTGTGAGAAGATTTGGCACAGTGACAGAGAAAGGAGAAGCAGCAGATGGGGTTGATGTGAAGGCTGGTGGTTGGCAAGACCTGCTAGTCCGCATTTTATCGCCGTGAGATCCCCACACTAAGACATGTTGATCATGCATGTGCCAGTTCATGCAAGTGCAGCGCCCCAGAGTCCTGGTCATTGCAGTAATGTCATTCTTCCACCAGGGGGAGTGATATTACGTCTGAAGGTAATAAAGGAGATCTTCCTACCAGGTATCACAAACCATACACTACACTTCACATTCCAGACCACCAGGGGGAGCCTTACTCCTATCTACTAGGGCACTCCTCACAGAAGGGTAAAACTGGTGGGCTGGATAGAAAGTTAGAGAGACGCTGACTGGGCTTTGCCCAGGCAACACCTGTCAGGCAGACAGGGGGAAAGGAGGAACATCTGAGCTGCAGACAGAGGGTCCCTGTCAGGGGTGGGATCCTGACAGAGGCCTAGCATGACAGAAAGCTACGGAGCTGGGCCTTTCCCACGTGCGGCAGCATCCTAAGAAAGGACACGAAGAGAATTGTATTGTAGAGGGTGATAAACAAAGTCACAGCACAAGGAGAAAACACCAGGAGAAGTTCTGCCCTGTAAAGGCTGCCTCCTTCTGAGGCGCGTAGCCGGTGGCCGGAACACCGAGGGAGTAATTGTCTCTACGCTTTACTTCAGAGACCGGCCGGACAGTCAATTCCAAGTTGGCTGCCCGACCTTAATACCTAAGAAGACACAGTGGCAACTTGTGGGGTCGGGGCGTCTCTAGGGTCCCTATAAACAAGCCTCAGGCCATCAGTCATATGGGTTTGTCCTATCCACACCATCTGGGGGACAGAGAGGAAGAAATAACATCTAGAACATCTACAAGAGTTGTGAGGACCTTACCCGGAAAGCTCAGCAGGAAGGTACTACAACACACAGGCGCTAGTAGGAAGGCTACTGATTTCCACCTGGATAAGGGGACTCTGGATTTTCCTTCGGACCGGCTGGAGTCTGCCTACCCTGTGGTCTGTACCCTGGACTGTGGATGCTGAAGCCCCCAGTAAAAGGTAAAGAGACTGCAACCTTGTGTCCTCGTTATTCTCTGCGCCTTATAGCACCCACCATCACCATCTACACTCTGGGAAGCCCTGGGGATACACTTCACCTGTGGGAAGGTATACCATCTAGCTGCCATCACATCACCCCAGTGGACCACTTAGCAGCGTCGGTCATCATGACCGAATACCACAGGTGGTGTCACGAACTTTATGCAAACTCTCCCTTTCATTGGACGCCCCTCTAGGGGCCACGCTCCGGGTCAGGCCGCCGTGACATCCCCAGAACCGAAGGACCCGGTACCGAGTACCCCATTGCCCTGCTCTGGGGGGGGGGGGGGGGGGGCGAGCCACATGTAGTTGTCAAATCATTGCAATTTTTGCCTGTTCGTTTTTTTTTTTGCAAATTTGGCAGATAACTTGTGTTGGGTCATCTTTTGTGGTTTCAAAAAAGGCTCGGGCTAGGCAACCCTTGCAAACTGCACACTTGCAACCAGTGCTGGCCACAGCCAGAGTTGGGGCTGAGGATGCAGTGTTTGTCGTGGTTGTATCACTTCGTGTCTGTGTGGGAAGCCGCAACGTAACCTCCTCGTCTTCCTCCTCCTCCACCTCTTCTGCTGAACTACCCAGCTGCGTACCTCTGGGATTACAGCAAGTGGGATCTACAACCTCATTGCCATCCTGTGTTTTCACACTCCTCACCCTCCTTATCTTCCTGCCCTTACACCACAGTACAGTCTGAGTGCGCCTCTGGTATCATCATAATTACCTGAACCCTTGGTGGTGACAAGGGTCTGGATTCTGCTCAGACCCAACTTTGTCTAGCCCCAGATCCAACATGAAAACATTTTGGGCATCGGTGCAGATGCTTCTCTACTTTGGATTCTGTGATAATAATAATCTTTATTTTTATATTTCGCTAACATATTCCGCAGTGCTTTACAGTTTACACACATTATAATCGCTGTCCCCAATGGGGCTCACAATCTAAATTCCCTATCAGTATGTCTTTCGAATGTGGGAGGAAACCGGAGTACCCGGAGGAAACCCACGCAAACACGGGGAGAACATACAAACTCCTTGCAGATGTTGTCCTTGGTGGGATTTGAACCCAGGACTCCAGCGCTGCAAGGCAGAAAACCTCTGATGCCCATGGAATAGAATGTGTGAACAGCTCTGCAGACAGACCAATCTGTGGTTCCCTACAGTCAGTTGGGCGTGTGGAAATTTTGGATGTGGGGGGAAATAAGGGTGATTGAGGTGCCACGTCTGAGGAGTGTACTGTGTGTGATGTCAAGGTCGAGGCAGATGAGGAGAGGCCACTTGATGTACCGCTTGCCATCCACTGGAGTACAATCTCTTTCTGAGGATCATCTGCAAGGCGTTGAATAGCTCGTCCAGTAACAGATATTGTCACTGTTGTTTGGATAGACATTGTTTGTTCAGTTGAGCTTTCATTAACATTAACACCTAATCCACTTACATGTCTAATACCAACCCTATTCTTCCTTCCACCACGACCTCCTTTTTTCCCACACATGTTGTATGTAGCCTTCTCCTCTTGTAACCTGCTGTTTTACAACCTTAGGCCCACACCTGTCAGTCACCTGTCACTAAATGAGCAGTCACTATTTATCTTCTTAGATAGTGTACCTAACGATATACCTAACGATTTTTAAGTGGAAATCTGGCCTTCTCAATTGTTACTGAAATGCAGTTTTATCGATTTGGATTAGCTAATTGGAGCTCATGACTGCACGCTAATGTTACGTCTAACAATTTTTAAATGTAATTTTTAAATGTAAATCAAATCTGGCCTTATGATTTGTCACTAAAACACAGTTTGTAAACTCAAGAAAATGGCGGCTAACAGCACTACCGTAACTTGTGGCTACACGTCCTAGCTCCACAGGATCCAAGTGGAGATTTACATACCAAGAGTTCAGAATGAAGGACAGCATCCAATCCAGGTGAAGTTACAAACGATTTATTGTGCCATAATGCAACGTTTCAACCCTTGTGGGTCTTTGTCAAGCAAAACACAGTTTGATCACAAACGATTTGGATTAGCTAATTGGGCCACCTGGCTCCACCCCAATATTAGACCTAACGATTTTAAGTGGAAATCTGGCCTTCTGATTTGTCACTGAAACACCGTTTTATAACAAATGATTTGGATTAGCTAATTTGGCCTTGTGGCTGCACCCCAATATTAAGCCTAATGATTTTTATGTGGAAATTTGGCCTTCTGATTTGTTTCTGAAACACAGTTTTATCACAAATGATTTGGATTAGGCTACTTTCACACGTGCACTGCACGTCGCTATGCGTCGTTTTGGCGAAAAAACGCATCCTGCAAAAGTGCTTGGATGCGTTTTTTCTCCATAGACTAGCATTAGTGACGCAGTGCAACGCATTGCCACACGTCGCAACCGTCATGCGACAGTTGCGTCGAACCATTGCCACCAAAAAACGTTACATGTAACGTTTTTTGGTGCATTGTCTGCAGCATTTCCGACCGCGCATGCGTGGCCGGAACTCCGCCCCCGCCTCCCCGCACCTCACAATGGGGCACCGGATGCGTTGAAAAACAGCATCCGCTGCTCCCGTTGTGCGGCGCTTCCACAGCTAGCGTCGGTGCGCCGCAACGTCGCATAGCGACGTGCAGCGCACGACGCTAGTGTGAAAGTAGCCTTAGCTAATTGGGCCTCGTGTTGTATCACTACTGCTAGATCTTAGGCACTTAGGTGTTCAAGGGGTACTGGAGGGTCCCAGGCTCCTGAGGTTGGTCGTGTGGTTCTCTCCCCTGGGCACACTTTGCTTCTTGGTTCAGAAATCGGATTCACTCTGGAAACCTGGACTGGCCTCACACTGGCTTGATACAGTCTTAATGGTTTCAATGTGGCCTAACAAAGTCTTAGAGTTCAGTCTAGCTTCATGCTTCACTGTATTCATCACCAGCACTATCACTCTGGCAAAATCACCAGAACGAATCATAAGCCCAGTCTCTTGACTCAAACAGTCTCCTCTGGAATTTTTTTCCAGGTTCCACCCGAACTCCACACCTCACTCCCACCCGAACTCCACACCTCACTCCCACCATTCTGTTTGCAGGGATGTTGGTTGGAAGCAGACCTACCTTAACTTCTCTCATGTTCATTGTGTTCTGTGCTTTACTATTCCATGATTCACGTTTTCTCCTACAACTTTGGGTACAGCCAGAGATGTGGCTACAGCCTCCACCAAGAGTGTCCCTCATTTGTGTTTCTTGATAACCTCACTGATCACGTTGTAACCCAGGATGGGCTCAAGATTGTATGCCAGTTACTCTGCTTTACCCCTACTTTTTTGATCACCATCTAGGTTTTGCCATATTTGCTGCTATTATTTACATTTTCTGTATAAGGTGATTCACCTATAATTATTTGGCTCATTTCTGTATTACAGAGACATATTAGCTATGTGGCACTATCATTGCACTTTATTAACAAAGCTAGCTATAGGGCACTACTAGAGCACTTTGCAAATCTTGGTGTTGATTGATTTTACACGTGACATCTTCATGTGCATTCTATAAGTAACCTCTATATTTCGGGTTAATCTCCATACACTGCTATATAATTTAAACCACTTGTTTTTTTCTATTCATTTTAAAACTATTTTAGACTCTGCAGGTTCTGCGAGTCTCCTTATCTTAGTGTATGTACTGACACTCCATTGACATTTTACAACTGAGAGACACCTGGTTTCACCGGTTTAAAATGATTTTTTTGTGTTAAGACACCTGTCCTATTATATTTGTAGTACTCCTTATAAATGTGGCTTTATTTTTGCATTTGTATCCCTGTACTAGTTTTAAACTTTATTAATACACTAGATTGTGGCCCGATTCTAACGCATCGGGTATTCTAGAATATGTATAGTAGTATATAGCACAGCCACGTAGTATATAGCACAGCCACGTAGTATATAGCACAGCCACGTAGTATATAGCACAGCCACATAGTATATAGCACAGCCATGTAGTATATAGCACAGCCACGTAGTATATAGCACAGCCACGTAGTATATAGCACAGCCACATAGTATATAACACAGCCACGTAGTATATAGCACAGCCGCATAGTATATAGCACAGCCACGTAGTATACAGCAGCCACATAGTATATAGCAGCCACATAGTATATAGCACAGCTTACGTTACACAGCCACATAGTATATAGCACAGCCACGTAGAATAGCAGCCACGTAGTATATAGCAGCCACGTAGTATATAACACAGCCCACGTAATATATAGCACAGCCCACATAATATATAGCACAGCCCACGCAGTATATAACACAGACTACGTAGTATATAACACAGCCCATGCAGTATATAACACTGCCCACGCAGTATATAGTACCCAGGCAGTATATAACACAGCCCATGTAATATATAGCACAGCCCATGTAGTATATAACACAGCCCACGTAGTATATAACACAGTCCACACAGTATATAACACAGCTCACACAGTATATACCGCAGCCCACGTAGTATATAGCAGTGTGGGCACCATATCCCTGTTAAAAATAAAAAAATAAAAAATAGTTATATACTCACCCTTCGGCGTCCACCCAAGCTGTCCCGATGCGCGCGATGCTGCCTCCAGCTTCCATTCCCAGTGATGCATTGCGAAATTACCCAGATGACTTAGCGGTCTCGCGACCAATCAGCGACGCGGGATTTCCGTTACAGACAGAAAGACAGACAGACGGGAGTACCCCTTAGACAATTATATAGATAGATGTTTCAATAAACTTTGTTATTTTATGGCATACGCTTCCTTATTCTATTTTTAATTATACGTTTGTGGAAGTGTCACAAATCTAGGCTGTTTATGGGTTCACATTTAGGGATTATCAGAGCAAGGAGAAGTGTACGGTATATTATAATGAAACAAATGACAAAACTTCTTAGGGTGTCAAAATAGATATTTATAAAATATATTTTAGGTATCCCCTCCCCACCCCTTTAAAGTTATGGTTCCAGGATGACTTTATAATGTTGCATTTCTTCTGAAGCATTTCTGCACTTATTAGGCAAATTAATTTACTTGCATTTTTTTCATTGTATTATTGATGCTGCGGAACTTGTGTCTTTGGTATGTCATGTTTTAAATAAAGCTGATTTGTTTTTGAAAAATCACTGGTATTTGGCTTTTCAAAAATTTGTACTGATACAAACGTGTGGAATCCATGTTTTTTTTTTGGCATTTCTGCAGATGAAACATGCTAAAACACGCATGCATTTTTTAACTGCAGATTTTGATCAGAGCAGTAGCTGTGGCATTCCAGAGCACAGGAGAACAGCAGCTGTGGAGTTCCAGAGCACAGGAGAGCAGAAGTTGTAGAATGCCAGAGCATAGGAGAGCAGCAGCTGTGGAGAGCCAGAGCACAGGAGAGCAGCAGCTGTGGAGAGCCAGAGCACGAGAGTAGCAGCTGTGGAGTTCCAGAGATGGGAGAGCAGCAGCTGTGGAGTTCCAGAGCACAGAAGAGCAGCAGCTGTGGAATGCCAGACCACAGGAGAGCAGCAGCTGTGGAATGCCAGACCACAGGAGAGCAGCAGCTGTGGAGAGCCAGAGCACAGGAGAGAAGCAGCTGTGGAGAGCCAGAGCACAGGAGAAAAACAGCTGTGGAGAGCCAGAGCTCAGGAGAGCAGCAGCTGTGGAGTTCCAGAGCTCAGGAGTGCAGCAGCTGTAGAGAGCCAGAGCATGTGAGAGCAGCGGTTGTGGAGAGCCAGAACACAGGAGAGCAGCAGCTGTGGAGTTCCAGAGCACAGGAGACCAGCAGCTGTGGAGAGCCAGAGCACGAGAGCAGCAGCTGTGGAGAGCCAGAGCACAAGAGCAGCAGCTGAGGAGTTCCAGAGCTCAGGAGAGCAGCAGCTGTGGAGTGTCAGAGCACATGAGAGCAGCAGCTGTGAAGTTCCAGAGCTCAGGAGACCAGCAGCTGTGAATAGCCAGAGCACAGGAGTGCAGCAGCTGTGGAGAGCCAGAGCATGTGGGAGCAGCGGCTGTGGAGAGCCAGAACATGGGAGAGCAGCAGCTGTAGACTACCAGAGCACAGGAGAGCAGCAGCTGTGGAGAGCCATGGAAGAGTAACAGCATATCGCCTGCAACTCAGTTGGATCTGGCCTTCAAGGACTCCGTTAGCAAGAACGGATATGACTGCTGCAGGGTTCTTAGAGGATTCGCACGAGATAGTAAAACCTGGTGCTCCCACCCAGGTGTATGCACCACTGCTGCAACAAGCGGCAAAGGATCTACCAAATCTATGCCAATTGGGAATACAGAAATCAATAAAAAAAATTGGAATGTGCACTGTGGTTTCACCTCTATATCTAATAAAATACTGGTATATATAATATAATATACTGGTTAATCAGTTCCCCCTCACTAGCTTGGTAGTCTGGAGTTCAAATTGTGCACAAATTGAGTGAATTAATCCGTAATGCAGAGAAAAAGCAAACACAATGGATAAACTGGACATTAAAGGGCACAATAAATGACAAAAAGGAAGTATTTGGAGAAGTAAAGCAGGAGGGTAGTGGTGAGTTATTAAATAACTCTAGAGACAAAGAAATTGTGTATCCAAGATAAGGGAAGCAAAGATTGAGAGAAGTAAAAATAATCAAAAAATATTCTTCAACTACATAGAAGGAAGCTCAAAACTTATAGTATTCCCCCCCTCCCCTCCTTTCAGAAATAGACTGGGTGAAATGAAGAAAGAGGGGAAACGAAATCTACTAAATGCCTTCTTCTCTACTGTATTTACACAGGAAAATCCTATGACAGATGACATGGTCAATGATACCATGAATTCTCTATTAAATGTCACCAGCAAAACATTTGGTACCAAATGGTTTCAGCTTTGAGGCTTCTACTTTGGAGGACTACTGAAGGCTGCATCTGATCAGCGGATGCCAGTCATGTGACTATCTGGGGGCAGAAAAAAACCCCACGGACCCAAAACAATACGACACTAAAAGACACCGAAGAAACACAGCCGACCCTAAACGTAAGGATTTTTTAGTTTGTGATGCACGTTGGGGCAAAGGAGTTGATCGGTAATTATCAACTTCTCCAACCATAATTGCTGGGGTCTAACCTATAATTGATTCCTTGAATTTTTTCGGCCAAGCCCTAATTTATGAGTGGACAGAAGTAAAAACTTACTTAAACAGGCAAGTAACTGGCCAATGAGTGCTTATAACAATGATTATTGGACAATGGAAATATGCCTTCAATCAATCACCTGACGAGCAAACTAAATGCTCGTTTAGCAATCTACATACCGTATTTTTTGGCATATAAGACGCACTTTTTCCCCCCAAAAAAAGGGGGGAAAATGGGGGGTGCGTCTTATATGCGCAATGCAGGCTTACCGTGGACCGTGGCGGCAGAGGTGCGGCGGCAGAGGTGCGGCGGCAGAGGTGTGGCGGTGGAGATGAGGAGGCGCAGTGAGCGGGGTCCCTTTCCCCGGTGAGTTGATGCTGCAGCCCCGGTAATGCACAGAGCCGGGTGAATCCTGTTGTTATCGGTGCGCGCGGCCATCTTCCTGAGGCCGCGCGTTCGCAGATGGAGCTCTGCTGCCCGGGGCTTCAGGAAAATGGCCGCCGCGATCCCCATCTGCGCACGCGCGGCATCCCGCGGCCATTTTCCTGAAGCCCCGGGCAGCAGAGCTCCATCTGCGAACGCGCGGCCTCAGGAAGATGGCCGCGCCCACCGATATCAACAGGATTCACCCGGCTCTGTGCATTACCGGGGCTGCAGCATCAACTCACCGGGGAAAGGGACCCCGCTCACTGCGCCTCCTAATCTCCACCGCCACACCTCTGCCACCGCACCTCTGCCGCCACGGGCCACGGTAAGCATTACCGGCTGCTGCATCACCTCACCGGGACTTTGGACTCTGTATCCTGTATCCTTTTGCTTCCCAGGATGGGTGCAGCAAGGTTCAGGAAGGATCTCGTGGGCACATGGACTGGAGATGATGGAGGTAGTGGTGTACATTGTGAAGCGAGTATTCCACAGGTGCTCAGATGTCTGAGTCCTTGCCGCTTCCCGGCGCTCAGACATATGAGCTCCTGTGGAATACTCGATTCACAATGTACACCACTACCTCCATCATCTCCAGTCCATGTGCCCACGAGATCCTTCCTGAACCTCACCGGGGAAAGGGACCCCTCTCACGCTATACCTCTCACTGTGCTTCCTCATCCCAGCACCTCTGTCGGTAACCACTGCTGCCACCCTCCCATGGACACCAGGCCGTGGCGTCGCCCACCTAAGCAGGAAGGGACCCTGCTCAGGTGCACGCCGTACCGCCTCACCCCACCTCTGCCACCACCATGCCTCCTGTGACCCTGCTCTGCCACCACCAGCCCTCAGGTAAGATACTGTAAATTCGGACAATAAGACGGACCCCCATCTTATAAAAAATCTTTTTTTCTGCAATTTTCACCCCAAATTTGGGGTGCGTCTTATGGTCCGGTGCGTCTTATATGCCGCGAAATACGGTAGTTTGTGCCGACATAAAAATCTTCATTGTTGACAGCATATTGTCCCATGCAAGCAGTGGATGTGCTACCGACAACATGATGCTTTATGGGGACCGAAAGCTCATGTGATTGATCGTTCTTCCCCATACTATCTTTGGTGACCGGTGTGAATGAGCTGAAGTCATCTCCAAGAAAGCAGCTTGTTCACTTTACATGGTAGATATTAGGGGCAATGTTGCAGTTCCTGGCACAGTGCTAGGATTGAAAAACTTGCTTTGGTTTCACCTTGCCATTTGAATATTCCCCACTAGATGGCAATGTTGCAAAAAAGATGATGATTCAGTTTCGACCTAAAATCTTATCGATTGTGTTACATTTTTACATAATTAATACATTGTTATAACAGACTGAAAAATAATCGTGAAGTGACATGTGAGATTGTGGAATGTTTAGCCTAAATGACTAAAAAAAAAATAGATTTTATGGTATTAAACTTCTCTGCAGTTTTTGGAAAATGATGTCTTCTCTGGAATTGATACAATTTTTTACGGTGAAAATATAAAACATATTGCTAAATTCATCTATCCTTACTTTACCCTTGTAATATTATTTTAACATGTTTCTTTTTTAGCATTCAACATATCTATCTTCTCTGGTTTAGGTTTAATTAAATCATTTTATTTTTGTGAAAACTATTTTTTTAAAATCAGTGTATGCTTCTGTCATTGTGAAGGTTGGGGTGCTATGGCCCACTTCTAAAACTCACCAATGCGGTATGAAAAAATGAGTAAACAAAATACTGATGGTAATTACTTTATCTGGGAACACTGGAAAGATTTATTATGTGAAGTCACCCACCATTCTGCCATAAATTGTGCCACAATCTGGCAAACGTCACATGCGAGATCTACTTTCTTTTAAGTCAGATTTTACACATCACTAGACAATTTTCACGTTTCTAGAGCGCGGCTTGTGGCTAAGTGGAGTTGCAAAATTTATATCTGTGTGCCATAAATTTAGAGCAAAATTTGTAGCAAAAATTGTATAAAGTCAGATGTGTTTCACATGTCAAGAAAGATGTAAGAATTTTTTTTCCAGAATCACACCAAAATTTGGGCTGAAACTATTGCACTTAAAGCACCACTCCAGTGGTTTTTTTTTTTTATTTCACCACTGGAGTGATGCTTTAAACGTAAATCCACTGCTCGTTGTCTGATACCTGCCACAGCCTTTTTCAGCGTCACGCCCGTCCGTCTCTGACGACAAGTGACCCCCGGCAGACCTTCCGGTGCAGAGGTAACTTTCCAATACATCTCTATGGAAGACTTGTTCTGGCTCTCATACTGTTACATTGAGGTCTTGTGCCATAACTTCTGACCAATCAGAAGTTACAGGCACAAGATGGTGCTGCTAGGCCGAAGCAGCGTTGGTAAAAGGTGAAGCTGTTGGAAGGTGAGTATGATAACGAGGCAGGGGACTTACATCTAAGCGCCACTCCAGGGCTGTGAGAAAACAAACTCTGGAGTGGTGCTTTAAAGAAAGTTATATCAACAGACTGGGACTGCCATTTTTACCCCTTAGGGACGGATCAATTTTTAGTTTTTTCTTTTTCAAATGTTCCTCCCCTTCTTCCAAAAGCTGTAACTTTTTTATTTTCCTACTGATAAAGCCATGTGAGGGTTTTTTGAGGACTAGCTGTAGTTTTGAATGACACCATCCATTTGATCATATGGTTTACTGAAAAATTGGAAAAATAACCTTCAATTCTACAATTCTACAATTGTTTTTTGAGTTTTCGTTTTTGCCTTTCGTTCTGGAAATATTATTGTTCAGGTCAGTACTATTATGACAATGCCAAACTTACATTTTTTTCCATTTAAGTTATGAAAAAAGTCCAAAATTTGTAAAAAAAAAAAAAAAAAAAAAAAAAAAAAGAACAACAAAAAATTAGCTTCAGTTGCCATTTTCCAAAAGCCCACAACACTAATAAGTTTTCAGTCAATGGAGCTGTATTTTTTGTTTGGTAGCCTGATGTTTCTATTGATAATATTTTGGGGTATATATGATACTATGATAACTTCTTATTGCAGTTTTTGGTGGCGTTGCGGCAACTAATCTGTCTATTATTTTCTTAAATAAAAAGGGTAGTCACAGACTGGAGGTAGGTACTTTTTAAGTAATTGCTAATATAACTAGGCATAACTAGTCTGTACTGACTTACATCATACCAGCAATCACAGACGCACTTTGTGCAAGCCACCACTGCCAGGCAAGTGCTTAAGGGCAGGATATTCTTCACCTACCAATGGAGGGGATAGGGGCTGGTGATGCGGACGATGTGGAGTCAGGTACAAGAGTAAATCCAAAGCTAGCAACGTAAAACCCACATGAAAAATTATAAACCAAAGAGAAACCACGGGACAAGAGCTAATAAAGAAGAACCAATATTAACCATTAGCAACTACTGAGAATTAACCAGAGCTCACTCAGGAAGCACTACGCAAGGAAACTGAATAAACAGCACTGAACTGGATTAGAAGCAGGCCTATAAAGCAAGCCCAAATCCAAGTACAACAGCTCTAATTTTTCAGATACATAAAAAAATAGAACTCTCAATCCTTTTATAAAACCCATCAACAAGTGAGAGTGTCATAAAAAAGGAGGGAGAGTTGTAAGCAGGGGCGTAACTACCGCGGTCGCAGGGGTCGCTGTTGTGAATTCTGTTTGTGGGCTCCCCCGGTGGTGTTTTATGGTATTGCCACTTATTTGCCTTCTTCTATCCTTGATCACCTGTTGACACCCATTAGGGGAGTTTCCTATTTAAGGCTGCTTGGCTGCTGGTCCGATGCCGGCCAACAATGCATCAGTAGCATTCTGTTGCATTCTCCTGCCTCAAGTTCCAGTTCAGCTAAGTTGAATTTTGTTCCTAGTTAATGTTATTTTTTGTCCAGCTATCTGCAATGTGACTCTCTGCAGCTGGAAGCTCTCGTGGACTGAAATTGCCACTCCAGTGGCATGAGTTGTCACTGGAGTTTTAAAGTAATTTCAGGATGGTGTTTTTGAGTAGTGTTTTGAAGTTGACCGTGAAGTAACTCTTTCCTGTACTTCTGCTATCTAGTAAGCGGACCTCACTGTGCTAAATCTGCTGTTCATCCTACGTATGTCTTTTCCTCTTGACTCACCGTCAATATTTGTGGGGGCCTGCTATCTCCTTTTGGGGTTCATCTCTGGAGGTAAGGCAGGCCTGTATATTCCTCTGATAGGGGTAGTTAGATCTCCGGCTGGCGCGTGGTGTCTAGGGCATCGTAGGAAACACTCCCTGGCTACTTCCAGTGTTGTGTCAGGTTCAGGTCACGGTCACTTTAGTTTCCATCACCCGAGAGCTAGTCCGTTTGTTATTTTTGATTTCCCTGCCATTGGGAAAATCATAACAGTTTGGCCGGCCCATGTGTCAAAACTATGCACTAAAGCAGGAAAGGATATGAAAAGGTTTTTTTTTTTCCTTCTGTGTTTGGAAAGTGCACCTTAGTGCTTATTTGTACTCCTTGCTTAAACTGCAGTCTTCAGCCTTTTTTTTTTTCCTCTCCTCTTAATCTTTGAATGGCTTTGGTTACACCTGTTTGAATCATGGATCCACAGAGTTTGGTTGCAGGTCTGAATAACCTGGCTTCAAAGGTCCAGAACTTACAAGATTTTGTTATACGTGCTCCAATGTCTGAACCTAAGATCCCTATGCCTGAATTTTTTACCGGAGACAGATCCCGTTTTTTGAATTTCAGAGAGAATTGTAAATTGTTTTTGTCTCTGAAATCTCACTCTGCTGGTGATCCTGCGCAACAGGTTAAAATTGTTATTTCTCTATTGCGGGGTGACCCACAAAGTTGGGCATTTGCATTGTCGCCAGGGGATCCTGCGTTATTAAATGTAGATGCGTTTTTTCTGGCTTTGGGGTTGCTTTATGAAGAACCTAATTTAGAGATTTTGGCTGAGAAAGCCTTGATAGCTCTTTCCCAAGGGCAAGATGAAGCTGAGATATACTGCCAGAAATTTCGTAAATGGTCGGTGCTTACTAAATGGAATGAGTGCGCTCTAGCAGCTAATTTCAGAGAAGGTCTCTCTGATGCCGTGAAGGATGTCATGGTGGGGTTCCCTGTGCCTACAGGTCTGAATGATGCCATGAAATTGGCTATCCAGATTGATCGGCGTTTACGGGAGCGCAAATCTGTGCACCATATGGCGGTATCTTCTGAGCAAAAATCTGTGCACCATATGGCGGTATCTTTTGAGCAAAAACCTGTGCACCATATGGCGGTATCTTCTGAGCAAAAACCTGTGCACCATATGGCGGTATCTTCTGAGCAAAAACCTGTGCATCATTTGGCGGTGACCTCTGAAAAGGCACCAGAGCATATGCAATGCGATAGTGTATTGTCTAGAGGCGAACGACAGAATTACAGGCGCAAAAATGGGTTGTGCTTCTATTGTGGAGATCCAGCTCATGTTATATCAGCATGCTCTAAACGCATAAAGAAGGTTGATAAAAAGGTTGATAAATCTTTTTCTATGGGTACCTTGCAGTCTAAATTTCTTTTGTCCGTGACATTGATTTGTACTTTATCATCTGTTACTGTGGATGCTTATGTGGATTCTGGCGCCGCTCTGAGTCTCATGGATTGGTCCTTTGCCAAGCGTTGTGGGTTTGATTTAGAGCCTCTGGAGGTTTCTATTCCCTTAAAGGGTATTGATTCTACACCTTTGGCTAGCAATAAACCACAATATTGGACACAAGTGACTATGCATCTTTCCCCAGACCATCAGGAGATTATTCGTTTCCTTGTGTTATATAATCTACATGACGTATTAGTACTTGGATTACCATGGTTACAAATTCATAATCCAGTCTTGGACTGGAGATCAATGTCTGTGCTGAGTTGGGGATGTCGGGGGATTCATGGGGATGCACCTTTGGTTCCCATTTCTTCATCTACTCCCTCTGAGATCCCAGCATTTCTGTCAGATTTTTATGATGTCTTTCAGGAGCCTAAAACTGATTCTCTCCCCCCTCACAGAGAGTGTGACTGCGCTATTGAGTTGATTCCCGGTAGTAAATTTCCTAAGGGTCGCTTGTTTAATTTGTCTGTACCTGAACATACTGCTATGCGGGAGTATATCAGAGAATCTTTAGAAAAGGGTCATATTCGCCCCTCTTTGTCTCCATTGGGGGCAGGGTTTTTCTTTGTGGGTAAAAAGGATGGTTCATTGAGACCTTGTATCGACTATCGACTTCTGAATAAGATTACTGTTAAATACCAGTACCCGTTACCTTTACTGACTGATCTTTTTGCTCGCATAAAGGGGGCGAAGTGGTTCACTAAGATCGATCTACGTGGTGCGTATAATTTGGTGCGGATTAAGCAGGGGGATGAGTGGAAGACCGCATTTAATACGCCTGAAGGCCATTTTGAGTATTTGGTAATGCCTTTCGGTCTCGCGAATGCCCCTTCCGTTTTTCAGTCCTTTATGCACGATATTTTCCGTGAATATCTGGATAAATTTATGATTGTGTATTTGGATGATATTTTGATTTTTTCGGAGGACTGGGAATCTCATGTTCAACAGGTCAGGAGAGTTTTTCAGGTTTTACGAGCTAATTCTCTATTTGTGAAGGGCTCAAAGTGTATTTTTGGGGTTCAGAGAATTTCCTTTCTGGGATATATTTTTTCCCCTTCATCTATGGAGATGGACCCTGTTAAGGTTCAGGCTATTTGTGATTGGATACAACCTACTTCTCTAAAGAGTCTTCAGAAATTCTTGGGATTTGCTAATTTCTATCGCCGATTCATAGCGGGTTTTTCTGCCATTGCTAAACCTTTGACTGATTTGACCAAGAAGGGTGCTGATGTTGCTAATTGGTCCTCTGCGGCTGTGGAGGCCTTTCGGGAGCTTAAGCGCCGCTTTTCTTCTGCTCCTGTGTTGCGCCAGCCTGATGTTTCGCTCCCGTTCCAGGTTGAAGTAGATGCTTCCGAGATCGGAGCAGGTGCAGTTTTGTCGCAGAAAGGTCCTGACTGCTCAGTGATGAGACCATGTGCGTTTTTCTCTCGAAAGTTTTCGCCCGCTGAGCGAAATTATGATGTTGGAAATCGGGAGCTCTTGGCCATGAAGTGGGCATTTGAGGAGTGGCGTCATTGGCTTGAGGGTGCTAGACACCAGGTGGTGGTCTTGACTGACCACAAAAATCTAATTTATCTTGAGTCAGCCAGGCGTCTGAATCCTAGACAGGCGCGCTGGTCGTTGTTTTTCTCTCGATTTAACTTTGTGGTCTCATATCTGCCTGGGTCTAAGAATGTGAGGGCGGATGCCCTCTCTAGGAGTTTTGAGCCTGACTCGCCTGGTGATTCCGAACCTACTGGCATCCTGAAGGATGGGGTGATATTGTCAGCTGTCTCCCCAGACCTGCGGCGCTCTTTGCAGGAGTTTCAGGTGGATAGGCCTGATCGCTGTCCGCCTGGTAGACTGTTTGTCCCTGATGACTGGACCAGTAGAGTTATTTCGGAGGTTCACTCTTCCGCGTTGGCAGGTCATCCTGGAATTTTTGGCACCAGGGATCTGGTGTCTAGGTCCTTCTGGTGGCCTTCCTTGTCTCGAGATGTACGTATTTTTGTGCAGTCTTGTGATGTTTGTGCTCGGGCTAAGCCCTGCTGTTCCCGGGCCAGCGGGTTGTTGTTGCCCTTGCCTATTCCTAAGAGGCCTTGGACGCACATCTCTATGGACTTTATTTCTGACCTTCCTGTTTCTCGTAGGATGTCCGTCATCTGGGTGGTGTGTGACCGTTTTTCCAAGATGGTTCACTTGGTACCTTTGCCCAAATTGCCCTCCTCCTCTGAGCTGGTCCCTCTATTTTTTCAGAATGTTGTGCGTTTGCATGGTATTCCTGAGAATATAGTTTCTGACAGGGGTACTCAGTTTGTGTCTAGATTTTGGCGGGCGTTCTGTGCCAGGATGGGCATCGACTTGTCGTTTTCGTCTGCATTCCATCCTCAGACTAATGGCCAGACTGAGCGTACTAATCAGACCTTGGAGACTTACTTGAGGTGTTTTGTGTCCGCTGATCAGGACGATTGGCTTGATGTTTTGCCATTGGCAGAGTTTGCCCTTAACAATCGGGCCAGTTCTGCCACTTTGGTTTCTCCATTTTTTTGTAATTCAGGGTTTCACCCTCGCTTTTCGTCCGGTCAATTGGAATCTTCGGATTGTCCTGGAGTAGATGCTGTGGTTGATAGAATGCATCAGATTTGGGGACAGGTTGTGGACAATCTGAAGTTGTCCCAGGAGAAGACTCAACAGTTCACTAATCGTCATCGGCGTGTCGGTCCTCGTCTTTGTGTTGGGGACCTGGTTTGGTTGTCTTCTCGATTTGTTCCTATGAAGGTCTCGTCTCCTAAGTTTAAGCCTCGGTTTATCGGCCCTTATAGGATTCTGGAGGTTCTCAATCCTGTGTCCTTTCGTTTGGACCTCCCAGCATCTTTTACTATTCATAATGTTTTTCATCGGTCATTATTGCGGAGGTATGAGGTGCCGGTTGTTCCGTCTGCTGATCCTCCTGCTCCTGTGCTGGTTGAGGGTGAGTTGGAGTATGTGGTAGAAAAGATCTTGGACTCCCGTGTTTCCAGACGGAAACTTCAGTATCTGGTTAAGTGGAAAGGCTATGGTCAGGAGGATAATTCTTGGGTGACAGCATCTGATGTTCATGCTCCTGATTTGGTTCGTGCATTCCATAGTGCTCATCCAGATCGCCCTGGTGGTTCTGGTGAGGGTTCGGTGCCCCCTCCTTAAGGGGGGGGTACTGTTGTGAATTCTGTTTGTGGGCTCCCCCGGTGGTGTTTTATGGTATTGCCACTTATTTGCCTTCTTCTATCCTTGATCACCTGTTGACACCCATTAGGGGAGTTTCCTATTTAAGGCTGCTTGGCTGCTGGTCCGATGCCGGCCAACAATGTATCAGTAGCATTCTGTTGCATTCTCCTGCCTCAAGTTCCAGTTCAGCTAAGTTGAATTTTGTTCCTAGTTAATGTTATTTTTTGTCCAGCTATCTGCAATGTGACTCTCTGCAGCTGGAAGCTCTCGTGGACTGAAATTGCCACTCCAGTGGCATGAGTTGTCACTGGAGTTTTAAAGTAATTTCAGGATGGTGTTTTTGAGTAGTGTTTTGAAGTTGACCGTGAAGTAACTCTTTCCTGTACTTCTGCTATCTAGTAAGCGGACCTCACTGTGCTAAATCTGCTGTTCATCCTACGTATGTCTTTTCCTCTTGACTCACCGTCAATATTTGTGGGGGCCTGCTATCTCCTTTTGGGGTTCATCTCTGGAGGTAAGGCAGGCCTGTATATTCCTCTGATAGGGGTAGTTAGATCTCCGGCTGGTGCGTGGTGTCTAGGGCATCGTAGGAAACACTCCCCGGCTACTTCCAGTGTTGTGTCAGGTTCAGGTCACGGTCACTTTAGTTTCCATCACCCGAGAGCTAGTCCGTTTGTTATTTTTGATTTCCCTGCCATTGGGAAAATCATAACAGGTCGCAATTGCGACGGGCCTGCAGTGCTTATGGGCCCGCCCAGTCCAGCAGACTGGGCGGGCCCCTAAGAACTCTGAGCTACAAAATGGGCCGCCGGCCCTTTAAATAAATCTTCTTTACAGGCCCTGGTGCGCGTGCACTCTCTCAGTGCATGCGCGATCACGGGTGGGACTGCACTTGTCCCGCAGCAGAGCCCCTCCACCGCAGAGAGCCGCACACCACAACTATGGCTGCAGCTGCTCTGTGCGCACAGGACCTGTGATGAGGTCACAGGAGGGGAGGAGTCGGAGTCACATGATCAAGGGCTTCCGTGTAGTGCAGGACAGTAGTGCAGTGCTGGTTGTCATCGTGCTGGAGGAGGGTAAGCTTTTGTGTGAGGTCAGGAGGGGTTTGTGTGGATGTAGCAGAGCAGTGTGTGTACGAGGTGTACAGAGCGGAGCCGTGTGTGTATGAGGTGTACGGAGCGGAGCCGTTTGTGTATTAGGTGTACAAGGTGGAGCTGGGTGTGTATGAGGTGTACGGAGCGGAGCCGGGTGTGTACGAGGTGTACGGAGGGGAGCCGCATGTGCAATGTGTACGGAGCTCAGCCGCGTGTGTAGGAGTAACTATGTGTGGCCATTATACTGTAGGCAATATCATGTGTGGCCATTGTACAGTATGGAGCATCATGTGTGGCCATTGTACAGTATAGAGCACTATGTGTGGCCATTGTACAGTATGGAGCACTATGTGTGGCCATTGTACAGTATGGACAGGGGCGTAACTACCGCAGTTGCAGCGGTCGCCATTGCGACCGGGCCCGGCAGGTCAGGGGCCCGGGGCCGGCAGGTCAGAGCAGGGCTGGACTGGCCATCGGGCACTTCTGGCAAATGCCAGAAAAGCCGGTGCCAGTCATGGGCTGCTCGATCTGCCTCCCCCCGCCACCGCCGACTCACCCCCCCTGCCGTCGCATTCAACTATACCGGCGTCTATGACGTCGGTACAGTTGAATGCAATGACTGAGGAGAGAGCGTCTACAGACGCTCCCTCTCCCATCATTCCCCGCTCTGCCTCTGACACTGCGGGTGCGCGATGACGTCATATCATCGCGCACCTGCTGTGTCCCGGGCAGACTGCAGCCGAGCCTGAGACTGGAGCAGGAAGCAACGCTGGCAAGAGGAAAGGTAAGGAGAGTGTTTTTTTTTTTTTACTGGACTGTGGGGGCATTCTCGTGGGAGGGGGGCAAGAGATGCGGGCTGTGCTGTATATACCACTGTGCGGGCTGTGCTGAATATACCACTGTGCGGGCTGTGCTGGATATACCACTGTGCGGGCTGTGCTGGATATACCACTGTGCGGGCTGTGCTGGATATACCACTGTGCGGGCTGTGCTGGATATACCACTGTGCGGGCTGTGCTGGATATACCACTGTGCGGGCTGTGCTGGATAGACCACTGTGCGGGCTGTGCTGGATAGACCACTGTGCGGGCTGTGCTGGATAGACCACTGTGCGGGCTGTGCTGGATAGACCACTGTGCGGGCTGTGCTGGATAGACCACTGTGCGGGCTGTGCTGGCACCCAACACCATGTTGCAGTGCAGGAGATTCCTCCTGCACGGCAACAGTCCGAGGCGTATCTAGGGGAAGGGGGCAGCCGGGGCACGTGAGAGACAGGAAGCAGCTCCAGTCATCACGATCAGACAGCTTCTCAGTCTGTATTTTTCCCCCCTCATACATCTCATGTACGTCTGAATGAGATCGTATTTAAGAGAAAGCCAAAATAACCCCGGGACAGAAGGCGAGAGCAGGGGGGAGGTGCGGGACAGAGCCGCTTTAGTCAGGAGAAGCTGAGGAGCTGCAGCCGGTTTACATCAGCCACCCCTGTACCAGAGAGGAGATTGTGAGTTGTGTATTTGAGCTGGTATCTCTGGTGTGTGTGTGTGTGTGTGTGATATCTGTAGTATGTCTGTGTGTGTGTGTGTGATATCTGTAGTGTGTGTGTGATAACTAGTATGTGTGTGATATCTGTAATACGATGTGTGTGTGATATCTGTAGTGTGTGTGTGTGTGTGTGTGTGTGATATCTGTAGTGTGTGTGTGTGTGTGTGTGTGTGTGATATCTGTAGTGTGTGTGTGTGTGTGTGTGTGTGTGTGATAACTGATGTGTGTGTGTGATATCTGTAGTATGATGTGTGTGTGTGATATCTGTAGTGTGTGTGTGATATCTGTAGTATGTGTGTGTGTGAGGCAGCGGCGTAACTACCACGGTCGCAGCAGCAAGCGGCTCTGGCAGGTCAGGGGGCCTTGTGTCCCCTTGAGCCTGTCTCCCTTATGCTTGTGTCCCCATGTGCCAGTCTCCCTTGCCCATTAGTCCCTGTGTGTCCCCATGTGCCTGTCTCCTATGTCCCCTTGTGCTTGTGTCAGTCTCCTTTGTCCCCTTGTGCTTGTGTCAGTCTCCTTTGCCCACTAGTCCCTGTGTGTCAGTCTCCCTTTCCCACTTGTCCCTGTGTGTCCCCTTGTGCTTGTATCCCTTGTCCCCTTGTGTCAGTCTCTTGCCCACTAGTCCCTGTGTATCCCCTTGTGCCTGTCTCCCTTGTCCCCTTGTGCTTGTCCCTTGTCCCCGTGTGTCCCCTTGTATCAGTCTCCCTTGCCCACTATTCCCCGTGTGTCAGTCTCCCTTGCCCACTAGTCCCTGTGTCCCCGTGTGCCAGTCTCCCTTGTCCACTAGTCCCCGTGTGCCCTTTGTGTCAGTCTCCCTTGCCCACTTGTCCCCGTGTGCCCCTTGTGTCAGTCTCCATTGTCCCCTTGTGTCAGTCTCCCTTGCCCACTAGTCCCCTTGTAACCTTCTCCCCTGCCTCCTAGCCCCCATGTGTCCCCTTGTGCCTGTCTTCCTTGCCCCCTTGTGCCCTCTCCCCTGCCCCCTCGTCACCATTTGCTCGTGTCTTTCTCACTGCCCCTGTATGGAGGGGCTGCATTATACTATGAGGGGGGCTGCATTGTATTCTATGGGGGTTACATTGAATTTTATGGCTGGGGGGGCCCCATTTGGAAGTTCGCACCGGGGCCCATAACTTTGTAGTTACGCCACTGGTTGTAAGCAACCCAGTTAAAACACAATCCTTATTTAGAGGACCATATAAAGATAAGTAGAATAACACTGGTCTACAAAAAAATAATTTTTCTGGCATGGACTTTAAGAACAGTTTTAGACTAATTTGAGGGTGCTGAATTCAAATCTGATCTTATAATTTCTTTATCACATCACGTTTTTGCGCTACAGGTATATAGCCCATTTTCAAGAATTCCATGATAAATATAAGTAGTGTATGAAAAGTGCCGGTTTATACGGTTCACTAAGGTAAATTTAGTTTTCATTTAGTCTCCCAATAAATGTGAGAATATCTTTGTTTTCTTTGAACATGCATAATTCCCATTTGTTATGATAACACCCTTGTTTTACTGTGCTACTGGGACAGTAGAGCTACAGCAGAGCATTGGGTGAAAACTGAATGGTCTCAGTGTCAGAGTTTGGCATCTGGCGATAAGAATGTCATCCATGATCCTCTAGTGGATAAGTAGGACATTGTCTTTCCTCCCTGACACATAAAACTTGGATTGATGAAGCAGTTCGTCAAAGCTCTCAATCACAGTGGAGAATGCTTTAACTATATATATTCAACTTTTCCTGGTCTTAGTGAAGTGAAGAAAAAGGCTGGAATATTTGATGGACCTCAAATAAGAACACTTATGAGTAGGGTTGAGCGAAACGGGTCGGCCATTTTCAGAAGTCGCCGACGTGTGGGGTCGGCCATGAGGTCGGCGATCTTCTGAATCTGGGATCGGAATTCCGATACCGAGTTCCGATATGTTTGCGATATCGGAAATCGGTATCGGAATCCATATTTAAGTGTAAAATATTAAATTAAAATAAAAAATATTGATATACTCACCTGTCCGGCGGCCCCTGCAACTTACCGAGGGAACCGGCGGCCTGCTTTGGTTAAAATGAGCGCATCCAGGGCCTTCCGTGACGTCACGGCTTTGTGATTGGTCGCGACGGCCCATGTGACCGCCACGCGATCAATCACAAGCCGCGGACGTCATTCTCAGGTCCTAAGTTCCTAGAATTCTAAATTCTAATAATTTAGGACCTGAGAATGACGTCCGCGGCTTGTGATTGGTCGCGTGGCGGTCACATGGGCCGTCGCGACCAATCACAAAGCCGTGACGTCACGGAAGGCCCTGGACGCGCTCATTTTAACCAAAGCAGGCCGCCGGTTCCCTCGGTAAGTTGCAGGGGCCGCCGGACAGGTGAGTATATCAATATTTTTTATTTTAATTCTTTATTTTACACTTAAATATGGATCCCAGGGCCTGAAGGAGAGTTTCCTCTCCTTCAGACCCTGGGAACCATAGTATCCCATTGCAGTGCATTGGGTTTCGTGTTTCGGCCGACCCCGACCCCGACTTTTTTATAGGATCGGCCGATTTCACTCGACTCGACTTTTGAGAAAGTCGGGTTTCGTGAAACCCGACCCGATCCTATAAAAGTTAAGGTCGCTCAACCCTACTTATGAGAGACCCAAATTTTATCACATCAATGAATGAGATAGAAGAAAGAGCTTGGAATGCATTTTGTAATGTGGTGCAGAATTTTCTAGGGAATAAGAAAGCATACTGTTATGGACCTGGTGGTTAGGTGCACCAGGAATGACCTGATAGTTAAACACGGAATCGGGACGAGCTCTGGGGAAATGGGAACTCTGCTGACCGCAAACCCTACTCCTATCAACACAACTAGAAATAGCCGTGGAGCGAGCCTGACTCTGCCTAGATGCCTCTTCACAGCCTAAGAGCTAACTACCCCTAAAGAAAGGAAACAAAGCCTCACTTGCCTCAGAGAAATTTCCCCAAAGGTAAAAGCAGCCCCTCACAAGTATTGACTGTGAGATAAGAGGAAATCACAAACACAGGATGAAATAGGCTTTAGCAAAGAGAGGCCAGTCTAACTAAACAGATTGAGGATAGAAAAGGGATCTTTGCGGTCAACACAACAAACTACAAAAACCACGCAGAGTGTGCAAAAAATACCCCCGCACCGACTCACGGTGCGGTGGTGCCACTCTGCACCCCCAGAGCTTCCAGCTAGCCAGGCAGTTTCATGATAGCAAGCTGGACTAGAACTTAGCAAGAAAAACCATAAGTAACAAATGAACAAGCCGGAACTTAGCTTTAGCTGGAGTAGTCAGGTTCTCAGAAAGATCCAGGAGAGATCTGAACCAGTACTAGAACATTGACAGCTGGCATGGAGTAATGATCTGAGTGGAGTTAAACAGAGAATCCAGCCTAGCCCTAAACGAGGGCAGGTGGGGAAGGAATCTCAGAACCAGCAGCTCTACTCACAGCCACCAGAGGGAGTCCACGGACAGAACTCACTGAAGTACCATTCATGACCACAGGAGGGAGTTCGAGAACGGAATTCACAACACAGACAACTATGAAGAGATTGTGGAAGAGCTACTAATGAGTCTGCGAAATCTTGGATGTAGAATGAGTATCAAGATTCACTATTTACACAGCCATTTGGACTTTTTTCCAGAGAACCTTGGGGATGTGAGCGAGGAACAAGGGGAGCGTTTTCATCAGGACATTAAAACAATGGAAGAACGGTATCAAGGCCGGTGGGACTCGCATATGATGGCTGACTATTGCTGGAGCTTGATGAGAGACAACCCAGAAGCTGTACATTACAGATCAGCCAAGAAAAGAAAGTTCAAATAACTGCCATTTGTCATTCATCCGTGTGCCATATATATGTGTTTTTATATTTTGTAGTTTAATTCTGTAAGTATATTTGATTTGCTGTACATAGACTTTGTAATCTTTGTTATTCCTTGATTAACCCCTTCCCGACCTTTGACACCACGTAGGCATCATGAAATTCGGTGCCAATCCGACCTGTGACTCCTATGTGGCGTCATGGAGGGATCGCGTCCCTGCAGATCGGGTGAAAGGGTTAACTCTGATTTCACCCGACCTGCAGGGACAGGGGGAGTGGTGCTTCAGCCTAAGGGGGGTGGCTTCACCCCCCGTGGCTACGATCGCTCTGATTGGCTGTTGAAAGTGAAACAGCCAATCAGAGCAATCTGTAATATTTCACCTTTGAAAATTGGTGAAATATTACAATCCAGCCATGGCCGATGCTGCAATAGCATCTGCCATGGCTGGAGACCCCGATCTGCCCTGCCCACCGCCACCGATCTCCTCCTCTCCATCCTGTCATGTCCCCTGCTCCCCTCCGTCCTCCTGTCCGCTCCCCCCATGCTCCGATCCCCCCCGTGCTCCGATCCCACCCCCCCATACTTACCGAGCTCCGATGTCCCTCCCGGTGTCCGTCGTCTTCTCCATGGGCACCGCCATCTTCCAAAATGGCAGGCGCATGCGCAGTGCGCAGGCCGAATCTGCCGGCCAGCAGATTCTTTCCAGGTACATTTTGATCACTGTGATAGGTTCTATCACAGCAATCAAAATAAACAAAATAGTAAATAAACCCCCCCTTTATCACCCCCATAGGTAGGGAACATAAAAAAAATAAAGAAAATATTTTTATTTTTATTTTTTCACTAGGGTTAGGGTTAATGTTGCACTTAGGGTTAGGGTTGCACTTAGGATTGCACTTAGGGTTAGGGTTGCACTTAGGGTTGCACTTAGGGTTAGGGCTGCACTTAGGGTTAGGGTTGCACTTAAGGTTAGGGTTGCACTTAGGGTTGCACTTAGGGTTAGGGTTCCACTTAGGGTTAGGGTTCCACTTAGGGTTAGAATTAGGGTTAGGGTTGCAATTAGGGTTAGGGTTGCAATTAGGGTTAATTAGGGTTAGGGTTGCAATTAGGGTTAGGGTTAGAATTAGGGCTAGAATTAGGCTATGTGCACACGGTGCGGATTTGGCTGGGGATCCGCAGCGGATTGGTCGCTGCGGATTCGTAGCAGTTTTCCATCACGTTTACAGTACCACGTAAACCTATGGAAAACCAAATCCGCAGAGCCCATGGTGCGGAAAATACCGCGCGGAAACGCTGCATTGTATTTTCCACAGCATGTCAATTCTTTGTGCGGATTCCGCAGCGTTTTACACCTGCTCCATAATAGGAATCCGCAGGTGAAATCCGCACAAAAAACACTGGAAATCCGTGGTAAATCCGCAGGTTAAGCGCAGTGCGTTTTACCTGCGGATTTTTCAAAACCGGTGCGGAAAAATCTGCACATAAATCCGCAACGTGGGCACATAGCCTTAGGGTTAGGGTTGGAATTAGAGTTAGGGTTGGAATTAGGGTTAAGATTAGGGTTAGGGGTGTGTTGAGGTTAGGGTTATGCATGTGGTTAGGGTTATGGTTAGGGTTGGGATTAGGGTTAGGGGTGTGTTGTGGTTAGGGTTGGGATTAGGGTTAGGGTTGTGTTGGGGTTAGGGTTGGAATTGGGGTTATGGTTAGGGTTGGGATTAGGGTTAGGGGTGTGTTGGGGTTAGGGGTGTGTTGGGGTTAGGGTTGTGGTTAGAGTTTGGATTAGGGTTAAGGGTTTGTTGGGGTTAGTGTTGGAGTTAGAATTGAGGGGTTTCCACTGTTTAGACACATCAGGGGGTCTCCAAACGCGACATGGCGCCACCATTGATTCCAGCCAATCTTGCGTTGAAAAAGTCAAATGGTGCTCTCTCCCTTCCGAGCCCCGACGTGTGCCCAAACAGTGGTTTACCCCCACTTATGGGGTACCTGCATACTCAGGACAAACTGGACAACAACTTTTGGGGTCCAATTTCTCCTGTAACCCTTGGGAAAATAAAAAATTGCAGGCTAAAAAATTATTTTTGAGGAAAATTTTTTTTTTATTTTCACGGCCCTGCGTTATAAACTTCTGTGAAGCACTTGGGGGTTCAAAGTGCTCACCACACATCTAGATAAGTTCCTTTGGGGGGCTAGTTTCCAAAATGGGGTCACTTGTGGGGGGTTTCTACTGTTTAGGCACATCAAGGGCTCTGCAAACGCAACGTGACGCCCGCAGAGCATTCCATCAAAGTCTGCATTTCAAAATGTCACTACTTCCCTTCCGAGCCCCGACATGTGCCCAAACAGTGGTTTACCCCCACATATGGGGTATCAGCATACTCAGGAGAAACTGGACAACAACTTTTGGGGTCAAATTTCTCCTGTTACCCTTGGGAAAATAAAAAATTCTGGGCTAAAAATCATTTTTGAGAAAAGAATATATTTTTTATTTTCACGGCTCTGCGTTACAAACTTCTGTGAAGCACTTGGGGGTTCAAAGTGCTCATCACACATCTAGATTAGTTCCTTGGGAGGTCTAGTTTCCAAAATGGGGACACTTTTGTGGGAGCTCCAATGTTTAGGCACACAGGGGCTCTCCAAACGTGACATGGTGTCCGCTAGGGTTGAGCGACTTTTATTTTTATAGGATCGGGTCGGGTTTCACGAAACCTGACTTTCTCAAAAGTCGGGTCAAGTGAAATCGGCCGATCCTATAAAAAAGTCGGCGTCGGGGTCGGCCGAAACACGAAACCCAATGCAGTGCAATGGGATACTATGGTTCCCAGGGTCTGAAGGAGAGGAAACTCTCCTTCAGGCCCTGGGATCCATATTAATGTGTAAAATAAAGAATTAAAATAAAAAATATTGATATACTCACCTCTCCGACGCAGCCTGGACCTTACCGCTGGTAACCGGCAGCCTTCTTTGCTTAAAGTGAGCGCGTTCAGGGCCTTCCATGACGTCACGACTTCTGATTGGTCGCGTGCCGCTCATGTGACCGCCACGCGACCAATCACAAGCCGTGACGTAATTCTCAGGTCCTAAATTCCTAATTCTAGGAATTTAGGACCTGAAAATTATGTCACGGCTTGTGATTGGTCGCGTGGCGGTCACATGGGCGGCCGCGACCAATCACAAGCCGTGACGTCATCTAAGGCCCTGAACGCGATCATTCTTAGGAAGGAAGGCTGCCGGAAAGAAGCCGAGGGTGAGTATATTCCTATTAGGTATATACTCACCCTTGGACGCGCCCTGCTTCTTTCCGGCAGCCTTCCTTCTTAAGAATGAGCGCGTTCAGGGCCTTAGATGACGTCACGGCTTGTGATTGGTCGCGGCCGCCCATGTGACCGCTCACGCGACCAATCACAAGCCGTGACGTAATTCTCAGGTACTAAATTCCTAGAATTAGGAATTTAGGACCTGAGAATTACGTCACAGCTTGTGATTGGTCGCGTGGCGGTCACATGAGCGGCACGCGACCAATCAGAAGCCGTGACGTCATGGAAGGCCGTAAACGCGCTCATTTTAAGCAAAGAAGGCTGCCGGTTACCAGCGGCGATGTCCAGGGGCCTCCGGAGAGGTGAGTATATCAATATTTTTTATTTTAATTCTTTATTTTACACTTAAATGTGGATTCCGATACCGATTTCCGATATCGCAAACATATCGGAACTCGGTATCGGAATTCCGATACCAGATTCAGAAGATCGCCGACCTCATGGCCGACCCCACACAAGGGTCGGGTTTCATGAAACCCGACTTTGCCAAAAGTCGGCGACTTCTGAAAATGGCCGACCCGTTTCGCTCAACCCTAGTGTCCGCTAACGATTGGAGCCAATTTTCCATTCAAAAAGTTAAATGGCGCGCCTTTCCTTCCGAGCCTTGCCGTGCACCCAAACAGTGGTTTACTCCCACATATGAGGTATCAGCTTACTCAGGAGAAATTGCCCAACAAATTTTAGGATCCATTTTATCCTGTTGCCCATGTAAAAATAAAAAAATTGAGGCTGAATTAATTTTTTTGTGAAAAAAAAGTACTTTTTCATTTTTACGGATCAATTTGTGAAGCACCTGGGGGTTTAAAGTGCTCACTATGCATCTAGATAAGTTCCTTGGGGGGTCTAGTTTCCAAAATGGGGTCACTTGTGGGGGAGCTCCAATGTTTAGGCACACAGTGGCTCTCTAAACGCGACATGGTGTCCGCTAACGATTGGAGCTAATTTTTCATTCAAAAAGTCAAATGGCGCTCCTTCCCTTCTGAGCCTTGCCGTGCACCCAAACAGTGGTTTACTCCCACATATGAGGTATCAGCTTACTCAGGAGAAATTGCCCAACAAATTTTTGGATCTATTTTATCCTGTTGCCCATGTGAAAATGAAAAAATTGAGGCTGAAATAAATTTTTTTGTGAAAAAAAAGTACTTTTTCATTTTTATGGATCAATTTGTGAAGCACTTGAGGGTTTAAAATGCTCACTATGCATCTAGATAAGTTCCTTGGGGGGTCTAGTTTCTAAAATGGGGTCACTTGTGTGGGAGCTCCAATGTTTAGGCACACAGGGGCTCTCCAAACGCGACATGGTGTCCGCTAAAGATTGGAGCCAATTTTTTATTCAAAAAGTCAAATGGTGCTCCTTCCCTTCCGAGCCCTGCCGTGTGCCCAAACAGTGGTTCCCCCCACTTATGGGGTATCAGCGTACTCAGGACAAATTGGACAACAACTTTCGGGGTCCAGTTTCCTTGGGAAAATAAAAAATTGTTGCTAAAAGATCATTTTTGTGACTAAAAATTTAAATGTTCATTTTTTCCTTCCATGTTGCTTCTGCTGCTGTGAAACATCTGAAGGGTTAATAAACTTCTTGAATGTGGTTTTGAGCACCTTGAGGGGTGCAGTTTTTAGAATGGTGTCACTTTTGGGTATTTTCAGCCATATAGACCCCTCAAACTGACTTCAAATGTGAGGTGGTCCCTAAAAAAAAATGGTTTTGTAAATTTTGTTGTAAAAATGAGAAATCACTGGTCAAATTTTAACCCTTATAACTTCCTAGCAAAAAAAAATTTTGTTTCCAAAATTGTGCTTATGTAAAGTAGACATGTGGGAAATGTTATTTATTAACTATTTTGTGTCACATACCTCTTTGGTTTAACAGAATAAAAATTCAAAATTTGAAAATTGCGAAATTTTCGCAAAATTTCCGTTTTTTTCACAAATAAATGCAAAAATTATCGACCTAAATTTACCACCATCATGAAGCCCAAAATGTCACGAAAAAACAATCTCAGAATCACTAGGATCCGTTGAAGCGTTCCTGAGTTACTACCTCATAAAGGGACACTGGTCAGAATTGCAAAAAACGGCCAGGTCATTACGGTCAAAATAGGCTGGGTCATGAAGGAGTTAAAAATATACAATGTAGCATCAAAAATCATGTGTTTTTATCATAAAACATTGGATAGGAGTAATTTTCATCAAAAATTTAAAATATCTCAAAATCCTGATGTGATAGCCAAAAACGGAGTTCATATTCGTAATCGGCAGCCAAAATTGACTTAAAATATGTTTTAAAACAGAAAATTGTGTTGACCACTGTAATATATATATCAAACAAGAATACTTTTAGGATGAATGCATGCAGCGATAAGATTAACTATTATGCAGTATTATAAAAGATTCCTTGAATATTGAAAGGAAGGGAGAAACAAATTTAAAAAAAAAAATAAAGCGAGCACAAAAATTGCTACAAGACAAAAAAAGAATGGAAAATGCACAAAACTTGCACAAAAGTTGCCCAAATAATGCACAAAAACCTACAAAATAACCACTGCAAACACAATATAGACAATAAAAAGTGCGGGAGGAAGGATAAGAAAAAAGGAATAATAAAAAAAAAAATCTATAGATATATGTTAAATTATTTCAAATCCCACCAAGGACATCTGCAAGGAGTTTGCATGTTCTCCCCATGTTTGTGTGGGTTTCCTGTGTGGGTTTCACAAAGGCATACTGATAGGGAATATAGATTGTGAGCCCCATTGGGGACAGTGATGATAATGTGTGCAACTGTAATGCGCTGAGCAATATGTTAGCACCGTATAAAAATAAAGATGATTATTATCATTATTATTATTCAAAAGTAAATCTTTAAGATAGAGTGTTCCATAGGAAAAGATCCAAGATGCCTCTAATTAAACATCTCCTCCAATGTGCACGTCTTTGGGTTTTTGACTTGTTCAGTTACCAGAATTCTGAGAGAATCAATATTTCCATGGTGTTCATTAACAAGTGCTGCAAAGCTTCAGATAGGTTTTTGCTTTTAGTTTTATGAATACCATTAAAGGTGTTCATTAATTATGACTTTGTTGTAGCTGTTTTTGTGCCATTTTATAAATTTATTGTGTGTCTTTTTTTAGTTTTTCATGTGTTTTTATGTTGTCTTGTAACATTTTTTGTACATTTTCTATGCATTATTTTTGCATTTTGCATGTATTTTTTTCTTTATCTGTCCTATAAATCATTAAGGAATATTATATAATAGTGTATAATAGTTAATTATCACTACATGCATTCATCTTTTAAGTATTCTTATTTGCATGATATATCATGGCTGCTAACCTGCATATGATCCTTTAAATAAGGATTATGTTTTAAATAAAGAAATCTGTCAGGAGGCTTTTGCTATGGTGTACAGCATGAAGTGAGGGCAGAGACCCCAATTCTAGTGATGTATCGTTTACTGGGCTGCTTGGTGTAGTTAAGATATAATCCCTATTTCCTCTGCTGTAGATGTAGCAGTGGTCAAAATGCTGATTAGTGTATAACCCCATGCACACGCCTGACTTTCAGCCTCCTGTGTGCAGTGCACATTGTCAACAAGCTGCCAATCAGTGGTGAGGGCATGGTTACACAGGTTAGCCTGACTGGCCTGCACATGAGACCTAGTCCTTCAGTTATAATCTCCTGCTGATCAAACATTGTGTTGAAACTACAACAAGCAGCTCAGTTACTGATTCATTAAAGGAATCAGGATCTCTGCTGCTACATTATGCTGCTCTCAGTTAAATAGCAAAAACTTGCTGACAGATTAAGTGTGGACAAGTGCGTAGAGCCCTCCCTCCTATTTTAATTAGCCTCTCATGTGTAGTTTGTGTTTTATAAAAGAATTGAGAGGTCTGTTTTATGAATGTGTTGAACCATGAGTAAGGGTGATCAACCCACTTGAAACTGTTTTCTTGGATTTCAATCTTTTTTCGCTAGTATTTTTGTGGACTAATGGATAAATAAGTAGGTAAAACGGCATAAAAATAAATAAAACCAATTCTTCACATGCTGTTGCTTTTTTCATTCTGCCTCCCAAAGATCACTGTAAGGCTGCCATCACACTAGCAATATTTGGTCAGTATGTTACATCAGTATTTGTAAGCCAAAACCAGGAGTGGAACAAATAGAGGAAAAGTATAACAGAAACATATGCACCACTTCTGCATTTATCACCCACTCCTGGTTTTGGCTTACAAATACTGATGTAAAATACTGACCAAATACTGCTAGTGTGACGGCAGCCTAAGGCTCAGCGCACATTTATCCTGTGCTCTGCGCTGAGTCCTTATTTCTGAGTACATATCTGAAATACGTGATTCAGACAGAACCCCCAGAGGAAATTCCCTACAATGAGGCAGATGGAGGCACTGTGAATGCCATCTGACCTGTGATCTGGCGGTGTCTGTCTTTTTAGGATTGCATAACAGTGCTGTCGGCCACAGTTTTGTGTGTTTCTGGAAAGGACACCACTGAACAGAGGCCAAATCTGTTGCCTCATTATAATGAACGGATCCCTCGGGGGTTTCATCTGAATCACGTCACTCAGAGATTTAGAGATTGGAAACCCCAATGTAAATGGTCAGCATAGAGCGCCAGATAAATGTGATACCAAACGTTATGTAAAATGTTCACAATAAAAGCTTCAACTTAATCTACAAAAAAGCAAGTCCCCACTCAGGTCTGTCATCTGTTAATGGAAATATGAGGGGCTTCCACTTTCCTGGTAGTACAAAGGCTCTTTAAAAGCGAAATGGCTCCTCACTAGTGTTGAGCGATACCGTCCGATACTTGAAAGTATCGGTATCGGAAAGTATCGGCCGATACCGGCAAAATATCGGATCCAATCCGATACCGATACCCGATACCAATACAAGTCAATGGGACTCATGTATCGGACGGTATTCCTGATGGTTCCCAGGGTCTGAAGGAGAGGAAACTCTCCTTCAGGCCCTGGGATCCATATTAATGTGTAAAAGAAAGAATTAAAATAAAAAATATCGCTATACTCACCTCTCCGACGCAGCCGGGACTTCAGCGAGGGAACCGGCAGCGTTGTTTGTTTAAAATTCGCGCTATTACTTGGTTACGTGAATTCCCGGCTTGTGATTGGTCAGGTCGGCCATGTTGCCGGGACGCGGACCAATCACAGCAAGCCGTGACGAAATTACGTCACGGCTTGCTGTGATTGGTCCGCGTCCCGGCAATATGGCCGCCCTGACCAATCACAAGCCGTGACGTCACGGGAGGCTGGACACGCGCTCATTTTAAAATGGGCGCGTGTCCAGCCTCCCGTGACGTCACGGCTTGTGATTGGTTGCGCCGCGGTCAACCAATCACAAGCCGGGAGGCTGGACGCGCTCATTTTAAAATGGGCGCGTGTCCAGCCTCCCGTGACGTCACGGCTTGTGATTGGTTGCGCCGCGGTCAACCAATCACAAGCCGGGAGGCTGGACGCGCTCATTTTAAAATGGGCGCGTGTCCAGCCTCCCGTGACGTCACGGCTTGTGATTGATCAGGGCGGCCATATTGCCGGGACGCGGACCAATCACAGCAAGCCGTGACGTAATTTCGTCACGGCTTGCTGTGATTGGTCCGCGTCCCGGCAACGTGGCCGACCTGACCAATCACAAGCCGGGAATTCACGTAACCAAGTAATAGCGCGAATTTTAAACAAACAACGCTGCCGGTTCCCTCGCTGAAGTCCCGGCTGCGTCGGACAGGTGAGTATAGCAATATTTTTTATTTTAATTCTCTCTTTTACACATTTTAACATTAATGTTGTTCCGATACCCGATACCCGATACCACAAGAGTATCGGAATCCCGGTATCGGAATTCCGATACAGCAAGTATCGGCCGATACCTGATACTTGCAGCATCGGAATGCTCAACACTAGGGTTGAGCGACTTTCATTTTTTTAAGATCGAGTAGGGTTTTGGGAAACCCGATTTTGTCCAGAGTCGAGTCGAGTGCAGTCGGCCGATTATCGCTAAAAGTCGGGGATCGACCGAAACACGAAACCCAATGCAAGTCAATGGGGAAGCATAGTCGGCAGTGAGTGGAGGCCAGGAAAACACCTACAGTGCCCATTTTAATGCCAAAAACATCCATTCTTGTTTCTGAAGCTTGTCAATCTTAATTAACTTTATAATAATAGTTGGGCATAGGGAATTGGGGGTCATTTGGCAAAAGTTGTGGGGGGAGTAGGGCCGGCTCAAGTTTTTCGTGGGCCCAGGAAATGCGGACTACGTCACGGCGGTGTTGCAGGGAAAGGTAATTATTTAAAAGTTGCAAGTGCTGTGATCCTGAGCAAGCAGGGGGGGGGCCCACTCGTTCGCATTGCCACTGGCACAGGGCCCCTCAAAGTACGGCGGTGTGTTTGCATGGCGGGGGCGCCTCCCACCAGCAGCGACACTTTTGCGTACTCTGAGGGGCCCTGTGCCAGTGACGTCGCCAACGAGTATGCCCCCCCACCTGATGAAGGAACCTGCACTTTCATCTGCACCTTCCTCTTTGTCCCTGTGTAAGGTGGTATAACATGCGGGAAGGGGAACCTTACTTTCAGCAGGGACAGATTCTGGCTGTGTAGAGTACAAGGGGAATGTAGTGGTCTCGGTCAATGTACCAGCAGACTCATTTAGCAGTGGCTGGGCAATGGGCAGGATGAGGAGGAAACAGATATAGGGCCAAAGAATAAAGTAGGCTACATGCAGTTCAAAATTGGTAACAGGACTAAACAGGCGGCATTGCTTTGTTCAGTGGAGTAGCAAACCCAAGAGCAGCAGACACTGTTTCAAGGGCCTAACCACACTAGTAGGCCAAATGCAGTTTAATATCTGATAGTATAGGGCGAAAGCCAGAATGTGGAAGCTCAGCTTTGTTCAGTTGAGGACAACACCAGGGAGGGGCAGACACCTTTAGTAGGCCGGAAAAGCCTATTGCATTTTTTAAAATGGTAATTTGGAGCAGAAGGTTGAAGCTCAGCTTTATTTAGTTGAGGGCAACACCAGGGAGGGGCAGAAGCCGTTAGTAGGCCCTAACCACCATTTTTTTTTTAAAACCACTTAATGAGAGCCGGAAGGTTGAAGCTCAGCTTTATTTAGTTGAGGACAACACCAGGGAGGGGCAGAAGCCGTTAGTAGGCCCTAACCACCATTTTTTTTTTTTAAAACCACATAATGAGAGCCGGAAGGTTGAAGCTCAGCTTTATTTAGTTGAGGACAACACCAGGGAGGGGCAGAAGCCGTTAGTAGGCCCTAACCACCTTTTTTTTTTTAAAACCACATAATGAGAGCCGGAAGGTTGAAGCTCAGCTTTATTTAGTTGAGGACAACACCAGGGAGGGGCAGAAGCCGTTAGTAGGCCCTAACCACCTTTTTTTTTTTTAAAACCACATAATGAGAGCCGGAAGGTTGAAGCTCAGCTTTATTTAGTTGAGGACAACACCAGGGAGGGGCAGAAGCCGTTAGTAGGCCCTAACCACCTTTTTTTTTTTAAAACCACATAATGAGAGCCGGAAGGTTGAAGCTCAGCTTTATTTAGTTGAGGACAACACCAGGGAGGGGCAGAAGCCGTTAGTAGGCCCTAACCACCTTTTTTTTTTTTAAAACCACATAATGAGAGCCGGAAGGTTGAAGCTCAGCTTTATTTAGTTGAGGACAACACCAGGGAGGGGCAGAAGCCGTTAGTAGGCCCTAACCACCATTTTTTTTTTTAAAACCACATAATGAGAGCCGGAAGGTTGAAGCTCAGCTTTATTTAGTTGAGGACAACACCAGGGAGGGGCAGAAGCCGTTAGTAGGCCCTAACCACCTTTTTTTTTTTTAAAACCACATAATGAGAGCCGGAAGGTTGAAGCTCAGCTTTATTTAGTTGAGGACAACACCAGGGAGGGGCAGAAGCCGTTAGTAGGCCCTAACCACCTTTTTTTTTTTTAAAACCACATAATGAGAGCCGGAAGGTTGAAGCTCAGCTTTATTTAGTTGAGGACAACACCAGGGAGGGGCAGAAGCCGTTAGTAGGCCCTAACCACCTTTTTTTTTTTTAAAACCACATAATGAGAGCCGGAAGGTTGAAGCTCAGCTTTATTTAGTTGAGGACAACACCAGGGAGGGGCAGAAGCCGTTAGTAGGCCCTAACCACCTTTTTTTTTTTTAAAACCACATAATGAGAGCCGGAAGGTTGAAGCTCAGCTTTATTTAGTTGAGGACAACACCAGGGAGGGGCACACAGACAGACTCCTTTAGTAGGCCTGAAAAGCCTATTGCATTTTTCAAAATGGTAATTTGGAGCAGAAGGTTGAAGCTCAGCTTTATTTAGTTGAGGGCAACACCAGGGAGGGGCAGAAGCCGTTAGTAGGCCCTAACCAAAGTTGAAGGCCAAATGCAGTTTAATTTCTGATACTATAGGCCGAAAGCCAGAAGGTGGAAGTTCCGATTTAGACAGTGGAGCACAATTTGAATTAGGGACTGCAGACAGACTTAGTAGGCTGTCCCCTGTGGACCATGCATCCACCACATTAACCCATTGCGCCGTAATGGACACGTAATCTTCCGTGGCCATGCCTACAGGTCCATGCGTCTGTTGTCAGGTGCACCTTTGTACTCACAGATTGCCAGAGTGCATGGACAATGCGGTCTTCTACATGCTGGTGGAGGGTTGGGATGGCTTTTCTCGCAAAAGAAGTGTCGACTGGTTAGCTTGTAGCGTGGTACAGCGTAGTCCATCATGGCCTTATTAATAGTAAATAAAATATATAACTAGGCTCTATGAACTTTTAAATAGGTTCCAGGGGTACACGGGCAGCATTGGTGTGGTCAGTGGAGGAGTATTGCAAGTAGGGGCTGCAGACAGGCTATCAAAGGCCTAAAATAACAAACAGTAGGCAGTCATGGCAGTTTTACATCGGTTACATGGATACACAGGCAGGCACTCCAGGCAGCATTGTGGTCAGTGGAGGAGTATTGCAAGTAGGGGCCGCAGACAGGCTATCAAAGGCCTAAAATAACAAACAATAGGCTCATTGCAGTTTTACAGCGGTTACATGGATAGACGGGCAGGCAGCTTGGTGGTGGTGAGTGGAGGAGTATTTAAAGTAGGGACCGCAGACAGGCTTCAAAGGCCTAACATAAGAAAATGGGCTGGCTGTAGGCACTTTATAATTGGTTCCAGGGGTACACGGGCAGCAGTGGTCTGGTCAGTGGAGGAGTATTTAAAGTAGGGACCGCAGACAGGCTTCAAAGGCCTAACATAAGAAAATGGGCTGGCTGTAGGCACTTTATAATTGGTTCCAGGGGTACACGGGCAGCAGTGGTCTGGTCAGTGGAGGAGTATTTAAAGTAGGGACCGCAGACAGGCTATCAAAGGCCTAACATAACAAACAATAGGCTCATGGCAGTTTCACAGCGGTTACATGGATACACGGGCAGGCAGCTTGGTGGTGAGTGGAGGAGTATTTAAAGTAGGGACCGCACACAGGCTATCAAAGGCCTAAAATAACAAACAATAGGCTCATGGCAGTTTCACAGCGGTTACATGGATACACGGGCAGGCAGCTTGGTGGTGAGTGGAGGAGTATTTAAAGTAGGGACCGCACACAGGCTATCAAAGGCCTAAAATAACAAACAATAGGCTCATGGCAGTTTCACAGCGGTTACATGGATACACGGGCAGGCAGCTTGGTGGTGGTGAGTGGAGGAGTATTTAAAGTAGGGACCGCAGACAGGCTTCAAAGGCCTAACATAAGAAAATGGGCTGGCTGTAGGCACTTTATAATTGGTTCCAGGGGTACACGGGCAGCAGTGGTCTGGTCAGTGGAGGAGTATTTAAAGTAGGGACCGCAGACAGGCTTCAAAGGCCTAACATAAGAAAATGGGCTGGCTGTAGGCACTTTATAATTGGTTCCAGGGGTACACGGGCAGCAGTGGTCTGGTCAGTGGAGGAGTATTTAAAGTAGGGACCGCAGACAGGCTATCAAAGGCCTAACATAACAAACAATAGGCTCATGGCAGTTTCACAGCGGTTACATGGATACACGGGCAGGCAGCTTGGTGGTGAGTGGAGGAGTATTTAAAGTAGGGACCGCACACAGGCTATCAAAGGCCTAAAATAACAAACAATAGGCTCATGGCAGTTTCACAGCGGTTACATGGATACACGGGCAGGCAGCTTGGTGGTGAGTGGAGGAGTATTTAAAGTAGGGACCGCACACAGGCTATCAAAGGCCTAAAATAACAAACAATAGGCTCATGGCAGTTTCACAGCGGTTACATGGATACACGGGCAGGCAGCTTGGTGGTGGTGAGTGGAGGAGTATTTAAAGTAGGGACCGCAGACAGGCTTCAAAGGCCTAACATAAGAAAATGGGCTGGCTGTAGGCACTTTATAATTGGTTCCAGGGGTACACGGGCAGCAGTGGTCTGGTCAGTGGAGGAGTATTTAAAGTAGGGACCGCAGACAGGCTATCAGAGGCCTAACATAACAAACAATAGGCTCATGATGGCAGTTTCACAGCGGTTACATGGATACACGGGCAGGCAGCTTGGTGGTGAGTGGAGGAGTATTTAAAGTAGGGACCGCAGACAGGCTATCAAAGGCCTAACATAAGAAAATGGGCTGGCTGTAGGCACTTTATAATTGGTTCCAGGGGTACACGGGCAGCAGTGGTCTGGTCAGTGGAGGAGTATTTAAAGTAGGGACCGCAGACAGGCTATCAAAGGCCTAACATAACAAACAATAGGCTCATGATGGCAGTTTCACAGCGGTTACATGGATACACGGGCAGGCAGCTTGGTGGTGAGTGGAGGAGTATTTAAAGTAGGGACCGCAGACAGGCTATCAAAGGCCTAAAATAACAAACAATAGGCTCATGGCAGTTTCACAGCGGTTACATGGATACACGGGCAGGCAGCTTGGTGGTGGTGAGTGGAGGAGTATTTAAAGTAGGGACCGCAGACAGGCTTCAAAGGCCTAACATAAGAAAATGGGCTGGCTGTAGGCACTTTATAATTGGTTCCAGGGGTACACGGGCAGCAGTGGTCTGGTCAGTGGAGGAGTATTTAAAGTAGGGACCGCAGACAGGCTTCAAAGGCCTAACATAAGAAAATGGGCTGGCTGTAGGCACTTTATAATTGGTTCCAGGGGTACACGGGCAGCAGTGGTCTGGTCAGTGGAGGAGTATTTAAAGTAGGGACCGCAGACAGGCTATCAAAGGCCTAACATAACAAACAATAGGCTCATGGCAGTTTTACAGCGGTTACATGGATACACAGGCAGCTTGGTGGTGAGTGGAGGAGTATTTAAAGTAGGGACCGCAGACAGGCTATCAAAGGCCTAAAATAACAAACAATAGGCTCATGGCAGTTTCACAGCGGTTACATGGATACACGGGCAGGCAGCTTGGTGGTGGTGAGTGGAGGAGTATTTAAAGTAGGGACCGCAGAAAGGCTTCAAAGGCCTAACATAAGAAAATGGGCTGGCTGTAGGCACTTTATAATTGGTTCCAGGGGTACACGGGCAGCAGTGGTCTGGTCAGTGGAGGAGTATTTAAAGTAGGGACCGCAGACAGGCTTCAAAGGCCTAACATAAGAAAATGGGCTGGCTGTAGGCACTTTATAATTGGTTCCAGGGGTACACGGGCAGCAGTGGTCTGGTCAGTGGAGGAGTATTTAAAGTAGGGACCGCAGACAGGCTTCAAAGGCCTAACATAAGAAAATGGGCTGGCTGTAGGCACTTTATAATTGGTTCCAGGGGTACACGGGCAGCAGTGGTCTGGTCAGTGGAGGAGTATTTAAAGTAGGGACCGCAGACAGGCTATCAAAGGCCTAACATAACAAACAATAGGCTCATGGCAGTTTCACAGCGGTTACATGGATACACGGGCAGGCAGCTTGGTGGTGAGTGGAGGAGTATTTAAAGTAGGGACCGCACACAGGCTATCAAAGGCCTAAAATAACAAACAATAGGCTCATGGCAGTTTCACAGCGGTTACATGGATACACGGGCAGGCAGCTTGGTGGTGAGTGGAGGAGTATTTAAAGTAGGGACCGCACACAGGCTATCAAAGGCCTAAAATAACAAACAATAGGCTCATGGCAGTTTCACAGCGGTTACATGGATACACGGGCAGGCAGCTTGGTGGTGGTGAGTGGAGGAGTATTTAAAGTAGGGACCGCAGACAGGCTTCAAAGGCCTAACATAAGAAAATGGGCTGGCTGTAGGCACTTTATAATTGGTTCCAGGGGTACACGGGCAGCAGTGGTCTGGTCAGTGGAGGAGTATTTAAAGTAGGGACCGCAGACAGGCTATCAAAGGCCTAAAATAACAAACAATAGGCTCATGGCAGTTTTACAGCGGTTACATGGATACACAGGCAGCTTGGTGGTGAGTGGAGGAGTATTTAAAGTAGGGACCGCAGACAGGCTATCAAAGGCCTAAAATAACAAACAATAGGCTCATGGCAGTTTCACAGCGGTTACATGGATACACGGGCAGGCAGCTTGGTGGTGGTGAGTGGAGGAGTATTTAAAGTAGGGACCGCAGAAAGGCTTCAAAGGCCTAACATAAGAAAATGGGCTGGCTGTAGGCACTTTATAATTGGTTCCAGGGGTACACGGGCAGCAGTGGTCTGGTCAGTGGAGGAGTATTTAAAGTAGGGACCGCAGACAGGCTTCAAAGGCCTAACATAAGAAAATGGGCTGGCTGTAGGCACTTTATAATTGGTTCCAGGGGTACACGGGCAGCAGTGGTCTGGTCAGTGGAGGAGTATTTAAAGTAGGGACCGCAGACAGGCTATCAAAGGCCTAACATAACAAACAATAGGCTCATGGCAGTTTCACAGCGGTTACATGGATACACGGGCAGGCAGCTTGGTGGTCAGTGGAGGAGTATTTAAAGTAGGGACCGCAGACAGGCTATCAAAGGCCTAAAATAACAAACAATAGGCTCATGGCAGTTTTACAGCGGTTACATGGATACACAGGCAGCTTGGTGGTGAGTGGAGGAGTAGTGCAAGGAGTGTCTGTCCCAGTACTCCCAAAATATAAATAGATGTTAATGTCTCGCAAAACAACCAAAACAAAAAAAAAAGGTGGCATACTTAGGTACAGGGGTGGGCTCATCTACTGAGTTTCTGACATTGTAATTTGGCAGTAACTATTTAATGGTGCCAATATAGGACACAGACACAGACTACTTTAAGTTGCATCATAGATGTCTACAAATTTGTATTGTCAGTGCCAGACATTGAATGATGTCAGCGAATAGACTAAAGATTGGTGGAGCTGTGCGACATAATTTTGCACGTGGTAGAGCACATTTTGAGCTGGGGTAGGGGGGAACTCTCTTGAGGCCGGCGGGACCGCCCCAGGGCCCCTCATGTTACAACGGTGTGTCTGACGTTGGGTGCGCACCACCACCGCCAGAGACACTACATTGTACTATGAGGGACCCAGTAGCAATGCCGTCAACCAAAAGCGAGCACACCCACCTCTTCAGACAAACAGCAGTCTCACGGGTGCTTGCGCCAAGTCGCGATACCACGGCCCCGTGTGGGGAGTTTTGCCATTTAGGGAGGTGTAAACATGTCGTATGCTGTACAATCAGCTGCAGCAAATTAGACATTAGAAAAGTAATTCACAGGCAAGAGCTTTTCATAGGAAAGCTAGGTGTCGGCCGGGCAAGGTGGGGCAAAAGATTTCGAAATCCAGTTGTGGTTCATTTTAATGAATGTTAGATCGTCAACATTTTGGGTAGCCAGACGAGTCCTTTTTTCGGTTAATATTGAACCTGCAGCACTGAATACTCTTTCTGATAGGACACTTGCTGCCGGGCAAGCAAGCTCCTGCAATGCATATTCTGCCAATTCTGGCCAGGTGTCTAATTTGGAGGCCCAGTAATCAAATGGGAATGACGGTTGAGGGAGAACATCGATAAGGGATGAAAAATAGTTAGTAACCATACTGGACAAATGTTGTCTCCTGTCACTTTCAATTGATGCAGCAGTACCTGTCCTGTCTGCGGTCATAGCAAAATCACTCCACAACCTGGTCAGAAAACCCCTCTGTCCAACGCCACTTCTGATGTGTGCACCCCTAACACTCCTAGTCTGCTGCCCCCTGGAGCTTGTGTGAGAACGATCACGTGCGCTGTGTGCTGGGAATGCCTGAAGCAAACGGTCAACAAGAGTTGATTGTTTGGTTGCTAATATTAGTTCCAAGTTCTCATGTGGCATAATATTTTGCAATTTGCCTTTATAGCGTGGATCAAGGAGGCAGGCCAACCAGTAATCGTCATCGTTCATCATTTTCGTAATGCGTGTGTCCCTTTTTAGGATACGTAAGGCATAATCCGCCATGTGGGCCAAAGTTCCAGTTGTCAAATCTCCGGTTGTGATTGGTTGAGGGGCAGTTGCAGGCAAATCTACGTCACTTGTGTCCCTCAAAAAACCAGAACCCGGCCGTGACACGCAACCAATTTCCTGTGCCCCCGGGAAAGGTTCGGCATTAAAAATATACTCATCCCCATCATCCTCCTCGTCCTCCACCTCCTCTTCGCCCGCTACCTCGTCCTGTACACTGCCCTGACCAGACAATGGCTGACTGTCATCAAGGCTTCCCTCTTCCTCTGGTGCAGACGCCTGCTCCTTTATGTGCGTCAAACTTTGCATCAGCAGACGCATTAGGGGGATGCTCATGCTTATTACGGCGTTGTCTGCACTAACCAGCCGTGTGCATTCCTCAAAACACTGAAGGACTTGACACATGTCTTGTATCTTCGACCACTGCACACCTGACAACTCCATGTCTGCCATCCTACTGCCTGCCCGTGTATCCTCCCACAAATAAATAACAGCACGCCTCTGTTCGCACAGTCTCTGAAGCATGTGCAGTGTTGAGTTCCACCTTGTTGCAACGTCTATGATTAGGCGATGCTGGGGAAGGTTCAAAGACCGCTGATAGGTCTGCATACGGCTGGCGTGTACAGGCGAACGTCGGATATGTGAGCAAAGTGCACGCACTTTGAGGAGCAGGTCGGAGAACCCAGGATAAGTTTTCAATAAGCACTGCACCACCAGGTTTAAGGTGTGAGCCAGGCAAGGAATGTGTTTCAGTTGGGAAAGGGAGATGGCAGCCATGAAATTCCTTCCGTTATCACTCACTACCTTGCCTGCCTCAAGATCTACTGTGCCCAGCCACGACTGTGTTTCTTGTTGCAAGAACTCGGACAGAACTTCCGCGGTGTGTCTGTTGTCGCCCAAACACTTCATAGCCAATACAGCCTGCTGACGCTTGGCAGTAGCTGGCCCATAATGGGACAACTGGTGTGCAACAGTGTCATCTGCCGATGGAGTGGTTGGCCGACTGCGTTCTGTGGAAGAGCTGTAGCTTCTGCAGGAGGACGAGGAGGAGGAGGAGGGGGTGCGAACGCCTACAGCCAACTGTTTCCTAGACCGTGGGCTAGGCACAACTGTCCCTAAATTGATGTCGCCTGTGGACCCTGCATCCACCACATTCACCCAGTGTGCCGTGATGGACACATAACGTCCCTGGCCATGCCTACTGGTCCATGCATCTGTAGTCAGGTGCACCTTTGTACTCACAGATTGCCTAAGTGCATGGACGATGCGCTGTTTAACATGCTGGTGCAGGGCTGGGATGGCTTTTCTGGAAAAAAAGTGTCGACTAGGTAGCTCGTATCGTGGTTCAGCGTACTCCATCAGGGCTTTAAAAGCTTCGCTTTCAACTAAACGGTAGGGCATCATCTCTAACGAGATTAGTCTAGCTATGTGGGCGTTAAAACCCTGTGTACGCGGATGCGAGGATAAGTACTTCCTTTTTCTAACCAGAGTCTCATGTAGGGTGAGCTGGACTGGAGAGCAGGAGATCGTGGAACTTTCGGGTGTGCCGGTGTACATGGCAGACTGAGAGACGGTTGGAGACGGTATTGTTTCCGCCGGTGCCCTAGATGCAATATTTCCTCCTACTAAACTGGTGATTCCCTGACCCTGACTGCTTTTGGCTGGCAAAGAAACCTGCACAGATACTGCCGGTGGTGCGGAAAATGGTGGCCTTACAGTGACGGAAGGGATGTTGCGTTGCTGACTAGCTTCATTGGCCGAGGGTGCTACAACCTTAAGGGACGTTTGGTAGTTAGTCCAGGCTTGAAAATGCATGGTGGTTAAGTGTCTATGCATGCAACTAGTATTTAGACTTTTCAGATTCTGACCTCTGCTTAAGCTAGTTGAACATTTTTGACAGATGACTTTGCGCTGATCAGTTGGATGTTGTTTAAAAAAATGCCAGACTGCACTCTTCCTAGACTCGGATCCCTTTTCAGGGATTGCAGACTGAGCTTTAACCGGATGGCCACGCTGTCCTCCAACAGGTTTTGGCTTTGACACGCGTTTTGGGCCAGATACGGGCCCGGCAGATGGAACCTGTTGCGATGTTGATGCCTGCTGCGGCCCCTCCTCCACCTCCGCTTCTGAACTACTGCCGCCTGCACCCTGTTCCCCCAATGGCTGCCAATCGGGGTCAATAACTGGGTCATCTATTACCTCCTCTTCGAGCTCGTGTGCAACTTCGTCTGTGTCACTGTGTCGGTCGGTGGTATAGCGTTCGTGGCGGGGCAACATAGTCTCATCAGGGTCTGATTGTGGATCTGTACCCTGAGAGGGCAATGTGGTGGTCTGAGTCAAAGGAGCAGCATAGTACTCTGGCTGTGGCTGTGCATCAGTGCACTCCATGTCAGAATCTACTTGTAATGGGCATGGCCTGTTAAATGTTTCACTTTCTAAGCCAGGGACGGTATGTGTAAAGAGCTCCATGGAGTGACCCGTTGTGTCGCCTGCTGCATCCTTCTCTCTTGTTGTAGTTTTTGCTGAGGAGGACAAGGAAGCGACTTGTCCCTGACCGTGAACATCCACAAGCGACGCGCTGCTTTTACATTTACCAGTTTCGGAAGAGGAGGCAAAAGAGCTAGAGGCTGAGTCTGCAATGTAAGCCAAAACTTGCTGTTGCTGCTCAGCCTTTAAAAGCGGTTTTCCTACTCCCAGAAAAGAGAGCGTTCGAGGCCTTGTGTAGCCTGACGACGAAACTGGCTCCACAGCTCCAGACTTAGGTGGAATATTTTTATCCCCACGACCACCTGATGCTCCACTACCACTACCATCATTACCAGCTGACAATGAACGCCCACGACGACCTCTTGCACCAGACTTCCTCATTGTTTAAAAATCGTAACCAAACTAACTTTATTTGTTGCTGTCAAACAACTTACACGGTGAGCTATAACTTCAGTATGATTTCAATATCCCTTAACAGGTTGGTGAGACCACAAGGAAAATCAGGCACAATGTTACACACTCTGTTTTCTGTGACACCAAATCACAGAGATGACACACACGCAGGACTGTCACTCAAGCACTAATGTCAATATTAATCTCCCACCTAATTTATTTTTTTTTTTTTCTCTGTGAGACTTTAGAAACCAAATAATATTTAAAAAAAAAACAAAAAAACAAGGCTTTCTATGGCCCACTGAATGAGAGATGGCACGCACAGGAGTGGCACACAAGCCCTGACTGAGGCCAATATTTTTCTCCCACTGATTGATGTAGTGTTTTTGTGTTGAGGTTGATTTTAAAACACAAATGAAGGAAAAAAATAAAAAGGCTTTCTATGGCCCACAATTAGAGAGAGAGGTGGCACACCCAGGAGTCAAGACTGGCACACAAGCTGAAATGGCAATATTACTCTCCCACTGTTTTTTTATGTATTTTTTTTTTATTTTCAGGGAGACTTTAGAAACCAAATAATATTTAAAAAAAAAAAAAAAAACAAGGCTTTCTATGGCCCACTGAATGAGAGGGACAGAGGTGGCACACCCAGGAGTCAAGACTGGCACACAAGCTGAAATGGCAATATTACTCTCCCACTGTTTTTTTATGTATTTTTTTTTTTTATTTTCAGGGAGACTTTAGAAACCAAATAATATTAAAAAAACCAAAAAATAAATAGGCTTTCTATGGCCCACTGAATGAAAGGGAGAGAGGTGGCACACCCAGGAGTCAAGACTGGCACACAAGCTGAAAGGGCAATATTACTCTCCCACTGTTTTTTTATGTATTTTTTTTTTTTATTTTCAGGGAGACTTTAGAAACCAAATAATATTAAAAAAACCAAAAAATAAATAGGCTTTCTATGGCCCACAATTAGAGAGAGAGGTGGCAAACCCAGGAGTCAAGACTGGCACACAAGCTGAAATGGCAATATTACTCTCCCACTGTTTTTTTATGTATTTTTTTTTTTTATTTTCAGGGAGACTTTAGAAACCAAATAATATTAAAAAAACCAAAAAATAAATAGGCTTTCTATGGCCCACTGAATGAAAGGGAGAGAGGTGGCACACCCAGGAGTCAAGACTGGCACACAAGCTGAAAGGGCAATATTACTCTCCCACTGTTTTTTTATGTATTTTTTTTTTTTATTTTCAGGGAGACTTTAGAAACCAAATAATATTAAAAAAACCAAAAAATAAATAGGCTTTCTATGGCCCACTGAATGAAAGGGAGAGAGGTGGCACACCCAGGAGTCAAGACTGGCACACAAGCTGAAAGGGCAATATTACTCTCCCACTGTTTTTTTATGTATTTTTTTTTTTTATTTTCAGGGAGACTTTAGAAACCAAATAATATTAAAAAAACCAAAAAATAAATAGGCTTTCTATGGCCCACAATTAGAGAGAGAGGTGGCACACCCAGGAGTCAAGACTGGCACACAAGCTGAAATGGCAATATTACTCTCCCACTGTTTTTTTATGTTTTTTTTTTTTATTTTCAGGGAGACTTTAGAAACCAAATAATATTAAAAAAAAAACAAAAAAACAAGGCTTTCTATGGCCCACTGAATGAGAGGGAGAGAGGTGGCACACCCAGGAGTCAAGACTGGCACACAAGCTGAAATGGCAATATTACTCTCCCACTGTTTTTTTATGTATTTTTTTTTTTTATTTTCAGGGAGACTTTAGAAACCAAATAATATTAAAAAAACCAAAAAATAAATAGGCTTTCTATGGCCCACTGAATGAAAGGGAGAGAGGTGGCACACCCAGGAGTCAAGACTGGCACACAAGCTGAAATGGCAATATTACTCTTCCACTGTTTTTTTATGTTTTTTTTTTTTATTTTCAGGGAGACTTTAGAAACCAAATAATATTTAAAAAAAAAAAAAAAAACAAGGCTTTCTATGGCCCACTGAATGAGAGGGACAGAGGTGGCACACCCAGGAGTCAAGACTGGCACACAAGCTGAAATGGCAATATTACTCTCCCACTGTTTTTTTATGTATTTTTTTTTTTTATTTTCAGGGAGACTTTAGAAACCAAATAATATTAAAAAAACCAAAAAATAAATAGGCTTTCTATGGCCCACTGAATGAAAGGGAGAGAGGTGGCACACCCAGGAGTCAAGACTGGCACACAAGCTGAAAGGGCAATATTACTCTCCCACTGTTTTTTTATGTATTTTTTTTTTTTATTTTCAGGGAGACTTTAGAAACCAAATAATATTAAAAAAACCAAAAAATAAATAGGCTTTCTATGGCCCACAATTAGAGAGAGAGGTGGCAAACCCAGGAGTCAAGACTGGCACACAAGCTGAAATGGCAATATTACTCTCCCACTGTTTTTTTATGTATTTTTTTTTTTTATTTTCAGGGAGACTTTAGAAACCAAATAATATTAAAAAAACCAAAAAATAAATAGGCTTTCTATGGCCCACTGAATGAAAGGGAGAGAGGTGGCACACCCAGGAGTCAAGACTGGCACACAAGCTGAAAGGGCAATATTACTCTCCCACTGTTTTTTTATGTATTTTTTTTTTTTATTTTCAGGGAGACTTTAGAAACCAAATAATATTAAAAAAACCAAAAAATAAATAGGCTTTCTATGGCCCACTGAATGAAAGGGAGAGAGGTGGCACACCCAGGAGTCAAGACTGGCACACAAGCTGAAAGGGCAATATTACTCTCCCACTGTTTTTTTATGTATTTTTTTTTTTTATTTTCAGGGAGACTTTAGAAACCAAATAATATTAAAAAAACCAAAAAATAAATAGGCTTTCTATGGCCCACAATTAGAGAGAGAGGTGGCACACCCAGGAGTCAAGACTGGCACACAAGCTGAAATGGCAATATTACTCTCCCACTGTTTTTTTATGTTTTTTTTTTTTATTTTCA